>NW_016815892.1:0-41601 GCF_001698545.2 Rhinopithecus bieti | reverse complement strand
AGGAAAGGAGGGAGGGAGGGAGAAGGAAGGAAGGAAGGAAGGAAGGAAGGAAGGAAGGAAAAGAAAGAGATAATGTCAAAACAGAATTTGCAATCTGAAGATTTCTAGAGTTACTGCAAAGAGATCTTGAATTGTTATTGCCAGAAGTGGCTAGCAGGCAATGATACTAACTGTAACATAGAAAACAAGTAATGATATGACCATTTGGATTAAGGAAAACAGATATGCATTCTGTAAGAAATGTTTGTAAACGATAAGAAGGAAATGTGCTGTATTCTGTGTGCTAAAAGCAAAGGGACCCATAAGGGACCTTATGGACCCATTGCAGCAGACGCTGCCATTACTCCATTTGTTTCCCTTGGATCTGTCAGTGCACTCATGCTGACCCAATCCATCAGCCTGAGTCTACATCTTTGTGCATGAGGACTTACTTTCTCAGAATCACGGAAGATTTCTCTTCCTAGAAGTGTGAGTCACAGGCCAGAAATCCAGGTAATTAATGATCCTCAGCAGCAGTGCTCAACCATTCACTCTCTGGAATATACGTACAAATACCACAGTTCCCTTACCCCTTGAATGGGATAATTCCCAAGTATTTGTTTTCTCCATGGAGTTAATTTCCCTTTGTTCTTGTGCAAGGTGACTCAATAATCACCCTTTACTGACAACTTTTCCTTTCCTCTTTCACTTCCTCATACACCTTCTCTCACTTCCTCAATCACCTGCTTTCACTTCCTCATTCACCTGCTCTCACTTCCTCATTCACCTGCTCTCACTTCCTCATTCACCTGCTCTCACTTCCTCATTCACTTGCAGTTAATAGATATGTCTCTAGTCTGTTTTGGGGAACTGAACCATGGCACCCACCATCAGACTTAGAAATTTTTGGTGTTTGTACATGTAATATTCTTTTTGAAACAGATGAATGTTAACTTTAAGCTTCTTTGTTGAAAATCTTGGCTGCCAAAAGTGAGTTATCATTAGTCTTTGTAGTATCCATGTGCAATACCCAACAGACACGTTATGATGAAGTCAAGTAAAAATTAGCTGATGTCATTTTCTTTCTTTATTCATGCATTATTTGTATGTGGCTTTTGGGTTGGTTTATGAACATTGTCAAGAGACCTCAGGGTTTTAAAAGTACCCAGTTTTAGTTATTTATTTCAATGTCTGTGAATTTACAACTTTGGCAAGTGATTTGTGTTTATTTTTAATGGCAGATGTCTATTTTAATGTGGACATTTTAAAATGCTGACACATCTACATTGCGTAGAATATGATCATTAACTTGTAGCCAAGGTGTGATCTCATATTATTACTTCTGCCTTTGGTTGAAAAACAAAAAACTTGAGTTTTTATTATTTCCCTCCAAGAATAAGTCAGACATATGGTTAAAATTTTAAAAGGTAACAAAATAATAGTAATTTTTTTAAAAAACTAAGAGGCTGATATTTCTACAGTGCTCTTATAATCAATGGTGTCTTAAAATTGAGGACGTGCATACATACATTTTACTAGCCGTTTGTGCATATTATAAGGTTTCCTTTATAAAAGTATAAAGAAAAAAACTCATAATCCCAATGCTCAAATACAAATACTATTAACATTTTTAATAGGTTTCTAAACATCTCTTTTTTGTGTTTATACTCATATTTATTGGCATTAATAAGGTCATGCAATATATGTTGTTTTATAAACTACTATATTCACATGATAATGCTTCACGAATGTTTTTCTGTATTACCTCCTCTTACTCAAAATGGCACATCTTTTAGAGCAGATGCTATGCAGAGGATGAATGTATGATCTGATTGAATGTACTTTGTGTTTCGAAGTGGCATCTTCTGCCAACAGCATCTGAAATATTCATTGTTGTATTTATTATTTGTAGTTTCTAGCTTTTTGGAGAAGGAGAACATCCAAGGATGTATATGCAAATATTTCCCCCCCACAACAAAGTAATCAACTTTCTAGTGTATCTGTTCATCTTAATGTGCCATCCAAACTTGCTACAATCCTATCAGCAGGAACTGAAGAGAGGTAAAACAAACTGGCTTTGAATTTTGGATCTTGTCTCACCAGGATAGGCTCAGGTAGATCCCCAATAGTGAAGGCCCTAGAACAGTTAGAGAACATGAAAATCTAACAAACAAAGAAAAACAAAAGTGGGACCGTTATTCCTCTAACTTATTATGTTAGAATTATGTAAACCTCAGCTAGTTTCTTAAACTCTTTGGTCATTTGTTTCATTCACTGGTACCAAGAGGAGGCTGGATTTTCTCTGTGATCATTTTGCTTGCCAAGACAATGAGTTGACCTGTCTTTGCTTCCAGCACATTGTCATGGACATGTGTAGTTTCTCTTTGCCTAGCTCTTTCTCCTGATAACACAACCCATCTCCCGCTTTTGGAGAACCACACCTTTCCTATTGTCTACCATGCAGCTTGTGTGGGGGTAACCCCACCTCTGGCTCCAGGGCTGAGCATGTCAATAAGTCTGGTCAATCAAAATACCAAATCTCTTCTATCTTAATGATTGGTTCAGGAGTTGACATGTGACCCAAGTCAGCCAGTGAGAACTCTGCTTGGGAAAAAGTATCTCTTCCTTCAGTCTGCAAATCTGGTAGAAGGTAAGTCTGGAGCTGCTGATGGCCATCTTTGCCGTTGCTTGAGGAAGGTCTATGAAGAACAAAGTAATAAATAAACACACAGGAAAGCAGAGCCTATGTAGATTGAGATCTTTTCATCTGACTTATTTCTGAAAGTTTTTCAAGAGAAAGAAGCCTAGGGGCTGCAACAGCAACAGTGACCCATACAGAGTGTGGCAGTTATACAAGGAGGTAGCCAGACCTCAAGGAGACAGGAACCTGGCCATGCACTTTCCAGGTTCAGCAGTGATTCCCAGACTTCAGACGAGCCATGAATAATCTTTGGTTTAGACTAAATCTGATCATACTGTTTAGGTTCAAAGAGAGATCCTAGACCAGCATCATCTGGGAACTTACCTGAAATGCAGATTCCAAGGCCATACTCCAGACCTACTAAATCAGAAATGCAGAAATCTGCCTTTTTAATAAACCCTCCAGGTGATTATGATGCACATTCAAAACTGGTGGTAATGAAGAGCAGGGGAAAGTGCCTTTCCTATGAGTTACCTGATGAAACTTGAATTTATTGCTTTCAGATGTTTTAAGTCAAAGGTAATTCAGCCAGCAGTGTGTTAACAGGTTGCCCACCCCATAAACAGAGAAAGTAGAATTTATTTCTTCATGTAAGAAACCCATTAAAGTGCTGTTTTTTCCCCCTTCTTTGTTGAATTCCACACAAACTATACAAAACACATGTCAACCTCAACTATTTTCCAGAAAAATAGAGGAAAGCACCACAGGGCTAAAATTAAGCCACAGGCTCCTCCCTTCTCCCAAACTCTTCTGATTTCTAACTGCCAGAAAGCTCTTACTCTATTAGCTCATGCTCTGAAGGCCTGTGGATGCCTTTGGGATAGTGTTTCCTTCATGTTTACGCCACACTTGGAGGAATACCAGCTTTATTTTGGATCTCTGCAGGGCTGTTTTCAAAGCAATTTCTCAAAGCGTTCATAATTTAATACTTGTAAGATGTTGCTCAGTCAGGGAGGCAAGGTTAGCAGAAAACCCTTCTTTGAATACTGCCAAGCCTTGAACATGCTCATTGGTGCACAGTGCTGCTGCTTTTTAGGCTCAAGAGCCTGAACGTCTTCCTCCAGTAGAGGAGCGTCTTATGTTGCAGGAGCAAGGCTGAGGAAGACAGTCTTTATTCCTCTAGTAAGAGTCAACCAACACTACAGTCCCAGTAAAAATACAGTACCTATGACCACTGATTTTCCAACACATTAGCTCATGCACATTTTGTTTCATACACTTACTGTGAAAGCAATCAGATACTCCAAGTGTTTGGAGAAAACTCAATAGGCCATAAAGAATTCCCCTCACTTTCTTACTTGACAGATGATTTTGTGGTCTCTTGAACACTTCTAGAAATGGGCCACACATTACTTTGTGGCCATCTGGAAAACTACAAAGCATCAAAGTATGAATGTGTCAGATACACCCACATTCCTATGTGTAGTGCTAGATTGCCAAAGCAGGACGACAGAGAAGTTACATGAGAACCAACTTTGAGATTCTTAGCAGACCACCCAACTTATCTTACAGATGGAGTCAGAGATGCGGTTGAAATGAGGTTGAGGTTGAAATGGTAGATAATATTTCTTTGGAGAGGATTCCTATGGATTTGCTGTGAGTTCCAACTCCCTCTATTAAATAGTATAAAATATAGGTATCATTATGAATAGGGACTCTTTGCAGAGTAAACTATATTATGTATCTAGACCACAGTTTTTTAAATTTAGCACTAATGACATTTGCGCTGGATAATTTTTTTGTAGTGAGAGCCTATTGAATACTTAGTTTAGTAGCATCCCTGGTCTCTACTCATTGGATAACAGCACTCCCACCCTCAGTTGTGACAAACAAAATTTTCTCTGCATATTGCCAATGTTCTCTGGTGGACAAAATCACCCCGGTAGAGAAGCTGTCTTAGTCCATTTGTGTTGCTATAAACAAATACCTAATCCTGAGTAATTTATAAAGAAAAGAGGTTTATTTGGGTCATGGTTTTCTACAGGCTGCAGAATAAGTATGACAGCAGCATCTACTTCTGGTGAGGGCCACAGGCTGTGTCCACTCATGGTGAAAGGGGAGCTGCCTGTACAGAAATCACTTGGTTAGAGAGAAAGCTAGAGAGACAGAGGCAGTACTAGGTTCATTCTAACAAGCTTTCATGGAACGATAGAGGGAAAAGTCACTCACCCCTCATCCCCCACAGGGAGGACATTAATCTGTTCATGAGGGGTCCATCCCTATGGCCTAAATGTCTCCCATTAGGCCCTACCTCTAACTTGGGATCAAATTTCAACATGAGGTTTGTGGGAACGAACACCTAAACTATAGCAGAAACATTGCTCTAGACTTTATTGTCTCTGAAAATTATTTTGTGCATATATGTGGAGAGAGAGAGACACAGAGAGAGAGAGAGAGTGTGTGTGTGTGTGTGTGTGTGTGTATGTGTGTGTGTTTGAAATGGTACCTACCTGCTTACTTGAGCAGGAAAATGAGGAAGAATACCTTTACTTCACATGGTTAAGAGGCCTCAGAACAAGACAGCTGCTGGGATGCAGCATCAAGAATTACTTTGCTTTCCTTGAAAAAGGCTTTATCTCTCTTTCATTTATGAAACTTAGTTTTACTGGATACAAAATTCTTGGCTGATAATACTTTTGTTTAAGGAAGTTAAAGATAGGACCTCAATTCTTTCTAGTGTTTAGGATTTCTGCTGAGAAACCTGCTGTTAATCTGATAGGTTTTCCTTTATAAGTTATCTGGTGCTTTTGCCTCACAACTCTTAGGATTCTTTCCTTCATCTTGACTTTAGATAACCTGATGACTATGTGCCTAGGTGAAGACTTTTTGTGATGAATTTCCTGGGTGCTCTTTGAACTTCTCGTATTTGGATGTCTAGATCTCTAGCAAGGCCAGGGAAGTTGGTTTTTTTTTTCCCTCAAATAAGTTTTCCAAACTTTTAGATTTCTCTTCTTCCTCAGGATAACAATTATTCTTAGGTTTGATCATTTAACATAATCCCAAAATTCTTGGAAGCTTTGTTCATTTTTTTTTTCTTGGTCTGTGTTGGATTGAGTTCATTCAAAAGTGTTGTCTTTGAGCTCTGAAGTTCTTTCTTCTACTTGTTTGATTCTATTATTGTAACTTTCCAGTGTACTTTGTATTTCTGTAAGTGTGTCTTTCATTTCCAAAAATTGTGAATTTTTTAATTTATTATATCTATTTCTCTAGAGATTTCTTCATCCATATCCTGTTGTTTTGTGTTTTTTTGTTGTTTGTTTTATTTTTTTTCTTCTTTTAGGACCTCTGGTTAGCCACGAAGTCACAGGCAGTGGAATTAGCAGTTGTTTTCTCCTTTTTTAGAGTGGGGTTGTTCAGTTATGAGTTGCTGTCATGACTTGAGTTGGTTGGTCTCCAGCCAGCAGGTGGCGCTATCAAGAGAGCTTCAGCAGTGGTAGTATAGGGAGGATACAAGATTGCCCTAAGGTTGCCTGGATAAGCATTATGGTTTCTCAAGTGACGAGTGGGGCCATAGAGCTCCCAAGAGATTATGTCTTTTGTCTATTGTCTTTGGCTACCAGGGTGGGTTGAGAAAGAACATCAGGTGGGGGCAGGGATAGGTATGTCTGAGCTCTGACTCTCCTTGGGTGGGGCTTGTTGTGGCCACTGTGGGGGATCAGAGTGTGGTTCTCAGATCAATGGAGTTATGTTCCACGGAGGGTTATGGCTACCTCTGCTGCTTTGTACAGGTCGCCAGGGAAGTGGGGGAAAGTTGGCAGTGACAGGCCTCACCCAGCTGCCACACAGTCAGAAACGTCCGTCTCACTTCCACCATGCCTCACAATAGCACCGAGTTTATATCCAGGCAGCTAGTGCACAAGGCTGAGATCTTGTCCTGGGCTACAAGTCTCCCCACTGAGAAAGCAAGCAGGGCTTTCAGGATTCACTCCTGTCCATCTGCCACAGCTTCTGTGCTTATATCTGCACTTCCTGTTTGCCATCCTCATCTCACCAATGATTCTGCCCAGGTAAATTTGCGCTAGGTTAAAATTATTACAAAGTTCAGCTGGGAGTTTCTTTCTCCCTGTGGTCCTTCTTCAATTCCATTAGCAGCCCTCCCCAAGGAACCCTGTGAGATAGGGTCAGAAATAGCTTCCCTGGGCTTCCCTGGGGACCAGGAGTGCCTATAGGGCTCTTCCCACTGCTTCTTCTACTTTTATATTTCCTTTGGTTCTCTAAATTTGTTCCACCTCTGGGTAATCTTTCTCCCATGGTCTGGATTTTCAGGTTCCCCAGTGAGGATATGTGTTCAGAGTTCCCCCTCACATTTTTGGGCACTCACAGTTTTCTGGCTGTCTCATGGAGTTTACAGCAGCAAACCACTTATTTCAAAGGGTTTGTGAATTCTTTCAGTTTTGCTGGTATGTTCCTGCAGTCGTTCTTGGAGCAAAAGTTCATGATGTGAGTTCTGTCCATTTGAGTGGGAGCTTCACTGTTCTGTCTGTTTGAGTGGGACACACTGTCCATTTGAGTGGGAGCTGCAAGGTAGTCCTGCCTCCTATACACTTTTTTCTGATCTCCAAAAGTCTTTATATTAAATTATCTGTTAACATTATTGGTATGGTTTCTATTTTGCTGGCTGCGCTTTGGTGGGAACAAGGGCAACAGGGATTTGTCTGCATCATCTTTCTGATGGGACCAGCATAGTGACAGCAGTTCTGCCTCAAGGTACTGGCATGATCAGCAGCAGAGCCAGCAGAGGCTTACAGAGAAGGAGTTTGTGATACCAGGAAGCACCTCCTGGGTGGACAAATTGGAGGCACCCATTAGAAAAGGGTCCCTTTATCCCAGATCTAAGGTTAACTATGGGTTAGTGTCTGCTTTCTTCATAACAAAATAGTCTAATCAGGTTTTTGAAAACTATCAGTAGATCACATATAATAAGGATATCATCTTACAAACCTTTTGTTTCAGTTTTATATAAATGCATATATGTGTATACTGGTATCTAATATGAAATGCTTTTTCTATTGTAAGGCTGGAAAAAGAAAAGGGAGAAAGAGTTGGTGGCCAACACTTGGGATTCCTGTCCAATCTTGAGATTTCTGTGATTATTTTTAAATTCCAGGAAAACTGACCTGAGCAAATGTCTGCACATTCAGTCTGTTAAACTAAGTTTAGCTTAAAGCTGCCTTCTAACATATTTTAGGTTCAGTCTAAAGGTTTCTCCATCCCTAGTAAACTGTAACATAACTGGATATGCAATCAGACTGTAACCTTCTCCTGTACCAATCACCTAATTTTGGTCAATCATAGGTGGCCAACTATTCAAATTGTGTTTAAGGCAAACACTGAGCTGTAACCAATCCAGCTGTTTCTGTACCTCCCTTTCCTTTTCTATACATCACTTTCCTTTTTCAGGCCATAAATCTGATCCTACCGTGCAGCAGTGCCAGAACTGCTCTGAACCTGTTCTAGTTCTGGGGGCTTCCCAATTTGTGAATCGTTCCTTGCTTATTTAAATCCTATTAAATTTAATTTATCTAAAGTTTTTCTTTTAATAAGCCTTAGGAGCCTTTCCTTCACTAAAAGTGCTTTCAGTAGGAAATGCCTGGTCTCCCTCAAACCTGACAAATGGAGGACCAGGAAAGCCAGAGGACTCATGGACAGGCCCTTATGCCTTGGACCCTGACTACCATTTCTCACGAAAGCTGCTGTGTCAGCCCTGGCTTTGCTGCTGTCTTCCAATTATTACTCTCATTTAAACTATTAAGCATACATGCCTCCCCTACTCATTAATGTAAGTGGAGGGCAGAATCTACCACCCTAAATGAAGTAAAATTATATCAGCTTTTTAACTTCTAAACATGGTATTTGAATTGTTCTGGACCCTGTGCTAAGCATTATTGGGCTTTATCCAGTCCAGCATTGCCTGGGCTTCTGAATTAGCTTTGTCTTTCTTTCTAAAACTCTTTAATTTCCTACAGATACCACTTCCCTTTCGTGATAATCCCAGGTAACAGGGATCTGAGGTTAGAATGCTGGTGCCTCCACAAAGATACCAAAACCAGCTGGGTAGCACCTTCACCTCAGAAGCATGGGTCTTCTCTAAAATGCCTGCTCACAGATTGACCGTGTTTGGGCAGAAAACTGGGATGGAAGTGTCAATCCTGACCAAGAGTAAAAGGGCCAAAACTACTCTAAAAACTGAGAGTGAGCTATTCTTCTGGAGTTTATTTTTAAAAAATACTCCTAGTGCAAAAGGACAAGTGCCAAATTTACCTACTCAGAAACTAGGTTTCTGCCATTGTGTAAATTTCATCACCAAGCTCCTCCTCCAGGCCGCCTACTCTAATAAACCAGAACCTAGTCCTGTCTTTATATGGTGAATTTCTTGGAGTGGTTCAGCAACATCTTGACATTCAATCATGTATACTTCATTTTGGGACTGAGCTGGACTACGCTGCAGAGAGTTTTAGAGACTCTTTCATGCTCAGAATAATAAAGGAAACAGTTATTTTAAGTGCAATTAATGAAGGGCCAGAGGATTCCATTCACAAAAGAATGCAGAGGGGAAAGATATTATTTGATTGTGAATTCACTTTGTCCTTCCAGGCTCTACAAATCTTCAGAAACTTTAAAATTCCAATTCTGTCACAAAACTTGGATGAGTTGCATAGAGATTATTTGATCTAATGTTGCAGGCAAGAAAATAAGAACCAAGACATTTAAATGACTAATGCGAGTTCATTTAACTGCTTATCAGCAAAGCTATTGGACGTAACATTGATTTCCAATAGATAATTTATTTTAGGAACAGCAAATATAATCTATTGTTAAGCAGCACACCATATGGCAGGAGAATTGCAATTTCACAAGCATTTACTTGACATTGAACATTTAATTTAAAAGTTTGCATCAACTAGAAAGCCCCTAATGGAATATCTGGCTCAAGCTCCAGATGGCTTACTGCTCCTCCCTCACAATCTACCATGCTAATAAAAATGAACATTGCTATCCAAGCAGGTAGAGACAAACAGCATCATTTTCTTGCTCAGATGAGTGTATGTGTAACTGCGGACACAGGTGTATGTGCACCAAAATGAGATTTTCAAGAAGTGCAGATGAAATTATAGATCTGCAAACCTATATAATGTCTTAAGAAATGGCATGACCTCAGCTACCCTGTTGGAATTTAACACTCAATATTTCAAATGCCAATGTTTTGATATATGATTTAGTTGGAGAAAGGAGATACCACTATACTTGTGAGTCTTAATGAGAATACTTCGCAAACTTTAATGTCAACTGGGGATCTTGTTTAAATCACAGATTCAGGACCATGTGGTGGCTCATGCCTGTAATCCGAGCTCTTTAGGAGCTTGAGGTAGGAGGATTGCTTG
The DNA here is from genome assembly GCF_001698545.2 of Rhinopithecus bieti. Classification (NCBI taxonomy): domain Eukaryota; kingdom Metazoa; phylum Chordata; class Mammalia; order Primates; family Cercopithecidae; genus Rhinopithecus; species Rhinopithecus bieti. The sequence continues at coordinate 31,539 of NW_016815892.1, read as the reverse complement.
AGGCCAGGAGTTCAAGATCACTCTGCACAACACAGCAAGACCTCGTCTCTACAAAAAAATAATAAAATTAGCCCAAGTGTGGTGGTGCCACCTGTAGTCCCAGCTACTCAAGAGGTTAAGGTGGGAGGATTGCTTGAGCCCAGGAATTTGAGGTAACAGTGAGCTATTGTCATGCCAATGCATTCCAACATGGGTGACACAGCAAGACCCTATCTCTAAAAAAGAAGGGAAAAAAAAATTCAGATTCAGTAGGTCTTGGGTGGGGTTTGAGATACTGCCTAGGTGATGCTGTTGCCATTGCTGTTGCTGCTGCTACTGTTTGCTGGGACCACACTTTTTAAGTAGCAAGATCTAGTAGATTTGTATATGAAGATGAGTAGTGAAAAGACTCTGGAGGCAGAACTACAGGCACCTAAGCTTTTTTTCTACCATTTACTAGGTGAATAATTTTAGGAAAATCCTTAAACTGCTTTGAGGATTAGTTTTCTCTTGAGAGAAAAAATAAATAATAATAATGACACTTGTTCCAAGCAAATGAGAAAATACACGGGCAAGTGGTTTTGAAAAGCCAGTCTATATAAATAATTGCTAGCTATGCTAGGATATCATTCTACTATGTGCTCAATCTGAACTCTTAAGGGAAAATGCTTTATGGTTACTTGCTAGGGAAAAGTTTCTCAATAAAATTCAGAGAGTGATTTTTTCTCTTTCCAAACTTGACAATCAAATTTCTAATAGTTTTTTCGAAAGAAAGTGTCTTGAACGACACTTTCAAGAGAAAGTAGCTTGGTAGCTAATGTGCCAACAAACACAAGAGCATATTTAACCTTCATGCACTGTGTTTGGTCTTCTTGAGGTTTAATTTAACCGATGACATTCATAGGCTACAGTGTAAAAAGTGAACCTGACTGTAATAACTGTGCAAGCTATTTGCTTTATTATAGACTTAGGACTTCGGAGTGCTTTCGAGACAATGGTGGGTCTTGAAAAGATGGCACTGCAAGCTGTGCAAACATACAGTGTGTGCAGGCAAACTTCTGCTTGGTTAATGGATATCTCACAGCTGAGCAAACTGAAGAGCTATTTGTTAGGTCTCCTTTCCCTTCCATGGTAAACCAAACAGGAAAGTGAATTCCATTGGGATAACCCACAGGATGCCTCTCTTAGGTAAATAGCACATTTGTAAAAAGCTCTCTGTCCACATCATCCCTATTTAAATCACAAATGGCTTTCCTGGAGCATTTTAAGCTTCCAGCGCAGGCTCATGGAAGGGATAGATTTATCTGTTACACTATGGCCCTCTTTATCTTCCTTGCCTCCTGCGTTCCCTCCACTAAATAAAAGCAATAAGATCACTCCAATTTATAATCTGTCCTATATTAATGGAATGGGGATGATTCCACAATAACAGCTTTAAGAATCCATACAATTAATAAAAATGGAACCATACTTGATTCTGAGTGTCCCGAGAATACTTCTTCACTAACAAGACAATATTTCAGCAATGCAAGAAGTGCTCAGTGTTTATTTTATAAAACTACCTGAAGACAAAAGCCAAGAGTAATATGCAATATGCTCTCTTGAATTAATAAAGAAGAGATTACCTCTAGCAAGCACTTTAAAAATATTTGTTCTTATAGCTCATTGGTGAAGAAGGCAGCCATTTAGTCAGACCTTTGTTCAAATTCCAGTTTCATGTCTTTTCAGTTGTATGATCTTGGATTACTTACTTAATTTCTTATACTTCAGTCTCATCATCTATAAAATGGGGTAACACTAGCATGCACGGAGTCACTCTGAGGCTTCAATAAGATATTTTTAATATAATGTTTAGTACAAGACTTGGTACATAGTAAATACTCAAAAATACTGCTTATTCTTACTAGCATTATCTGCATGCTAACCTACTGACATCACAGTATTACCTACAAACTGGTAGTATACATTTTCTGGGGCCAGGAGTTTATAGAAGCAATCTCTAGGGTCCTGTGTATGTCTGCATTCAGGAGATATTGATAGTCATAAAGACAGGAGCTACCATTAATTGAGGAAGACAGAGCCAAATGTTTTACATGTGTCAATTCTCAGGACAACTCTAACATATTTTGTCTTCATTTACAAATGAAGAAAGCAAGATGTGGAGACTGCTATGTTTTGATTATGGCTTGTCCTCTTCAAAATTCTTGTTGAAATTTTATCCCCAGTGCATGAGTGTCAGGAGCTGGGGCCTAGTGGGAGATGTTTGGGTTGTGGGAGCAGTTCCCTCATGAATAGATTAATGCCCTCCTGTGGGAGTCAATGAGAGTAGGTTGTTAAAAAAGAGTGTGGCTTCCTCAGTTTCTCTCTTTTGTTTCCTTCCTTGCCATGTGATCTCTCTGCCCATGCCCCCTTCCCTTTCACTTTCCACCAAGAGTGAAAGCAGCATGACGCCTTATCCAGAAGCTGAGTAGATGGCTTTGCCATGCTTCTTATACTTCCTAGCCTACAGAACAGTGAGCGAAGCTATCCTCTTTTCTTCATAAATTACCCATCCTCAGGGACCCTGTTAGAGCAACACAAATATGGACTAAGACAGAAATGTGCCTGGAAGGTTGTAGAGTCAACATTTGAACTCCTGAATGTCAAACCTTTGAGTCCCACAATCTGACATACTAATTAACACACATGCTAAAGCCGAGATGGCTCACACTTGCTTGGGTTTACTCATACCCAACAGCTGTACCTGCTGAGAGTATTTGGAAACTTTCTGGGATTCATATTCCTTCCAGAAAATTATAGAATTTGGGGAGGTTACAACACTTGATTTGTGAAAATAATTCCTTCTGTCCAAAACAGGGGTTCCTGATTGTTTCAAAGATGTGCTTTGACTAAGGCGAAAGATCTACAGAAAGCTTTCACTCTGACAGGGAAGACATCTCTGTCATTATCATTTATTCGTAAGTCTTGCCTTCATGTACCACAACAAATACCCATAGCATGATTTCAGGCTTCCATAGCCAACCAGGTAAGGTCATCTCTACCTGTTCATCAGTGTCCAAGTTCCTTCAAGGAAGGACAAACCCATTCTGTTATCACAGATTATGTTAAGCACAAATATCCCTGGAAAAAGCAGCAAAATGATATGTTACAGACTGAGCATTTGTGAAATAAAAAATATCATGGCTTTTGAGTTCAATAGACCTGAGTTTGCTATCTAAGTAAGCAAGTTTCTTTCAACTTCTCTAAGCCTCTTTAAGATAAGTCTAATAAAAATTACTTCATGGATCATTGCAAAGATCAAATGAGATAACATTTCTAAATCACTTAGCTGTTGAAATATAGTAAATGTATCAGCTGTAGCTATTATTATTTCTAGTTACTTCCCAGAGAGTAATTTGGAGTGAAACATAAGGCTTCTGGATACCTGTGAGATATACGGAATGTTCTGGGGGTGATGAGGATAGCATCTAGAGAGAAAGATAGCAGTAGGAAGAGACAGGCTTGTGAAAGTAGTTACATACCAGGGACACTCATGGTGAGCCCTACTGTGTATGTTCCTCCCTTTGATTGAGGGCATTTTCTAAGTGTGCACACTTGATCCCCCTTACAGAGCTTCTAAAATGACTCGGGGATACTAATCTGTTTAAAAAGTGGAAAGTCCATCTTGCTCAACTTTGAATTGACATTTTTCAGAAGAGTCAGAAAGAAGAAGACTTATTTTAAACCTAGAATTTCAATGGAAAATAGAATGGGTAGGCCTTAGAAAAGACGGTAGGAGTAATCAAGAATTTTTTATAACTTATAAGAGTAATTGTGCTGTTCTTTCCTGCAGCCCAAGAGGTTTGTTAAATAAAGTGCTTGATAAAGGTTCATTAATGAAATGCTGATGGTTGTCTCAAGGTTTTATTCAATGATCAATGATGTGAGGTGCTAAATTTTGGTGTGTCTGAGTCTTATTATAAAGTTTCTTTCTAAGACATAGCAGAGCCCAACAAACATATGAAAAGAAAAAAATGCTCAAAATCACCAATCATCAGAGAGATGCAAATCAAAACCTCAGAGAGATATCATCTCATACCAGTCAGAATAGCTGTTATTAAAAAGTCAGTAAATGACAGATGTTGGTAAAGTTGCCGATAAAAGGAAACACTTATACATTGTTGATGGGAATGCAAATTAATTCAGCCCTCTTGGAAAGCAATTTGGAGATTTCCCAAAGAACTAAAATTAGAATTACCATTTGACCCAGCAGTCTCATTACTGGGTATATACCTAAATGAAAATACATTGTGTTTTTTTTTAACTTTTATTTTAGGGTTGGGAGTACCTGTGAAGGTTTGTTACACAGGTAAACTCTTATCATGGGGGTTTGTTGTACGTGTTATTTCATCTTCCAAGTATTAAGCCCAGTAACTAACATTTATCTTTTCTGCTCCTCTCCATTCTTCAACCCTCCCCCTCAAGTGGACCCCAGTGTCTGTTGTTTCCTTCTTTGTGTTTATAAGTTCCTTATCATTTAATTCCCACTTGTAAGTGAGAACCTGCAGTATTTGGTTTTCTGTTCCTGCATTAGTTTTCTAAGGATGATAGCCTACAGCTCCATCCATGTTCTCACAAAAGACATGATCTCATTCATTTTACGGATGCATAGTATTCTATGGTGTATATGCAACACATTTTCTTTATCCAGTCTGTCATTGATGGGTGTTTATGTTGATTCCACGCCTTTGCTATTGTGAATAGTACTGCAGTGAACATTTGTATGCATGTGTCTTTATGGTAGAATGATTTATATTCATCTGGGTATATACCCAGTAATGGCGTTGCTCTACCAACAAGACATCTGCACTCATATGTTTATCAGAGCATTATTCACAATAGCAAAGACATGGAATCAACCCAGGTACCCACCAATAGTGGATACGATAAAGAAAATGTGGTATATATACACCATGGAATACCATGCAGCCATAAAAAAGAACAAAATCACGTCCTTTGCAGCAACATGGATGCAGGTGGAAGCCATTATCCTCAGCAAATTAACACACAGAAACAGAAAATTAAAAACTGTATGTTCTCAATTATAAGTGGGAGCCAAACATTGGCAACATATGGACACAAAGACGGGAATAATAGACACCGAGGACTGCAAAAGCAGGGAAGGAGGTTAAGGTTGAAAAACTACCTATGGGATAGTATGTTTCCTACTTGGGCAATGAGATCATTAGAAGCCAAACCTCAGCATTATGCATTGTAACAAACCTGCACGATACCTCATGAATCTAAAATAAAAAATAAAATTTTAAAAAAGTTTTTTCTAGATATACACACAGGCAAATATCTCTCACTTCAGCTTTCTTCAGCAGAAATACCCTTCAAAACTTGGTTAAAATGCAAGTACTCCCTGAAGAACAACACTTTAGGAATTTGTGGTTACTTACTTGGTTATTTTCATGGAAGCATCTGCTAATGGCATGTTGGAACTCAGAACAAAATAACTTTTTATCAGTAGATATGGAGAGACTAAATTAGTGAACACATAACCCTAATTATGAGCATTTCCACTGAATACTAAGAGGGACAACATTTTAAAAAAAGAAGACATCTGTAGGCACCTGGCCAAGTTGCTTCTGAAACTTTAGCTGCATCAGAACCATCTAAAGGATTTGTTAAAATGTAGGTTCCTAGGTACCACCACCAGAGACTCTGATTCGGTAGGTATGGGATGGGAGCCAAAGATTTGTATTTCTAAAATGTTCACATGTGATGCTGCTTTTATGAGGACCACACTTTGAATGGCAATAACGAAGCATGTTGTGGGTTGCATATATGTGTAGGGACTAGAGGAGTCATGTGGGAAGATGAGGAGGACTTCCAAACACTAAAGAATGTATCTGGGCCAGGCGCAGTGGCTCAAGCCTGTAATCCCAGCACTTTGGGAGGCCGAGACGGGCGCATCACGAGGTCAGGAGATCGAGACCATCCTGGCTAACACAGTGAAACCCCGTCTCTACTAAAAAAAAATACAAAAAACTAGCCGGGCGAGGTGGCGGGCGCCTGTAGTCCCAGCTACTCAGGAGGCTGAGGCAGGAGAATGGCGTAAACCCGGGAGGCGGAGCTTGCAGTGAGCTGAGATCCGGTCACCGCACTCCAGCCTGGGCGACAGAGCGAGACTCTGTCTCAAAAAAAAAAAAAAAGAAAAAAAAAGAAAAAAGAAAAGAAAAAGAATGTATCTGGAGCTCGACTTTAATAGAATGTGGGGGAAAGATTTATAAATCCAACAGAATTAGTGGTGGATGCTCTCCAGATTTTGCATATGCCATATCTGTCACTAGGAACATGCTTAGGTCTTTAACCATCTGCTTAAGCCCAATTATCTTTTAAAGGTTTGTGCTACCATCACTTCTGTGAATTGTTCCCTGACCATCCAAAGCTGAGTCACTGCCATTTTTCAGCATACTACCGTAGCACTCTAATACGACCTTCATTAACACATTTCACATTGACCTGTAATCTCTTGTTTGCACCTCTTTCTCCCTAATCATGAGTGCAGCAAGCTTGCAGCATGTCATAGTTATCTTTGTATCCTTTGCACCTGGTGTCATGCCTTTTATGTAACTGTCATGCAGTGAATGATTGTGGGATTAGTGAAAGCAAATTGGGGACTAATTTAGATTTACTTTAAAGAAGTAATAATTTATCTGCTCTGTTTTACTGCAACACTCTTCAGAATCATCTGTACCTGCACCTCTACTTTCCTCCCATTCTATATTGAACCAACTTCAGTTGGCTGGAAGTTGGCCTAACTTTACTTAAGCTTTCATCTCCATCTCTCCATCTTTAAATGTCACCAAAGATGTTCACTTTGCCTAATCTAATACTTTAATTTGGACTAAATGAAATTATTTAATTTGAATTAAATAATTTAACCAAGCAGTAGCATTTGAAGTTTTGATTCCATTGGCTTTTTAATTGAATCTTTCCTTGAATTACCTCTTTGGGTACATATTCTAATTTTTTTTGCTCTATGGCTACACGTTCTCAATATTTTTTTTTGCTGATTTTTTTTTCCCTTCTCTTTGACGCCTTAATGTTGGGCTGTTCCAAGGCTCTGTCCTTTGATCTCTTCATTTTTCTGTCTACAATCATTGGTGACCATCTCCAATCTCAAGGCTTGAATGCCATTGGTACAGTGATGACTCTATTGCACCTCTAGCCTCAATCTCTCTGCTGAATCCTGGATATAATTCTCCACTTAGATAACTAATGTAACTCATTCAATGGCTTTTTTAACTTATTGAAGGCACATTAAATTTAACTTTATCAACATTGAACCCACCTGATCTCTAATACTCCTATACTAGTTCCTTCCGTAGACTTATATTAGTAAATGTCAGTCTATTTTTCCAGTGGATCATGCCTGGAACTTCAGAATAAGTTTTGCCTCTTCATTTTGTGTTACATGACACCTTAAGCTAATCTCTCCTCTATCTCTGAAATGTATTCAAAATGCATCCACTTCCTACCAACTTCACTATGTCTATTCAAGTGCATCACCTCTCACCTGGAATATTGTTAACAGTCTCATGACTGATCTTTTGCTACAGCCTTGCCCTAGATAGTTTGACATAAACTCTGCAATATATCGTCAACAAAGTAACACCAGTTTTAAATGACTTTTAGGATTTCTTGTTCTTATATCACTGTTCTGCTCAAAACACTTCAATGGCTTCACATCTCAGAGTAAAACCCTCAGTCCTTACAATGGCCTGTGTCTCTGACCTGCTGTCCTACCATTCCTAGCCTTGCTCACTGTGCTCTGGCCACCTCAGCCTTTTAACTGTTCTGCACACCAAATGCATTCGTGCCCTAGGACTTGTAATTGCTGCCTCTTCTGCATGGAAAACTCTTTCTCCGGGCATTCTCATTTCCTTTAGCTTTCTGCTGAGATATTAGCTTGTCACAAAGATTCCAACAACCCTGTCTAATACACTTCCCATTGACCCTCTTTCCCTGTATACTGCTCTATTATTCTTCATAGTACCTGACATATAGTTATTTTTTGTTTGTTTTTTCCTATCTCTTCCAACTAGAACAAAACTTTCCAAAGAAAGAGAAGTTATCCAGTTTGTTCACTACTTTATCTCCAGTGCCTAAACTAGTGCCAGACACATGGATGTGAATAGATGAGCAAAAGTAACACATGTGGTAAAAATTGAATAGAGACACACAAAAGCCATTTCTTCTTTGTAGGACTATGGTTAATATAACATTCAAAAACACCTTAAATCTAAGTAGTAACCACGACAGGTTTTCACCAATGGGAGGGGTGTATTTTACAGTTTAATTTTATTGAGACCATATTTTAAACACGATGAAGCTGCACAAAGGAGCCTATATCCCTAAGCTGCCATATGGAAGACAGTTCACTGAACCCCATTGGAGGTGATGTGAGCAAGAAAAACACCTCAAGTTGTATTAAACCACTAAGAATTCAGGATCACTTGTTATAGCAGTTAGCTTTTCTTAACCTTGAAAATCCTATTAAAACTAAAAGTATTTAGATTAAAACTAGTGTAATGTGAAAATACTGGGAGGCTCAGAAAGATTATGTATATGATTTCTCTAAGGAAGGACTGCCACATAAAATACAAAATGCTCAGTTAAAATTTAATTTTAGTTAAACAATGAATAATTTCTAGTATAATATTGCATGGGACATACATATACTAAAAGTGTATTCATTGTTTATCTGAAATAAAAATGTAACTGTGCATCCCATATTTTTATTTGCTAAATCTGACCACTTTAGTCTAATGAGATAGGTAACACAATCAGAGCTTGAGTCTGATTTTCATTACCAATCCAACTTTCTTCCCACTAGTCCACCCTAAAAATTGTCAATGCAAACATGTTAGGAGGCAAAAACTCATAAATTTATATTTTCTATCTCTCATTTACACAGAAACCTAACAACATTCAGAAACCTTGAGAAGCCATTCTTCTAGCTCTTTCTCCCCAGAGACAGTTGTGGTTTGAATACAGGATATGGCCTACAGGTATGTCTAATTTTGTGTTCCAGACAGCTCAGCTTTAGTATTAATATCCAGCAACTTATAACCATAGAAGTAATTAAAATTACATAATCCCAGTGATAATATGACAGGGTCAATTTAAAGGTTAGCTTTGAAATTTAAAAACGCCATAAAAAATTTACTTGTTCTTGCTGCTCATTTCCCGCCAGAAATCACAAACCTCAATGAAGCTTTGGTAATCATCTCCATGGCAACTAGTCACCTCCTTCATCATGGAATGAGGACTGTGAAATTTCCGAGAAAAATTCCAGAATTTAAACAGGCCTTGCTTTCAAACTAATAAAAAAAGATGGAAAAAAATTTGAAATGCAAACAAAATATATGGAATATAAACTGAAACAATCAGACTTTCAAAAATTTCTACTCTTACAAAGTTATAATGACAAGAACTAAGATTGCTCTATGGAGCTTCATGAAATTCAAGCATTCTAATTTATTTATAAAGCAGAGCAGCCTGCACTCAACAATGAGAATTTTAATTCATTAAAAGTAGAAGTATAAAAATATGACACATAAATTTATAGTCAGATGAATAGAAGTTTGAGATGACCAAATTGTTGCTAGAAAATTCATTGCTTATTACATAATTTTCACAGATATATTTACAATGTAAATGTTGTAAATGTTTTGCTTTCTGTTTTAAAAGATTTAAAAGTACCGCATTGTGCTTTAGACCAGAGGTTGGCAAACTGCAGTCCATGGGCCAAATCTTGTCTACCATCTGTTTTTAAAAATAAAGTTCAGTTGTGCCTTCTCTATGACTGCTTTTGGTCTTTAATAGTAGAGCTGGTAGTTGTAACAGAAAGCACAGGGTCCACAAACTGTAAAATATTTACTATCTTGCTCTTTAGAAAACAAATTTGCCAAACTCTGCTTTAGAGTTTAAATTATTCTAATCTACTGCAGGACACTCTTCTTTAGAGTACTTTACTTAACATGAAGACCTGCACTTTTAAGTACGTGTAAAAGATTTGACAAAATGACCCCAAAAGTTGTTCTGAACCCAATAAAATTACAGAAATGAGATGACACAATCAAGTCCTATTATGAACTCTTGAGCTAAAATGGGAAAAGAACTTTTCTAACTGAAATTCTGAAAACAGAATCAATATGCAAGATGTGGGACCCATCAAGGGAGGTTGGAAAGAGACAAGAGGGACAAATGGAGAAACAGAGCACTAAGAGCTGTAATGAACCTGGCTCTTCTGCAGATAGTTCATTCAGTGGAAAGTTCAGATGAGAGAAGCTGAGCCCTCCAATTGGGGAAAGGTCTCCCCATCAATGCTATGGGATGAATGACTGTTCTTGGTCCTACAATTAGCTGGTGGCAAGGCCAATTCCCCAATTGTCACATTTTCTCCACATCACCCACAGATTGGTAACATGCTTCATCAACAACCAAGAAACAGCCTTAATTAGATACCATTCTCTAAGGAGTAGCTGTCTATTTTTTTCTTATATTGGGCATAAAATTATTGACCCAAACTCCACTGGTGTCTACTTGTTTACAAAATTTGAAGGAAGCCTTTTACTCAAGGACTAAAAGTAACAATAAGAAGGATGAAGTGAGACTAGCTAGATCTATCTGTACACGGCATGAATTTATGTAGCCCTAGACCTTTAACTTGAATGTGCAATAGGAGCTATGGGGAAGAAGGACCTTATACACAATCTATAGATATCATTCTTGGTCATGACTACAACCCCCTCCTAAGGGCTGAAAATATCAAACCAGGATCTCCAGCCTAGTCCTTTCTCTTCAGCTCTAGATTCATTGATCTTCCTTGTATTAGTTGAGCTTTTTTGGGGAGCAGGCGCCAAGATGGAGTCAGAAATAGGAGAATTAGGAGAAATAGTCAGAATTAAGAGAAGTGCCATGAAATCTAAGGGGAAAAGAATGAGAATTAGACAGAGAGCAACTTCAGTCCATAGGTCCAAGACCTGTGAAAGGGAGGGGGAAGAACAGAGAGTTTTGGCTAGGAAAGGCCCCATACTGCAGAAAAGCTCTGAGAAAGTCCCAGCCAACCCAATGGGAAGCTCCAGTGCAAAGACTGCCTATGGAGGATTCTCACATTGGGCAGATGCGGTCCTAGTTCTCCCACAGGACCGGATACTCCTGCAGTCATTGGCTGACATTGCTTAGAGAAATGACCTAGCCTTGGCTCAAAAACTTCAGTGGATCCAGAACATACTGCAGAAAGAGACTATTAGGATGCCACAAAACAGCACTCTTTCTTGGTTCTTTTTGATCATGACAATTAATATGCTAGTGTCACTCATATGAAATTGTCTTTATTTTATTTATTTATTTATTTTCAAGACAGAGTCTCACTCTGTTGCCCAGGCTGGAGTGCAGTGGTGCCATCATAGCTCACTGCAGTCTTGAATGACTGGGCTCAAGGGATCCCCTCCCCTCAGCCTCCTGAGTAGGTGGGATTACAGGCAAACACCACTACTTCCAGCTAATTGAAAAAAAAAAAAAAATAGAGACAGGGTTATCACTTTGTTGCCCAGGCTGGTCTCGATCTTCTGGCTTTAAACAATCCTCCCGCCTCAGCCTCCCAAGTCTTTATTTCTTCTTAACCAGAAGTACAAATAGCTTTGCAATGTACTGCTCTATGACTTCAATAGCTCTCACAAGTAGGGAATAGTACATTTTAGGATGACACACCACTTTCCTTTTTCATCCCCTCACAAGTGGTAGGAGAAGAAGAATGAGATAGGATTCTGGGCTCCTTGGGAACACATCATAGCCCATCATGGGACGTTGGCCTAATGTTCAATTTGTTATAGGCCCTCTGTGTTTGAGTTAGAGGGAAACAGAAAATGAAAACAAGAGTGAAAGCAACAGAGAGATTGCCTTGAAAGACCAATTCTTTCCCTTTAGTCCTTCTTGTCAGTCACACTGTTTAATGTCTAAATGCAGCTCCATTATACCTGAGCTCTCTAGTAATTCTTCCAACATTTTAGCAATTAGAGTGAAATTGTAATTTTTTCCTGTTTGTTTTGCATTTTTATGTGTGTGTGCGCATGCATAGTTTCACTAGCATTTTAATAAGAAGTAGGAAGATTTTATTAGAAAACTCAAACTATGTTTTTAAGCATTGTCTCATAAGCTCTGCCATTTTAAACACTTATTTTAATTAAATGAATCTATCTGAACTGTAGAAGTTCTCACCACCTTAGATAAATTATTTATCAGTGTAGCAGGTAGAAGAATAACCATATATGATTTTTAATTAAAATATGGTTAGAGTTGGTCATTAGATGACTGACAGAGGCATTCTATCTTTTTCTCATACCGTGTCTACACAAAACCTAGCTAAATATATGTAAATAAATCACATACATATATATTATAGACAAATGACAAACGTTTCTGGATCCAATGCAAAAAAAAATTGTTTTAGAAGTTTAAACAATTTAAGAAGACTGTCAATAGATTAGTATATAGACCAGTATGGGATGGCATAGATTGGTGCAGAACACTGAACAGCAGAACAAAATACAAAAAACAAAGAAGATGAAGATCAGTATATTAAAAAAAATAGAAATTAGAGTCGTTGACACCTTCTATTTACATGTCTTCTCCAAATTTGAATTTTCAATTTATAAAATTAGGATAAAAACATCAGATTATGGTAAGGATTAAATAAAATATATAAAGTCTCTAAATATTATTAGTAATAATGTGCAAAAAGGGTGGTGATTTCATGGTGACGTCAAGAGGGAGAGACTGATAAATGCAAACTTACATTTCTCTGAACTTCCCAAACTTCCCAACAGGCACCTTCCACTATGTTCTCCTTTCTACTCTTTACTTTAATCCTTATTTTTATGTAGACTGAGGTTAGGGAACATTCTCAACCAGATGGACTATAACATATTGGCACAGCTTTATCCTGTACTTTTCCTGATCCTTGTTTAGCTTTTTATAGTTTTACCCTGCCTGAAATAATTTTCCTCCTATTTTCAAATGCTGCCTATGTATTAGTCAGCTATTGCTATGTAACAAACCACCCCAAAACTTAATCATTTAAAACATCAGTCCTTTATTATCACTCATATATGTGAGGATCACTATTGATTGGTTGATCCACTGTGGGCTTGGGTGCAAGCTGCAGTTTAGTGCCAGGTCCTTAGCCTTGGTAGGTTTACCAAGGGCACACATTTTTCATGGTAGTTGCAAAGGCAGAAGAGAGCAAGATTAGCCATATAAACATATTACAACCCTTTGCTTTCATGAAGTCTGCTAACATCTAATTAGCCAAAGTATGTTTTGTAAGTAAGAAATAGGAGGAACTGCAAATTGCATTGCAAAAAGCATGGACACTGCATGGGCTTTGGAGGGGAGAAGAAATTGAGCCATTAATTTAATCTATCTATGAAAATCTGTTTGCTGATGAGACCTATAGATATATTTCTTGCCGGCTCTCTCCTCCAAAACCTCTTATAATTAGATATGTTCACACTTGCTCATCTATCACTCCAACTCGCCTGTCAAGGATATAATTTGTGACAAATCTACCTTTTCATTGCAAGATGGGTATTTTCACTTAACTCTCCTAACTGGATGGGGGAACAACTCTCCAATTAAGAAGGAATAATTTATCGACTCAGTAACAGTAAGCTAGCAAAAATAAAGTGGTAGATTTAATTGTTCTTTGGCTTTATTTTTCAAGTCAGAACCTACAAACCTGATAAAGTTTTTATGTATTCCTCTTTTATCAAAGCTTTGGGAATTCAAAAGGCACATCACATGCCTCTCTCAAACAGATATATTTCTTCATCATGAAGTCTTTAGGACTGATGTATTAGTGAAGGTTACTGTGAAAAACATTTTACAGTTTTAAATGGAGTCTATTCACATAGGTTGTTCTAGGTATTTGTGAAAATGCTGTGCTGCATGTGGAAAGCGAGTAGCAAAAGAGGGATAGAAAGGGAAAAAATAATGAAAGGAAGGAATGGGAAGGGAAGGGAAGAAGGGAAAGGAAAGGAAGACTTCATTTAGCTTGAGTGAAAATGCTAATTGTTACATGCCTTCCCATCAGTCTCAGTCTTACAGTTGCGATTTATTGTGGGACCCCTGCTAGCTTGGCCACGTGCCAAATGACTGCAAAATTATGCAGTTATCTTATCAATTTATTTCTACCGTGTGCAGTCCTTTTTCATCAGCAGTCACGCTGCACTGATTCTCATTTGGAATCAAACCAAAGGCAATCATTTGTCTGTTGGGTTTGACCAAATTTTTGCCCTTTCCTGAGCTGGGAACTCCATGGTCTAAATTGAAAGCATTCTGTCTGCCCAGCCAGAAGGCACAGCATGGCCCAGCAGCCTCCACATAGAACAAAGGGAAGGAAGCCACTTGAGTGACCCGGGCAAAGTGAACCTGAACTCTAAGCAGCCAGGCTAGATGATTCGTCTGCCTGCTGTCAAGGCAAATGAGCTTTTTGGTTGTTGTTTTAAATTACCCATGCCTTTCACTGCCTCCCTATAACCACGATATTCCATGATTTTATTAGCCTTGCATGTGAAATTCAATGAATTTGACTCTCTGTTGTTGAATAGTCCTTAAAAATACTGCCGTTCTAGTGAATATTAGGTAAGGGTGTCACTGAATGCTAACATGAGGTGTCTTTGAGATTGAAACAGAATTAATTATTGAGGTTTTGTTAACCACCCCTGTTTCCAGAACGTTTATACCACTGAAACTGTCTAACTATGTATTAGGGGTAAATAAGGTTAAATCCCCTTAGTTCTTCACTGATTCATTCAAAAACGCTCTCCTCAGTGTGGTGGAGGGTGAAATGAAGCAGATGCTATGACCCTTGTCTCTCGGAGTTCATATTCTCCTAGGGGTGGTTAAATACACATATATAAAAAGAGAACCAATATTACAGAGTCTGTCCATGGTGACAATGAATGAATAATTTGGAAAAAAGTTTTAGAGGGGTTGGATGATGTCAGTGTTTTCACATACTTTTAATGCTGTACAGTTTTTCAAATGTAATTATGTGGGAAAGCACTAGATACAAAACAGATTAAAGTGACTCTTTTTGAAATATCTTCAGCCTTGTCCCTCAAAGTTTGAATGATTGAAGACTTCCAAATTCTGGCTCCAGTCCCACCTTGTTAAGCTATGTTAGTTAGTTATCTGCAAGTGTCATCACTAACTTAAGCGCTCCAAGAGAGCAAGTGTCTTCATTGATCCTGCACTCCTACAGCAAGGATAGAACAAATGCGAGGCAAGTGCCTGCCAACACCCCTCCCTCATCAGAAGCAGGCATTTCTTATTGATTATGGAATGCTTTTATTCTGATCCTAGATTTGGCTTAAACACACTCATTCTTGTGCTCAAGGCAGCCACCACTAATCTACTATGTTGGCAAAGGAGAATGAATGGACTTGCCTTTTCTGCCCTATCATTTACCACAGTGCTAGCAAATGTTTTAAAGGAATTTTTAAATGATTTTTATAAATCAACACAGACGATACAGATAATACAGACAATAGGTCTGTAATGGGACATTCTTGCACTGCTATAAAGAAATTCCTGAGACTGGGTAATTTACAAGAAAAGAGGTTTAATTGGCTCACGATTCTGTAGACTTTATAGGAAGCATAGTAGCATTTGCTCCTGGGGAGTCCTCAGGAAGATTTTACTCATGGCAGAAGGCAAAGGAGCTACTGAAAGCAGGAGCGAGAGAGAGTGGAGGGGGAGGTACCACACACTTTTAAATGACCAGATCTTATGAAAAATCACTCACTATTGTTAAGACAGCACCAAGTCATGAGGAATCCACCACCATGATCCAAACACCTCCCATCAGGCCTCACCTCTAGCACTGGAGATTACAATTCAACGTGAGATTTGAACCGAGACAAATATCCAAATTATATCAAGGTCTTATTTTCCTAGAATGGTAAGAAAAATATAGCCACAAATTTACAAGAGATCCAATGTGGTAAGATGTGAGCACAAAAACATTTATGTGTCTTGACACTTTTCTCTGTCCCTGAAATCTTCCATATCCTTCCAATCATTTCCTCTAACCCTGGGAATCTGCACAGAAGTATTGCACATAAATGCTTGTTCACATAAATGTTTACAGCAGTCATTGTGAGGCTGACTTGCACAGATGCAATATGTATGCAACATGGGTTTGCACCTTCAAATACAAAATGCTGTCAAAATAACAAAGAAATGGATTTTTATTTACTATTGTATGGCAAATAACACTTGGACATTCACATGGAGCTTTAGTTTGTTAAAGGTAAACTAAGAACTCAGACCTAATCAACACTCACCTATAGAGCAGGAATTTGGCAAGTTATTACTCAGTGAATGAAAAAAAGGATCAGTTCTACCAAATTCCTATTATTTGTTCCTTCTCTTCAAAGAACTTATAATCAAATATGTAATACAAATGATTAAATCACTAGTGTCCGTAACGCAGTTTTCCACCTCTGTTCCTTTCACTCATGCTACTCTCTTGCTCTTTGTTACCCTTTTTCATCTCTCTTACCCATCTGGCATAATTCTTCTCAGTCTTTGAAGGCTAACTCAATGGTATCTTTTGTATTGAGTCTATCAAACCTGTGTCAACTAGCAGAATTTAATGTCATTTCATTTCTGCTTCCTTAGTACTGTGTTCATAATTCAATGATTGCAGATGGTACCTTTAATTATGGCTAATAATTTATGTTTCTTCCCCCAGTTTTATCCTTCAGGGTGAGAATTACATTTTCTTCTTCTTCTTTTTTAATTCTGGAATTGAGAGTAGGTACACATTATGTCATAGTCTGGGTTTCCCAGCAAACAAAGTCGATAGTAAAACTTGTGTGCATTTTATGAGTGAGTAAAATTTCTGGGAACAGGAAAAAAAGGACTAGCTGGATATAGAAAAGGAAAAAAGAATTTGCTATGGATTGCTCTACTGCCAGCTACTAAATGTGAATGATTGTTTAATCTCACAAGACAATCTCTTGAAAGGACATCTAGCCAACACTTTTTAGGGCAGTCTATTCTTGAGGAAAAGGATAGAAAAGTTGATTTACCAGTTTCTGTCTTCTATTGGTGGGTTTTGCCCCATATAGCCTGAAGTGTCTCATACTTCTCTGTTGTACATGTATGGGAGCAAAAGAATTTTTTCTGTCTTTAATGCCTTACTATACAGAGGAAAGATCCAGCACAGGAGGAGAAAGGGGCTGACATGGGCATTAGGTAGAGTGCTGGCAATTTATACTGGCTGGAGTCTGTCTGAGTGCACACAGAGTTAGTTTCCACAACAGTGATGACTGCATCAAAGGACAAGTGAGGCTGAGAGGATCTGAAATGCCTCATAAGAGATGCCTGATTCACAGCATGGATGTAATAATTTTTACAATTGATTTGACTACAAGGTAGTAGGTAGTGATACACAAAATTGAGGCACATATAATGTCTTGTGGGATCAATTAGCACTGCCAGGGAATACATAAAGTGTTTTGAAGGAGGCACATAATTTCCATAGGTAAAATGGACTCATGGGCAAGGCATTCAAGGCAGAATAAATGAATTTAAAAAGAGAATGTGAAAAGCACATGGAGAGTTCAGGAAATGGAAGAAATCTCCACTGAACTCAGAGCATGGAGTGATTATTAAAGAAATAATGAGGCTGGAAAGTTAATAAAAGTCCTTGAATTAATTCAGTCAATAAATATTTTACTGAACATCTACTATGTTCCAGGCACTGGAAAAATAGTAACGGACAAACCCCATGCTAAAGTGTTTGGACTCTATGCAGGATATAATAAAGAGGTAGAGAAGGATTTCCTTTCAAGGTAGGTAACTAAAGCCTGTACACTATAGGGTGCAAAGCGAATAAATGGAAAATCACCTTCCTGTGTATCAGTTGAAGCACTAGTTAATCACATTATACAGGAAATGCTATGCAGGAGAAAATTTATTTTCATGTCGAGAAGTGACTTTCTCTGCCAGGGAGCATACATAAACCTTCCAACCTCTACTGCTTGGCAGAAAGTGCTCTTTACTGCAGATAATGGAGACACAAGGCAGATAACTCAACTTAGCAAATAAGATGCACAAGGACTAAGCAGACAGCACTTGAAATAAGGGCAAACATTTAAAGAGCATCACATGTCTTTTGCAAAGGGAATTAGAGAGGCAACTCTCAATACAAGACCACTGATAAATAAAAAGTACGCATTTTAAGTAAACTTTTAGCAGGTGCAAATGCAATCCATAAGGTTGCTCATAAATTCAAAAATGATTCTTAAACCAAGATCTATGAATTCTAGACCAGGTAGAATTAGATGAAAATAATGCAGGATACATTTTTAAAGCAGCACATGAAGAAGAAAGGTGCTGTGTTGAATCAGAAGAGAGACTCTGCCTTTAATTTTACTGTAATTAGCAAGAAGTAAGTAGACCATATTACACTCAACATTACTGGATTCCCAAATGATTGCCTGCAGTCGGGCTCAGGTTAATGCAAAATAGAATATATTACTTATGAAATTGTTTTTTATAAATAAATAATGGTCACACATCAGAAACTGCTTGATTAAAAAATACGTAGTTCTCAGTTTTCAAATTTCAGAATGGTGGAGTAAGAACCTCGGAAAATCAGCTTCTTTATAAAAGAAATGAGAAACTGAAAATTAACTAAAAACTTGCAAATATTCCAAGGGATGTTTATTCAAGAAAATGACATTCTCCATAAGAACTGTGAGTTTGTGGTATTTTACTGTGCCCCGATCTGATCACTCTTCCCACAGCTCTCTGGTGGACTTTTTAAAAGCATCCTCAAAACTACAGTAGCTGTGAAAACCAATCACTTATCATCCACTGGATATACAAGTTTGGAGTGCCTCAAAAAGTTTCATTGCTAGAGAATTGTCATTATTTCATCTGCCTAGCAGCTCATTGAAAAATCCCTATTCTCAGGGTTTGTCTTTATTTGACCTGACTCAGAACTTGCTCTATGCAAACAGTACTATCCATGAGGCATTTCTCAAAAATAATCAATGACAATTTGTTTAATATCAAAGCTGCCTGAGGAGGCGTAGTCTCAGGAATACGTTAAAGCTAACACATGAATGAGAAAATAAAAGAAAAGAAGAAAAAAATAGAAATGAACCCTCCATAATGACCCTTGAATAGCTCTGACACATTTCTGGGAATCTAAAAGGCCATGTCCATAAGCAGGGTTGTATAATTGAAAGATATGAGAAGATTCAAATCTCTCACTTTGGCTGAACTTGAGGCTCTGAACAAGTACAAAATAAAGGCCTGAGCAGAGTTGTAAACTGTCTTCCAGAGCGCTGAAGCACTCCCGAATACACATCCTCAAATCACTTGACGAAAGTTAGGAGACATTCCTTCAAAGCATTTAACTAAATGTTGGTACAATTATTAATCAGCCAACTAAAAAGCTAACTGAGCAGTTACTTCAGTGGCCACACACTACAAAAAATACAAACATCACAGCATTAGTCCAGAGAAGGAATACTAAACAAATAGCAACAACTACAACAATAAACAACAACGAACCCTGGTGAGGGGAACATCTTTTTAGAGTTGCCACATTACACTACTTAAAATGTCCATTTTTCAACAATAACAGAAAATCACAAGACATGAAAAGAAACGTGAAACCATGGCCCATACACAGGAAAAGAAGTAATTAATAGAAACCATCATCAAGAGAGCCCAGACATTTTTAAACATAAAAAGTATGTTTAAAGAACTAAAGAAAGTGTCTAAAGAACTGAAAGGATGTATAAAAACATTTTACTAAATAGAAAACATTAGTAAAGATTTAAGAATCTTAAAATAGAACCAAACAAAAATTCTAAAGCTAAATAGTAAAACAACTGAAATAAAAAGCTCACTAGATGAGATTAATAGCAGAGTTTGAAGTGGTGAAAGGAAAATCGGCCTAGGAAAAAGGAAGAAAAAATAATCAGAAAAAATTAACAGAGCCTATGAGACTCTGGAACATGATTAAACCAGTTTATGCATAATAGAAATTGCAGAAGGAAAGGAGGAAGAGAAAGAAGTGAACGACTTCTACAATGAAAATCATTAAGCATTGATGAAATAAACTGAAGAGGCCACAACAAATGAAAAGATATTTCATGTTCATGGATTGGCAGAATCAATATTGTTAAAATATTCATACCACCCAAAGTAATCTACAAAATACCAATGACATCCTTCACAGAAATAGAAAAAAAAATCCTACAATTTATATGGAATCACTAAAGCACAGAATAGCCAAAGCTATCTTAAGTTAAAAAAAAAAAAAAAAAAAATTGGAGGAATTATATTACCTGACTTCAAATTATACTACAGAGCTATACTAAGCCAAACAGCTTGATACTTGTATAAAAACAGAACCATAGACCAATGAAGCAAAATAGAGAACCCAGAAGCTAATCCACACATGTGCAGTGAACTCATTTTTAACCAAGACACCAAGAATATACACTGAGGAAAAGAAGTTCTCTTCAATAAATGGTGCTGGGAAA
The DNA here is from genome assembly GCF_001698545.2 of Rhinopithecus bieti. Classification (NCBI taxonomy): domain Eukaryota; kingdom Metazoa; phylum Chordata; class Mammalia; order Primates; family Cercopithecidae; genus Rhinopithecus; species Rhinopithecus bieti. The sequence goes on along the minus strand of NW_016815892.1, from coordinate 10,930 downwards.
ACTGAATATCCATATGCAGAAGAATAAAACCAGACCCCTATCGCTCATCATATACAAAAATCCAATCAAAATGAATTAAGGATTTAAATGTAATACCTCAAATTATGAAACTACTAAAAGAAAACATTGGGGAAACTTCCCAGGACACTGGAGTGGGCAAACATTTCTTGAGTAATGTCTCACAAGCACAGGCAAACAGAACAAAAATAGACAGATAGGATCACATCAAATTAAAAGCCTCTTTACAGCAAAGGAAACAACAAAGTGAAGAAATAACCCACAGAATGGGATAAAATGTTTTCAAACTACCCATCTGACAAGAGATTAATAATCTGAATATATAAGAAGCTCAAAAAACACTCTATAGGAAAATATCTAATATTTCAATTAAGAAATAGGCAAGGCTGGGCGCGGTGGCTCAAGCCTGTAATCCCAGCACTTTGGGAGGCCGAGACGGGCGGATCACGAGGTCAGGAGATCGAGACCACCCTGGCTAACACGGTGAAACCCCGTCTCTACTAAAATACACAAAACTAGCCGGGCGAGGTGGCGGCGCCTGTAATCCCAGCTACTCGGGAGGCTGAGGCAGGAGAATGGTGTGAACCCGGGAGGCGGAGCTTGCAGTGAGCTGAGATCTGGCCACTGCACTCCAGCCTGGGTGACAGAGCGAGACTCCGTCTCAAAAAAAAAAAAAAAAAAAAAAAAAAAAAAAAAAAAAAAAAAAAAAAAAAAAAAAAAAGGGAAAATTTTTTAAAAAAAAAAGAAATAGGCAAAAGATACGAGTAGATATTTTTCAAAAGAAGGTATAAAAATGGCAAACAGGTATATGAAATGGTGCTCAACATCATTGATCATCAGAGAAATGTAAATGAAAACTACAATAAGATATCATCTCATCGCAGTTAAAATGACTTTTATTCAAAAGACATGTGATAACAAATACTGGTGAGGACGTGGAGAAAAGGGAACCTTGTCCACTGTTGGTGGGAATGTAAATTAGCACAACCACTTTGGAGAAGAGTTTGTAGGTTTTTCAAAAAACTAAGAGTACAATCACCATATGATCTAGTAATCCCAATGCTACATATATACCCAAGAGAAAAGAAATCAGTATATCCAAGAGATATCAGCACTCTCATGTTTATTGCAGCGCTGCTCACAACAGCCAAGATTTTGAAATAACCTAAGTAGTCATCAGCAGACGAATGGATAAAGAATATGCGATACATCACGTAATGGAGTACTATTCAGCCATAAAAAGAATGAAATTCTGTCATATGCAATAACATAGATGGAACTGGAGGTCATTATGTTAAGTGAAATCAACCAGACAGAGAAAGACAAACAATGCATGTCCCCACTTATTTGTGGGATCTAAAAATTAAAACAATTGAATTCATGGACAAAGAGCATAGAAAAATGGTTATCAGCTACTGGGAAGGGGTGGAGATGGGAATGGTTAATGGGTACAAAACAATAGTTAGAAAGAAAGAATAAAACCTCTTATTTGATAGCACATCAGTGGGACTACAGTCAAAAAGGATTTAATTATACATTTTTAAATAACTAAAAGGTATAATTGGATTGTTTGTAACACAAAGGATTAATGCTTAAGGAAGTCACTACCCAATTTTCTGTGATATGTGGTTATTACTCACTACATGCCTGTACCAAAATATCTCATGTACCCCATAATTATGTACTATGTACTAACAAAAATTTTAAAAAATTGTAGAAAAACAAAACCAAATACATAAGTAATGTAACTTAGTATTACATTAGCATTGTTCTTGTAATAATTGCTGCTATGTTGTTGAGCTAAATTGTTCCCCTTACTACATGGGCAGAATACCGTCTTATAAAGTGCAGAGATTTTTACATGAGCATACCCACATTACGTGGCATGCACTTTGTATCTTGAGAAGTCCAGTTCTTCCATCTAATTCTCTATATTAACTACTTAGAAACAGTAGCTCTCAATCCTTACTGCACATTAGAGTCATTAGGGAAGTTTTAAAATACATTCATGCTTGGGTCCTTCTTCCAGGGATGGCCATAGGTGGGACTGTGTGGCACTGGTATGTTGTGAAAGCCCCTGGCAGCTCTAATATCTAATCAGGGTGGAGATTCTATTCTACGACATCTTTGTTCTTGAACCCCACAAAGCTCTTTTGTCTTCATTTGGCCTTTATTTGGCCCAAACTCATCATTGCCTTTGTTCTTTAGTTCTCAGCTAAGGAATATTAAGGTAGTATCTTTTGGCTCCTATGCTATTAAAAGCATAAAATCAAATGTGGGCACTAAAATCAAGTATCTATATTCAGTTCAAGGTGGTTAGTCATATTATTCAATTTATAATTTTATAAAATTATTGATTATAATGACAATGAAAATATAATATTAAAATAAAAATTCAATGGAAATTTTAGGGCCAGACTGTAAGTATTTTAAACTTTTGCTGCTATATATTCTCTACTTCAACTATTCAACTCTGCCACTGCAGTGCAAAAGCAGCCATAGGCAATATGTTAAATGAATGGGCATAGCTATATTCCAATTAAGTTTTATTAACAAAAACAGGCCATGTTTCATACAATCCTGACCTAGGTTATTCACTTAACTGCTGTGTAGTATTCCACTGTATAAATAGAGCAGTTTATTTATTCATTCTCACAGTGGGAGAAATTTAAGTTGGTTCCAACTTAACATTAGCAGAAACAATGCTGCAAGACCATCCTTTCCTGTCTCCTGTGTGCATCTGCCAGAATTTCTAAAATGTATACACATGCTAATAGCTAAATTTTATTAGGTATTATTAACAGTGTTTGGCTATCATTAGCATTTTTACTGAGCTTATTTTATTCCAAGCATTATACTAAGTCCTCTGTGTACTATTCTAATACTCATCACAGAGAGTATTCTAGAGAAAAGAGGCTAAGATTGAGTCTCAGAGAGACTAATTTGACTAGGAACACAGATCTATTAGGTGACAGACTCAAGACTCAAACCGAGACATTGTTTCTCCTGAGTTTGTCTTCTTAGTCCTTTGGAGTCTTAGTCTACCCTTTGGAGCAGAGAAATTTCTGGTATAATGATTAGATGTATCTTGAAAGTTATTGGATAGTATCCCCCTTATCTTCCAGTGTGGTTGGTTGTTCTATTTTACACTTCTACTAGAGTTGTTTGAAAGTTCTCATTTCTCCGCATCCTTGCCAATACTTGGTATTGTCAGATATTTTGATTTTACTAGTATAATAAAAGTTAAATGTATTACAATTTTAAAAAATTATATAGTGCTAATTTCTAGCGAACCTGAACATTTTTCTTATGTTTATCAGCAAATAACTCTGAGATTGCTTATTTATATCCTCTGCCTGCTTTTCTTGGACTCTTACTAGTTTATAGGGATTTTTTTGTACATTTCAGATACCAAAATTGTATTATATGTTGCAAATATCTTGACCAAACTATTGCTTGTCATTAAAGTTTTCATAATATACTTCAGTTTTTATAATACAATATACTTTTTATAATATACTTCAAAGTTTTATAATATACTTTTATAATCTAATATCCTATTTAATTCATCCATTGATTTTCTTAAATATTTTAATGACCTTATTTACTTCTAAAACTCTATTAGGTTCTTTTATTTTCAAATAACCTATTCATTTTCATATTGTTCAATCATTTCTTTATTTTACATACCTTCTTTTAATCTCTTTTGCATTTTGGACATATTTATTTTATACCTCTTTCTGGTAGTTTGAACATTTTTATAGTTTACATATATTTTACTTAAATAGTTTAAATATTTAAATATATATTATTGTGTGTGTGTGTGTATATGTATATACTATATGAATAAAGAATCTCTTCTAAAATTTACAGATAACAAATAATGTCATGGGCTAGAGCAAGAATATATCTACTCTGCCCACTACCAAAATGTAGGCTTAGAAATTGTGTGTGGTGGGTCACACTGGATATTTTTAAATATGGATTTAAGAAAGGATCTTTTAGAATCAAGCTTCTTAGTAAACAAAAACCTTATTAATTTCAGAAAAGATTTCCATGAATCCTGGTTGCATGCTTCAGATCAGCTGGGATGAAAAAAGTAAAAATTACTTCAGACCAGTCTACTTTTATAATATCTTCAATGAAATAAACATTATATAGCCTTGAACTTTCAAAATTTTATTTGAACACACGTTATGAGGACAAAGTGGCAGCAGCTTGCTTCTTCTATCTGCTTTTGATCCATTTCTGGCATCTGTCATGACTATAACTCTCAGTCACAAGCGATTGAAGCATTAGTATTATGGAGTGAGTTCATAGATTCACAAACAATAAAAAGCTATTTCTAATGGTACTTGGTGATAATTTTGTTAAGAGATATTCAAAGGTCGCTATTAAGACTTGTTTATTTTAAATTGTGAAATAAATGAATACCTTTCCCAGAACTCTTTAAATATTAACAATGAGAATGCTTTGGTGGTTTTAAATTATCTTCTGCTTGACAGTGCCAAAGCTGCTTCCTGAACATCATATCAGATCATTCCTGACCCCAGGGTTCACCCGTTTATACTAAAATTATCAAATCTTACAACTTAAAGAAACATGAAGAAATGTTAAATTCAATGCACTTACTCTAATGAATTCTTTTCTATAATGGGAATATTTCCAGTCAATTATGTGTAGCTAAAATGAGTAGTGACTGTTAGAGAAAGTCCTTTCAAATATTTTTCTTTGATTCATTCATCAAATATTTATTGCATGCATATCACATGCCAGGCTCTATTTTTGTTTGTTTATCTTGCCTTATTTATCTAAAATTAATCAACTGAGAAGGTGAAATGTTTGTCACACCATCAACTTACCTTATTTTTTCATGAGGCCATTATTGTACTGCTTGTTTATGACAATTTTAATTTTAGTCTGTTTTGTTGTTCAACCAACACCATTAATTGATTTGGAATACAAAATCAAAATGAAAATGAGATATTAAAATTCTAAGTAAACAAATGTGGAACATAAATAACTACAAACACACCCTTTCTGTAAATATTCCTATAACATCAGGCAATGTTTGGAAAACAGATCTGATGAAGAAAATGAAGGATTTACAGATTATCCATCTGCCTCAGCCCAACTTTTAATGGTTCAGAACAAAGAAACCCCCACAGGGTTGGGAGTGGGACTTGGGCACTTAATAGGTTACTAGGGGTGGAAGAACGTCAGCCCCCTTGCACCTTCCTTCATCATGTAGTTGAGGAAGGATTGTATGGAGCCAGCTCAAGGAGCCCTCACCCACCTTCCAGCGAGACCAAGTTAAAACACATCTGGTAATTTCCTACATTAGCCGCTTAGAACAGACATTCTCAACCTGGGGCCCTTGGATTGAATTCAACAGTGTTTAACTTGGTTGGAAAGAAAATGACATCTGATATTCACTAATCTCAAACTTATATTTAGTACACCTTTTAATTATGAATGCAGGCAACAAGACACAGTAGTATTGACAGAATATGACTTTGTCATAGATGTTTTTATATAACATTATAGTTGTTGTAGGCATTTCCAAATGTAGTTGACACCTATCATTACTTCAGAATTATAGGAGCATTAGCCTTGCTTCTAGAGATTGTCATTCAAAGCCTGAATAAAAAAGCACATATACAACTATATCTCACCTTTCCTTTTCTTACTTACCATTTTGCTACCTGTATCTAAGTATAACTGGTTGCCTTTATCATATGTAAAATATAATAATGATGATAATACTAAGAGTTTTGAGTTTAGAGGGAGACAAAACCAAAACATATGATTTTAAAAAATGTCTAAAAGAAAAGACCACTTGGCTTTTTGAAGCCTGCCATAGGAAGCCCTCCATGTGCCCCTCAAATGGACTTGCACAGGAATCACCTGGAAAATCTTGTTAAAATGCCTACTTTGAGTCAGCAGGCCTGGGGTGATAGACACTAATTAGCATTGCTAAGCTCCCAGGTGAAACTGATCTGCTGGTCCATGGATCATACTAAGTAGTAGTGGTAAGAGTGTAAGTCTTACAATTTATGGCCTCATCTTTCAGAATGTTTCTCTTTGGTTTGTTCTTTCTCCCAGGTGGTACTAAGCTACACATAGTATTTGTAAAAGCTGATACAAGTTGATATGGTTTGGCTGTGTCCCCACCCAAATCTCATCTTGAATTGTAGTTCCCATAATCCCCATGTGTCACGGGAGGGACCCAGCCGTGGGTAATTTAATCAGCAGGCGTTTACCCTTATGCTGTTCTTGTGATGACGAGTGAGTTCTCAGAAGCTCTGATGGTTTTATAGGGGGCTTTTCCCCTCTTGCTCATTCTTTCTCTTGCCACCATGTGATGAAGGACATATTTGCTTCCCCTTCCACCTTGATTGTGTTTCCTGAGGCCTCTGCAGCCTTGCAGAATGGTAAGTTAATTAAACCTCTTTCCTCTGTAAATTACTCAGTCTTGGTTATATCCTTCTAGCAGTGTGCAAACGGACTAAACCACAAGTTTACATCACAAATTTTTGAAATGGTGTTTTCCGGCTGGCTGACCAGATTACAAGCATTGTGTCATGAACAGAAGAGCAAATATCTCTAAGAAGCTTGAAAGGAAAATGCTGTGCCACTAGTCCAAATAATTAACATGAATGTTGTTAGCACCCTCTTTTAATCAAGGTGGTCTGATGGGTTTTCCTGGTGCAAGATTTTGACAAGAATACAAGGCTGGTGGTATTCAGTGGAGGGGTTTTAAAATCAAACCCAATAACCAGATTCCCTGCCCCCTTAGGAAGCAAAGAATCACAATAGAGGCTTTAAAAAAGCTCTGTGCATTGTTCCGAGCTTAGGTAAGTGTAGGCTTGATTAGTCAAATGGCCTTTATTTTTCCGCATTTCCTATCATTGGAAACATCTGTGGAGAGGAAAGATGGTTATCAAGGCAATTGACCATTGTCACAGTTTAGTAGTCCCTGATGGCTTTTTCCAAACCCTTCTCTAGGGCTTTGGTTTCCCAAAGCAAATTGATAAACATCTGCTCTATGCAGCCCAAACTCCTCATACTGCATTTACAATCATGCCACTTTCACTTTCAGCCTCAGCTGATCACTACTTCATGCAGCAGTCCTTTAAAGAGAGGGCCCCAGGGCTCCTCTTTTGGCCAGTTCTGGACATTTCATTTCTCTGGTGGCTCATGTAATTTTTACTCAACCTGCTCAATAGCTCAGTATCCTAAGTCAAATAAATTTCTCCCAACTACAAAATGTAAGATACTTCAGAACTAAAAACAAGAGAGAATTAAACCAGAAATTTAAGGATGACCTGGGCAAGAGTGACTGTTTTCAAGAATTAAAGCAGTTCTGTTGAGTTACCCACAACACTTACTCCTCTGACCCAGTTACCAGATCCTTAGTAACTCAAATCCCTGTTACCACAGCCTCGCTCCAAGTGTCATAGTCTACCACCCTCCACGTCGGCCCCAGGCCCTCTGTGTTATATTCTCTGATTTTTCCAGCACCCTGCTATAATTTTCCATGGTCTTCCATAGCCTGCAGTTAAAGAGTATTCCTTACTGGAGCATCTCCTTCCCTTTGTACTCTTGGCCTTTTGCATTGTTTCTTCTATTCTCCAAATCCAGTCAACCCAAACTGCTCATAGATCTCCAAAACCCCATGTTATTTATCCATGTGCCCAGCTGTTCCCTTTGCCTGGAATGTACCATCTCCTTATCTACCTAAGAAAAGAAAAGAAAATTCTGAATCTCTGAGTTAAGGGTTTTTGGTGAAAACCTTTTGTTTACTTTGCAAAGGAAGATTGTTTTTTTACTCATGTCTATGTCTTCTTCATGGTATCACTGTGACTCTTATCACAGTGCTGCAGTTTATTTCATTGATAGGATATTCAGCTACACTTTGAGCCATTGGAACATCCAGGTTTGGTTTTATTCCTCTTATTCCCAGATGCTAGCACAGTGCCTGGCACATTGGAGGCACTTCGTCAATGTCCGTTAAATGGTCATTTAGTTGATTTAGGTTTCTCTCTCTCTGTTTTTGTTCTTTAGCTAAGTGAAGAAAGAAATCACTCATAGAATAGAATACAACAATGTTGGCATGTCCACAGCTATGCGAAATAAAGATTTGGGTCATTGTTAGCATCATGAAGAGAAGCAAGGACGTTTATAAAGGAACATCTGAGCAGTGATCTTTCATTTTCTGTCTGACATTGCTAGATAGAAAAATTTCACTTGAACTTCAAGTATTATTTATTTTCCTCAAAGACAGCTGGGCTCTGTGTGTGTAGACAGGCATGTAGAATTTTGGAGAACGGAATGTGATTAGATTATTGTTACTTAGATGATTTGCTTATTATGTTTCTCTGTAGTCACAGATAAGAGTTTCATAGATGAGAGATGGACTTGCTTGAGTCAAAGAAACAATTTGCTTTCTGATCTCTTTAAACAGTAAAGGAATTACCTGTTCTTGTTTAGTCTCTGTGATTGCTTATTATTTTCTATTTCAGCAACTAAAGCTATTCCTTAGTGGTTAAGAAATATTGACAAAATATAAAATTCTCCCTTGATTATGCCTTTTCTCTCTGCCTTTTCAAATTTGACTGGCTTTTGCCTGAGATATTCTTCCCAGATGAGTAAGTTGAAAGGGGAAGGTGTTTGTGTGAGTGCAGCACTGTTGGTTGGTCTAAACAAAAACGATATATCAAAAGATCTATGAGAGTAAGTCTTTTATTGAAAATGTGAATTTTCACTAAATGATAAAACTTACATTTTAATGGAGCTAGGTTCATGTTTTCATTTTTGTTTTATAACTGAATAGTTGGTACATCTGGAATTAGCTTCAGTTCCCTCAGCTGACTTAAGATATAGTAACATTGGACAATTGCATAGTCTCTCTGAGGTTTAGTGTTTCCAGTTTTAAACATGGTTAACAATGCTAATCCTTCTCTTATTCATAGAAATTAATCAAGGAATGAAATGTTGTTCTAAAACATTTTATAAGATTTATGAATTATTAGGCTGGGTGCAGTGGCTCATGCCTGCAATCCCAGCATTTTGGGATGCCAAGGTGGGCAGATCACAAGGTCAGGAGTTCGAGACCAGACTGGCCAATATGATGAAACCTTGTCTCTACTAAAAATACAAAAATTAGCCAGGCATGGTGGTGGGTGCCTGTAGTCCCAGCTACTCGGGAGGCTGAGGCAGGAGAATTGCTTGAACCCAGGAGGCGGAGGTTGCAGTGAGCCAAGATTGCATCATTGCTTTCTAGTTTGGGTGACAGGGTGAAACTCCATCTCAAAAAAAAAAAAAAAAAAATTATGAATTATTTAATATATAAATACAAATAAAACCCTTAGCTGTTAGAACCTATGTTCCCATAATATTTGATGATAGGTAGGCTTCTGTTTTAGTTTACATAAAAATATATTTAATTCCATATTTCATAATGTCCCCATAAATAGACGTGAATAAATATAATTTTATAATTTGAATAGGTAATCTTGCTGTTAATAATTTAATTCTATTGAAACCAGTTATCCATCCCAAATTTACAGCATCCTATATTTCTCATATATTTTCCATTTATTTTGATGCAAGATGGCTTTCCTGTGGAAACATCTCATGGAATTTGCATATTTAAGGTCCTTCACTGTTTCTAGAGGTCATTGCCTGTTTTGTTTATAAGTTTGTTCCTTCTTAATGTTTCCACTTCAGTTAAACTTGAGTTCACAGAAAGAAGGAAAGAAAATTGAATAGTGGGTATCTCTTCCTATTGGATCTTCAGCTTAGCAGAAAAGCTCTGAAATTTTATGAAAAGTGTTTTGATATGAAAATTTTATCCTATTGACTAATCTCCAAATGTCTGGACTTTACATGGTTGCTTGACCAACACCTAACTCATCTTTACATGTATAACTTTCTTGGTTCTTCCAATGTTACTATTTCTTTCTTTTACTGCCTCTATTCGTTTATTTCTACAAACAAGTTCTGTAGAACATGTAACTTAATTGTCATAATCAAACTACTCTGTGGCAATAAGAGAAAGCCAATGGTAGGGTGGTTCCAAGATAGCCAAATAGGAACAGCTCTAGGCATGAGTCGCTCCCAGCATGAGCTACTCAGAAGACTGGTGATTTCTACATTTCCAACTGAGGTACAGGATTCATCTCACTGGGGCGTGTCGGACAGTGGGTGCAGGACTGTGGGTGCAGCCCACTGAGTGAGAGTTGAAGCAGAAAACCATGACACATAGCACCTGGAAAATCAGGTCACTCCCACCCTAACACTGCACTTTTCCAAGGGTCTTAGCAAATGGCACACCAGGAGATTATATCCCGCATCTTGCATGGAGGGTCCCACATACATGGGGCCTAGCTCATTGCGAGCACAGCAGTCTGAGATCTAACTGCAAGGTGGCAGCGAGGCTGGGGGAGGGGTGCCCACCGTTGCTGAGGCTTGAGTAGGTAAACAAAGTGACCTGGAAGCTCCAACTGGGTGGAGCCCACCACAGCTCAGGGAGACCTGCCTGCCTCTGTAGATTTTACCTCTGGGGACAGGGCATAGCCAAATAAAAGGCAGCAGAAACCGCTGCAGATTTTAATGTCCCTGTCTGACAGCTTTGAAGAGAGTAGTGGTTCTCCCAGCACGGAGTCTGAGATCTGAGAACGGACAGACTGCCTCCTCAAGTGGGTCCCTGACGCCCGAGTAGACTAACTGGGAGGCACCCCCCAGTAGGGGCAGACTGACACCTCACATGGCTGGGTAACCCTCTGAAATGAAGCTTCCAGAGGAACGATCAGGCAGCAACATTTGCTGTTCAGTAATATTCACTCTTCTACAGCTTCCACTGCTGATACCCAGTGAGACAGGGGCTGGAGTGAACCTCCAGCAAACT
>NW_016815891.1:0-637 GCF_001698545.2 Rhinopithecus bieti | reverse complement strand
CGTCTCAGAGTGTTAATTTACTTCACGTTGAAGCCTATGGTGACAAAGGAAATATCCTCAGATAAAAACTAAAAAGAAGATTTCTGAGAATGTCCTTTTTGATTTCTGAGTTCATCTCACAGAGTTACACCTTTCTTTTCATGGAGCACTTTGCTAACACTGTTTTCATGGAATCTGCAAAGGAATATTTGGAAGCGCTCTGAGGCCCATGATGAAAAGGAAATAACTTCTGATAAAAACTAGAAATATCCTTTCAGAGAATCTGCTTTGTGATGTGTGAATTCATCTCACAAAGTTACACTGTTTTTTTCTTTGAGAAGTTTGCTAACAGTTTTTTCTTAGAATCTGTAATGAGATTTTCAGGAGCACCTAGAGGAATATTGTGAAAAAGGAAATATTCTCAGATAAAAAATAGTAAGGAACTTACTGATAAACAGCTTTGTGATGTGTGAATTTTTTTCAGAGTTACACCATCATTTTCATGGAGCAGTATGGTAGCACTGTTTTTGGGGAATCTGCAGCTGGATATTTTGATTGCATTGAAGCCTATGGTGACAAAGGAAATATCCTCAGACAAAAACGAAACAGGAGCTTTCTGAGAAACTGCTTTGTGATGTGTGAATTCACCTCACAAACT
>NW_016815890.1:0-1725 GCF_001698545.2 Rhinopithecus bieti | reverse complement strand
ATAGAGTAAGCATTAACTCTGTGAAGTGAATGCTCATATCAGAGAACAGACTCTTGGAACGTTTCTTCCTCGATTTTATTTCAGTATATTTCACTATTCGCCATAGTCCTCAATGCGCTCCAAAATGTCACATTTTCCATTTCACAGGAACAGTGTTCAAACACTGCTTTCTGAGAAAAGAGGTAAAAATCCCTGAGTGGAATGCATACATCACAAAGTAGTTTTTCAGAAATCTTCTATCCAGTTTTTATCTGAAGATATCTCCTCTTTCACTGTAGGCCTGAATGTGCTCCCGAATGTCACTTCACGGTCCATGCATGACGGAGTTTCCAAACTGCGTAATATAAGAAAAGTTTTAACTATGCGAGATGAATAAATATATCTAACACAAGGCAGTTTAACAGAAAACTTCTTTCCGGTTTTTGTCTGAGGATATTTCCTTTTTCACCATAGCCCTCTCTATACTCTGGAATATCTCTTCCCGAATCCTTTTGGAGAAGAAAGGTATATTTCTGAGAGTGTAGTACACACATCACAAAGCAGCTCTTCAGAAAGCTCCTCACCAGTTTCTATCTGAAGACGTTTCCTTTCTCACCATAAGCCTCAAAGCTCTCCTGAATATCCCTTCACAGACTAAAAAAAAAAAAACAGTGTTATAATACTGCTGAATGAATAGTGAAGCTTAATTCTGTGAGAGAAATTCACGTGACACAGAGCAGTTTCACAGAACGCTTCCCTATGGTTTCTCTCTGAGGTTATTTCTTTTTCAGGATATTCTAAAGAGCGTTTCCAAATGTCCTTTCTCAGATTCCACAGAAACAGTGATTTCAAAATCCTCAATCCATAGAATGATTTAAGTCTATGAGATGAATACGAACATCACAAAAGAGCTGTGCAGAAAGCTTCTCTCCAATTTTCAATGAAAGTCATTTCATTGCTCGACTCAGGCCTCCGGTTGCCACTTACTATTCCTTCGCAGAACCCTCAAAGACCGACTTTCAAACTGGGAAATGTAGAGGAAGCTTTTACCCTGTGAAAACAATGGACACGTCAGAGAGCAGTTTCTTCGAGTGCTTCTTTCTGTTTTTTTATTGGATGACATTTCACTTTTTGCCATAGACAAATGTGATCCAAATGTCACTCTTTTGGTTCCACAGGAACAGTGTTTAAACTGTGCCTTATGAGAAGAAGGCTATAAGTCCCTGATTGTAATGCACACATCACCAAGCAGTTTCTCAGAAAGCTTCTCTCCAGTTTTTATCTGACTATATTTCCTATTTCACCATAGGCCCTGATGTGATCCCAAATATCCCTTCACGGATCCATACACGAGGGAGTTTCCAAGCTGCATAATGTAAAGAAAGCTTAATCTATGTGAGATGAATAAACATAGCAAAAGCAGATTCACAGAAAGCTTTTTTCCAGTTTTATCTGAAACTATTTCCTTTTCACCATAGTCCTGAATGTGCTCCCGAAGGTCCCTTTGTGGAACCGTCCATGGCAATTTCCAAGCTGTGTAATGTAAAGAAAGCGTTATCTATCTGAGTTGATTACACATATCACAGAGTATTTTCCTAGAAAGCTTCTTTCCAGTTTTGTCGTGGCTATTTCCCTTTTCACCATCGGTATCAACATGCTCCCAAATATCACTTGGTACCTGTTTCTACAAAAGGGTTTCCCTGGCGCTGTATGAGAAGAGAAGTATAACACTGTGAGTGGAATGCA
>NW_016815889.1:0-634 GCF_001698545.2 Rhinopithecus bieti | reverse complement strand
TTGTTGTGCCTCTGAGGCCACCAAGCCCCTCCCGCTGAGTGGCCCCTACAGACGAGCTGCAAGACTGAGGGCCTGGCCTGCAAAACTGCATTTGCCCCGACTACAACTTTACTGGATGGGCACTGCTATTATATAGACCGGGAAATGGAGGACCAGAGGAGGGGTGAAGAGGGGATTCGAACCCAGAGCCATCTAAGGTGCAGGGCTCTTCCCCACTGCCCTCTCCTGCCTCCTTCTAGCCAGCAGCTGCTTTGTCATGTGGCATCTGATGAGTCTCTCCAGTCTCTGGACCTCAGTGTCCCCTCTCTGCAAAGGGGTCAGCAGTAGGGACCCTGTCAGCCCCCAGAACACTCCTTGAAAGTGACTCAAGGTGGCCTGGACACTCGGACTGACCATTATGAGGACACTTCTAAGAGCCAGGGGCTGAGACAGAGCCAAGCTCCTGCAATCGGCTGACTGCTTGGGCCCCTCTGTCCCATTGCCCAGGGAACCCTGGGCCCCACACTCACGTAGGCTGCGTGCACTGCCGCTCGGCGCTCTGTACGCCCACGCCACAGCTCCGCGAGCAGATGGACCAGGCACTCCAGCCAGACCAGCCACCATCCACGGCCTCGGGCCGGAAGCCCACGGGTAC
>NW_016815888.1:0-1728 GCF_001698545.2 Rhinopithecus bieti | reverse complement strand
GGATATTTCCTTTTAACCATAGTCCTGAGTGTGCTCCCGAAAGTCCGTTCGTGGATCCGTTCATGACAATTTTCAAGCTGTGTAATGTAAGGAAACCTTTATCTCTGTGAGATGATAACACATATCACAGAGTAGTTTCCTTGAAAACTTCTTTCCAGGTATTGTCTGAGGCTATTTCCCTTTTCAAGATTGGCATCACCATGCTCCCGAATATCACTTGGTACCTGTTTCTTAAAACGATCTCCCCACGCTGTATGAGAAGAGAGGTATAACACTGTGAGTGGAATGCACACGTGACAAAGCAGTTTCTCGGAAACTTCTCTCAAGTTTCGGTCTGAACATATTTCCTTTTTCACCGTAACCCTCAATGTGCTCCCGAATGTCCCATCACCTGCTATACATACACAGGGTTATAAAACTACTCAACGTAAAGAGAGGCTTAACTAAGCGAGAGGAATTAAGATGACACAGAGTAGTTTCACAGAACGCTTCCTCTGGATTTTACCTGAGGTTATTTCTTTCTCCATGTTCTAAGGATCGTTCCCAAATGTCCTTCCTCACATTCCACAAAAACAGTGATTTCAATCTGCTCAATCCAAAGAATGGTTTAAATCTTTGAGATGAATAAACACATCGCAAAGCAGTTGCTCAGAAAGTTACTCTGCAGGTTTCATCGGAAGATGTTTCCTTGCTCACCACAAGCCTCCTGGTGTCACGAAATATCCCTTCACAGACTCTTCAAAGACAGAATTTTGAAACTGGGTAACATGGTGTAAAAATAAATTCTGTGAAGTGAATGCAAATATCAGAGAGGAGATTCTTGGAATGCTTCTTTCTCGATATTATTTCAGTATATTTCACTATTTGCCACTGACTTGTGAGAAAAAAGGTATAACTCCCTGAGTGGAATGCATACATCACAAAGTAGTTTCTCAGAAAGGTTCTATCATGTTTTTGTCTGAATATATCTCCTCTTTCACCATAGACTTGAATGTGCTCCCGAATGTCCCTTCTTGGAACTGTGCATGATGGAGTTTCTAAACTGCATAATATAATTAAAGTTTTAATTAAGCGAGATATATAAATATATCTAACACAAAGCTGTTTCACAGAAATCTTCTTTCTAGTGTTTCTCTGAGGATATTTCCTTTTTCACCATAGTCGTCGCTATACTCCCAAATATGTCTTGGTAGCTTTTTCTTCAAAAGGGATTCGGGAATCCTCTAGGAGAAGAAAGGTATATTTCTGTGAGTCGAATGCACACGTCACAAAGCAGCTCCTCAGAAAACTTCTCCCCAGTTTCTATCTGAAGAGGTTTCCTTTCTCACTGTAAGCCTCAAAGCCCTTCAGAATATGCCTTTGCAGTCTGAGCAAAAACAGTGTTATGATACAGCTAAATGAAAAAAGAAGCTTAACTGTGTGAGTGGAATTCACGTGACACAGAGCAGTTTCACCAAAAGCTTCCTTCTGGTTTCTCTCTGAGGTTCTTTCTTTTTCAGGATATTCTAAAGAGCATTTCCAAATGTCCTTTCTCAGATTCCACTTGAATAGTGATTTCAAACTGCTCAATCCAAAGAATGATTTAATTCTATGAGATGAATATAAACATCAAAAAAGAGTTGTGCAGAACATTTCTCTCCGATTTTCGATGGAAGACAATTCCATGTCTCACAGAGGCCTCCGGTGTCCACTTACTATCCCTTCGCAGAACCCTCAAAGACTGACTTT
>NW_016815887.1:0-525 GCF_001698545.2 Rhinopithecus bieti | reverse complement strand
ACACAGTCCTTCCTCAGCATTTTATTTTAAAAACATAGCACGTGTATTCTGCCATGGCTAACAATTTTCCTCTATTCTTTATCACAGCACTGTCCCTCGCTGCGTGTTCTGGGCACTTCAGAGACTGCCCTGGGCATCTGCCCATCACCGCAGCCTGACGGTGGCGCTCCAGTGCTGGGGGCTCCCGCTTTGGTATCCATCTGTTTCACTCACAGCTGGGAAGCGTTCCTGCCTCTCACTCCATCTCTCTTCTGTGCTTCACCCACCATCATTCCCATGTGAACAGCACCCTTGGACACAGAGTGCTTCCATTCTGAACACTGCCTTAACCTCAGCTTGGGGGACCTCAGACCACACATTCTGCACACGGCCCTGTCCTCGGGGTACAGCGCTCATAACTGCAACTTACCTGTGCCGTCGAACCCCCTTCCGGGTGAACAGTACTGGAGAATGGACAGGGGCGCCTGTAAATCTGCAGGGAGTTCCTGGCCTTGACTCTGGTGGGGCAAGCAAAAGGAGAGAAAC
>NW_016815886.1:0-523 GCF_001698545.2 Rhinopithecus bieti | reverse complement strand
GTTTTACCTGAAGATATTACCTGTTTCAACATTGGCCTCTATCTGCTCCTGAATATCCCTTTGCATATTCCACAAAAACAATGTTACCAAACTGCTTTAAAAAAGCGTAATTTATCTCTGTGAGATGAATTCACACACCACAAAGCAGTTTCTCAGAAAGCTTCTTTCTAATTTTTATCTGAAGATATTTCCTTTTCACCATATTCCTCAAGGCGCTCCTGAATATCCCTTTGCAGATTCCATGAAAACAGTTTTAGCAACCTGCTCCAAGAGAAGAATTGTGCTACACTGTGAGATGAATGCACACATCACAAAGCAGTTTCTCAGAATGGTTCCATCTAGTTTTTATCTGGAAATATTCCCTTGGTCACCATAGTTCTCAATGTGATCCAAAATAGACCTTCTCAGATACTCCAAAAACAGTACTACCAAGATGCTTCATGGAAAGGATCGTGTAAATCTGTGAGATGAATTCACAAATCAGAAAGCAGTTTCATAGAAAGCTTCTTTCTAGTTTTGTCTC
>NW_016815885.1:0-1729 GCF_001698545.2 Rhinopithecus bieti | reverse complement strand
CCTTTGATCTGTAAGCCTCTGGCCACCCTAGAACCCAGGAATGTCTTGAACTTGAACTCCAGGTCTCAAGTGATCCTCCAGCCTCAGCCTCCCAAAGTGTTGGGATTACAGGCATGAGCCACCACACTTGTACCCTAGGAATGTCTATCTTCAGGGCCTTGGAGCCATCTCTTTGAAATGTGAACATCAAGGAAGATGATGTCCTTGTCTCCCTGTCACCCGGGGAGTTTACCCTAGGTGCCTTGCTCCAAGCTGTAAGCACCTGCTTGTCATAGAGATATGAGTTTTATTTTTCCTTCAGATAAAGGCAATTAATTAACACAGGTGGGTACTCCAGTTACTTGGTGAACTTAGGACTTGCCTGGGAGCATTTAGTGTTCACCCTTGGCTGCTGCTGTACAGCCAGGCCAATTGCCTACATATCTGGACTTTTCATTGTTTGTTTGTTTTGCTTTTTTTTGTTTGTTTGTTTTTGAGGCAGAATCTCCTCTGTTGCCCAGGCTGGAATGCAGTGGTGTGATCTCAACTCATTGCAACCTCCGCCTCGCAGGTTCAAGCGATTATCCTGCCTCAGTCTCCTGAGTAGCTGGGATTACAGGCGCACACCACCATGCCCAACTAATTTCTGTATTTTTAGTAAAGATGGGGTTTCTCCATTATGGCCAGGCTGGTCTCCAACTCCTGACCTCATGATACGCCTGCCTCGGCCTACCAAAGTGCTGGGATTACAGGTGTGAGCCACCACGCCTGGCCTCTGCTACCACTTTTGGATTGTATGAAACACTACACTTCCAAGTATGGGATCTGGCTTCCCAGATAGCTGCCAAAAGGGCAGGTGATGCAATCTAGAAGCGTGGGGGAGTTCGTGCCTGTGGGATATTTATTGCCTCTGAAGTGAATTTTCTTTTTTTTTTTTTTTCTTTTCTTTTATTTAGAGATAGAGTCTCTGTCGCCTGGGCTAAGATGTAGTGCCCTGATCTCTGCTCACTGCAATCTCTGCCTCCTGAGTTTAAGAGATCCTCCCCCTTCAGCTGCCCTGGTATCTGACACTACAGGCATGTACCACCAATACCTGGTTAATTTTTTTATTTGTATTTTTAGAAGAGAAGGGGGTTCACCATCTTGGCCAGGCTGGTCTCAAACTCCTGACCTCAGGTGATCCACCTGCCTCAGTCTAGCAAAGTGCTGGGATTAGAGGCATGTAATCGCAGACCACACCCAGCCTGTCACATTTCTTTTGGAGAATAAAACAGGTTGAGTCTTGTGCCAAAATGGAGGGGAAGCTGCACCCAGACAGGTAACAAAATACTATATACAACAATAGATAGGTTTTCTACATACCAATAACAACCATTTAGAAAACCAAATTGAGAAAAATTATACTTATGTAGTGACAAAAATACATAAAATATCTAAAACCAGATGATTGGAGCAAGACGGCAGGTAGATCCCCTGCCCCACTCAACATTCCATTGAACTGGGAAGAAATGTTTTCAAGGGTCAATTCTTAACAGTAGAGGAAAATAGGAAAACGGGTCAGTGGTCCACCAGAAATATTGAGGCATTCCTGGGAGATAGAGTAGATGGGATCAGACTGATAGAGAAACCCAAGGAGACAAGACCACAGCTCAAATCACTGTAGGCAAGAGATGCTGTTTGTTTTTGAGACAGAGACTTACTCTGTCGCCCAGGCTGGAGTGCAGTGGTGTGATCTCGGCTCACTGCACCC
>NW_016815884.1:0-1045 GCF_001698545.2 Rhinopithecus bieti | reverse complement strand
ACTTGGGCTCAGGCCCCGAGACACGGGTCGCGCGGCACCTGCCAGGGCTTCGGGGTTGAGACGGCTGCAGTGGACACCAGGTCGGGGAGTCCTGCCCGCCTGTCCCAGGAAGCGCCGGCCCCTTTCCCGAATCCCAGCCTGCAGGGCTCGTCTTCCAGACGCAGGCGCCCCGTCCGCGAGGCTGGGAGCGGAGCCGCCCTGGCCCCGTCCGTCTTGGTCCCCGCAGGCTGCCAATCACACGCAGGAAAACGGCCTCAGCCTCAACCGGGCAACGCGCTGCGGTGCGCGCACTGCAGGAGACAGCGGGGCTGCCCCGCCTCAGCGCTGGGGCTGGGTCCTGAGTGCCGGGGCGGACGGAAGCCCCTCGGGAGTCCAGCGGCCTGGGTCGTTGCGACTGAAGTCCTCACGGTGAAAAGACTGAATTTTCACCCAGGTGTGAAACAGACCAGGGCTTTCAGCCCTTCGTCGGCTGCGTGTGCCTGACGCACGCGGCCAAGGGTGCAGCAGACACGCTCCTGGGGCGGACGCGGACTCTGACCGGCCCAGAAAGGGTCCCTGGGGAGTGAACAGAGACGGCAGCCCCTGAACGCCGGGACGGAGGCTCTGCTGGGAAGGACCCGCCCCGCGGACACGAGGCCCCGCCCCAGCCCCCCTCCCTCCCACGACGCTCTTGGCTCTCCCTGCGGGGCTGCCCCCCCCACATCCAGTCCCTGTGGGCCGGGTGGGGCCCTCGCCTTGCCATACACGTGAATCACGCGATCGGGGCCGCATAGTAAGGGCACAGCCTCCCTAGGACAGCACCCTGTGGGGTAGGGGCCACATGACCCCATCAGGGCCAAGCAGAGCAAGATCAGGACCACTGCAGAAGCTATTGGGGAAGGCGTGTGCTGCTTCCTAAGCACAGGTGAGCTGGGAGGTGCTGCAGCATTGATGGGGTCACAGTCAGAGGGGATTCTGGGGCTCCCAGGGGACAGCATGTGGGGCCTGAGATGGAAACAACACAGGAGGGAAGAGCTAAGGGCCAGAGAGAGTGCAGGGAGCAGGA
>NW_016815883.1:0-880 GCF_001698545.2 Rhinopithecus bieti | reverse complement strand
AAAATACCATGTTTGGGGGGGAAATGGCAATGAATATTACTTTTATTGTATTTCCCTTTCCTTACTTCATCTTGGTCTTTGAAATGCTGTATTCATTTACTGTTTTGGCTTTATTCGTCACAGGTTTTTTGATTGTTTGTTTGTTTGTTTGTTTTGAGACGGGCTTGCTCTGTCACCCTGCCTAGAGTGCAGTGGCACAGTCACAGCTCCGTGCAGCCTCAACCTCCCCAATTCAAGCGATCTTTCTCTTTCCCCTTGCCCCCCAGTTCTACCTGCCCCTCCCCGACCACTGCAACTATCTGGGACTACAAGAATGTGCCACCATACCCAGCTAAGTTTTAAATTTTTTTGTAGAGACAAGGTTTCACTATGTTGCCCAAGTTGGTCTTGAACTCCTGGGCTCCTGCCTTGGCCTCCCAAAGTGCTGGCATTATAGGCATGAGGAACCACACCTGGCTATCCTTCAAAGGCTTCTGTATTCGAGTTCTTTATCCACTAATGGTCATGTTAAGAACTGAGAAAACAATGATTGCTGTAGACTTGCCCATCCATAACTTAACGAAGCAAGTTATGGCACCTGGCCATAGCCCTTGGGAATTTAAATTCCACTGACCGGTGGGGCCCTTTAAAAAAAAAAAAAAGAAAACTGGGTTTCTGCCTGTTTTCCAGCAAAACAATGGCTTGGTCTTTTGTGGCTTGATAAATCCCTAGAAAACAAAAATAATGAAGCTCATACAATTTGACAACCCCCATGTGGGAATTTTCCAGCTACACAGTCCCGCAGGATCATGGCTGGTGTGTCGAAGACACAGGCTAAACCGTGGCTTTATTCATACCAAATAAACAGTCCCCCAGAGTAAATCAAATTAGGTAACCATCA
>NW_016815882.1:0-879 GCF_001698545.2 Rhinopithecus bieti | reverse complement strand
CCTCAATGCGCTCCCAAATATCCCTTCTCAGACTTAACAAAACAGTGAGGCCATACTGCTCAATCAACAAAATCATTTACCTCTATGAGGTGAATACACTCATCACAAAACAGTTTCTCAAAAACATTCCGTCCAGTTTTAATCTGCAGATATTTCCTTTTTTGCCATAGGCCTCCGTGAGCTCCCGAAAATCCCTTTGCAGATTCCCCAAAACAGCACTACCAAATGGCTCAATGAAAAGAAAAATGTAACACTTTGAGACAAATTCACCCATCACAAAGCAGTTTCTCAGAAAGCTTCTTCCTAGTTTTTATCTGAGGATAATTCCTTTCTCACTATAGACCTCAATGTGCTCTAGAATATCCCATGGCAGATTCCATGAAAACGCTCTTAGAAAACTGCTCCATGAAGAGAAAGGTGTAACTCTGTAAGATGAATTCACACATCATAAAGAACTTTCTCAGAAAGCTTCTTTCTAGTTTGTATCTGAGGATATATCCTTTGTCAACATAGGTTTCAATGCGACCCAAAATATCCCTTCGCAGATTCTCCAAAAACACTGCTAACTGATCCATGAAAGGGATCATGTAACTCTATGAGATGAATTAACACATTACAAAGCAGTTTCTCAGAAAGCTTCTTTCTATTTTTATATGAGGATACTTCCTTTGTCATGCTAAGCTTCAATGCACTCCAAAATATCGCATTGCAGATTCCATGAAAACAGTGTTAGCAAACTGCTCAATGAAAAGAACAGTGTAACTGTGTGAGATAATTTCACACATCACAAAGCAGTTTCTGAGAAAGCTTCTTTTGGTTTTATCTGAAGGTATTTCCTTTGTCACCATAGGCTTCAATGCACTCCAAAATATCCTATTG
>NW_016815881.1:137616-140414 GCF_001698545.2 Rhinopithecus bieti | reverse complement strand
TGTACACTGTGAACATAGAACCGCCTTCTCAAGCCTCAGCAATGGCGATGCCCCTCCCCCTGCCAAGGTCTCATGTTCCAGGTTGATTTCAGACTGCTGCGCTAGCAGCGAGCAGGGCTCTGTGGGCGTGGCACCCGCCAAGCCAGGCACAGGGGGGTTTCTTCTGGTCTGCCGTTTGCAAAGACCATGGGAAAAGTGCAGTATTTGGGCACCAGTGTACCGCTCCTCCAGGTACAGTCACTAACGGCTTCTCTTGGCTGGGAAAGGGAAATCCCCCGACCTCTTGTGTTTCCCAGTGAGGTGGTGCACCACCCTGCTTTGGCTGTCCCTCAGTGGGCTGCAACCACTCTCCAACCAGTCCCAATGAGATGAACCAGTTACCTCAGTTGGAAATGCAGAAATCACCCATCTGCTGCATCAATCTCGCTGGGAGCTGTAGACTGGGGCTGTTCCTGTTCAGCCATCTTGGAAGCGCTCACTTTATCTTTTCAAAGAGTATTTTGTGTGACTGAATGCTCTGACCTTTTGATTTTCTGAGATATTAACAAAAGATTGTCCAGGCCCAGCCTCAACTTTTTCTCTAGAGCATACTTCCCTGACAGTGAATCTCTAAATTTTAGCATATTTTGCAATGTGAATGGGCTGAGAATTTCCCAAGTCATCAAGTCCTGGTTTCTTTTTAACAGTTCATTCTTCAATTTGTCTCTTTCCTCTTGCATTTTACATAAGCAGCAAGAAGACATCAGGCCATACCTTTAACACTTTTCCTGAAGCTATCCTCAGCTAAATTTCCAGTTCCATCATTTATCAGTTGTGTTTTCCACATAACTGTAGGACAGTTCTGCTAAGCTTTCTGCCACTGTGTAACAAGGATCATCTTCTCTCAAGTTTTCCAATAACATGTTCATCACTTCCTTCTGAGCCTTCACTAGCAATGCCTTTAACATCCATATTTCTACCAATAGTCTGTTTACAATGATTTGGGTATTTTCTAAGGTAATTTGTGTTTTTTTCTGCCATACTTTTCACTTCTTTCTGAGCCCTCACTAGTAAAAGCATTTATTAACATCTATATTTCTACTACATTGAATGCAATGTAGGTTTTTTCTGTCAAACTTCTCAAAATTGTTGCAGCCTCTGCCAATTACCAATTCTAAAGCCACTTCCATGTTTTTAGGTATTTGTTATAGTAGTACCCCACTTCCAGATACCATCTGCAATATTCTTTTTCATTATATCATATCTTTGTAATCTGGATTTAATCCATTTACATTTAAAATAATTACTGATAAGGAGAGACTTACTTCTGTCATTTTGTTGTTTGTTTTCTGTGTCCCTTGTAGCTTTCTTTGCCCCTCATTTCCTACATTGCCATCTTTTGTGTTTAGGTGATTTTTTTTTATATAGTGAAACATTTAAATTCCTTTCTCATTTCCTTTTGTGTATATTCTATAGCTGTTTTCTTTGTGGTTATCATGGGAATTACATTTAATATCTTTAAGTTATGACACTCTAATTTGAATTTATACCACCTTAACTTCAATTCCTTACAAAAGTTCTGCTCCTTTAACAGCTGCATCACCATTCTTTTCAGTTGTTGATATCACAGAATTACATCTTTGTACGTTGTGTGTCCAAAATCATAAACAAATAATTTGTAATGGATTAGCCTTTTAAATTATGTAGAAAACAAAATGTGGAGTTACAAACCAGTTACAATAATACTGGCTTGCAGACTTGTAACTTTTATCTTTTCTTTTCTTTTTTTTCTTTTTTTTTTTTTGAGATGTAGTTTTGCTCTTGTTGCCTAGGCTGGAGTGCAATGGTGCCATCTTGACTCACTACAACCTCCCCTGGTTCACGCTATTCTCCTGCCTCAGCCTCCCACATAGCTGGGATTACAGGCATGAGCCACTGCAAGTGGCCCATTTTTTTCTTTTAAATGTATTCTCTCACATTATATAGAAAATAAAAAGTGGAGTTACAAACTTTAAGGATTCCTTGAATGTAATGTGTTGTTTCTCTCTTGGTGTTTTTAAGATTCTCTCTTTGTCTTTGACTTTCATGGTTTGACTACAATGTGTCTGGGTCTGAGTCTCTCTGAGTTCATCCTACTTGCAGTTAAGGTTGGATGTTTATATTCGTGTCTTTCATCAAATTTGGGAAGTTTTTGGCAATTATTTATTCAAATATTCTTTCTGTTCCTTTCTCTCTTCTCTTTCTGGGACTCTGCTAATGCATGGGTTGGACCAGTTATGGTGTCCTATGGGTCCCTTAGTTTTTGTTCACTTTTCTTCAATCTTTATTCTTTCTGCTCTTAATACTTGATAATTTCCAATTTTTATCTTCAAGTTCACTGATCCTTTTTTCTGTCTGATCAGATCTGCCTTTGAATTCCTGCAGTGGATTTTTCATTTCAGTTTTAGACTTTTCAGCTTCAGACTTTCTTTTGGATTTCTTTTTAGGTTTGTTACCTCTTTATTGATTTTCTATTTTGCTTATGCATTGTTTTCTTGACTTTCTGCTCATCTTCATATAGTTTTTTGAGTATCTTTAAGACCATTTTAAAATCTTTGTCGAGTTGATCTATCAGTTCTTTTTCAGGGGTGATTTCTGTTTTTTTCCTTTGAATGGGCTACCCTGTCTTGTTTGTTTGTATGCCTTGTAACGTTTTGTTGCAAACTGAACATTTGAATCTAATAATGTAACTCTGGAAATAAAATTCTCCTTTCCTACGGTTTGCTATTTGTTGTTATTGTTGTTGTTGTTATTGTTGTAGGCTTTCTCTGTGCCAAGGA
>NW_016815881.1:125187-133263 GCF_001698545.2 Rhinopithecus bieti | reverse complement strand
TAGGGAATCCTTTCTCCATTTCTTGTTTTTGTCAGGTTTGTCAAAGATCAGATGGTTGTCAGCTCATGGCCATCCTCCATAGTTTTCAAAGAAGTACAAACTAAGATGAGATGCCATTTTTTGCCTTTCAAATTAGCAGTGATTAATGCAGTGAAACTGATGTTCACATACTGCTAGAGAGTGTGTGTGCTGGAAGCAGAACTGTAATAATGGTAATTATTGAACACTTACTTATATGTCAGGCACTGTTCTAAGTTCTTTACATGCAGTGATTTATTTAATCATCACAACAACCTTATCTGTTAGATATTATTGTTACTTCTTTATAGATGTAGAGACTAATACACCAAGAACTTTAGTAACTTGCCTTAGGTTAGACAAGCAGCAAGTGGTAGACCTAAGGTTCGAATATAGGTTCGAAATCAGGTCCCCCAAACCTAAGTTCTTAACTGCTGCTTTCTTCTGGAGGGATGCAATGAGGGGAATGTAGTACAGCCGCCTTGGCTACCTATTTCTTGAATGCATGGCTAAAAGCCTCTCCTATCTGCCTGGATTGAAGGATCTACCATGATACCATGATCTGCATGGAACCCGAAACAGATGGTTGCTACCTCTAAGCGTGCCTATCCCCGAGAGAGTAATACTGGCACCCTGCAAGAGACTCTCCTGTGCATATGCATGTAGAACCAAAGCTAATATCATCTTTCTTCTCCCCTCCCACTACTGCTGAAGCTGCTTTTTACTGACTCTGGCTCTAAAACAGTGGCTGTCTAGAAATACATAGACACCAGAGGTCAGGCCTGAGCTTACAGCTTAGAGGTTGCAAGGCTGGAACAGCCTGGAGCTAGGAAATAGGAAGCTGTAGATCCAAAAATGTGCACAAACTTTCTTTGTTCAAACAGGGTTTTAAAAAAAAAGAGGGCATTGTATTTCAGTGGTAGAATTATGAGTGCCTTTTATTTTCTGTACATATTTCTCTATTTTCTAGCTTTTAATATTGAGCTTATATTACTTTTATATTTAGAAAAAAGCGTATTTTAAAGCAGGGCATGGTGGCTCACACCTGTAATCCCAGCACTTTGGGAGGCCGAGGCAGGTGGATTGCTTGATCTCAGGAGTTCAAGACCAGCCTGGGCAACATGTTGAAATCCCGTCTCTACCAAAAGTACAAACATTAGCTGGGTGTGGTGGCGCATGCCTGTAGTCCCACAGCTACCTGGGAGCCTGAGGTGGGAGGATTGCTTGAGCCCAGGAGGCAGAGGTTGTAGTGAACTGAAATTGTGCCACAGCACTCCAGCCTGGGAGACAGAGTGAGACCCTGTCTAAAAGGAAACAACAACAACAAGAAAGTAAAAAGCACAATTTAAGATGTTAAGAAAATTACTGAACTAAGACATAAAAGAACCGCACCAGTCTGTTGAAATATCTAGTATAAGAGCAGTGTAAATATAACATGCATAAATTTCATCCTGGGCTAAATTACATGTTAGTGAAATTGGCTGAGGTGCCCCTCTTCTTACTTTGTGTGTCTTTTCTCCAGCCTTCTTTGTTCTCACTCTAGCCTGTCTTTTATACCTTAGGTACTGAGTACTTCTGTCATTATAAGGGCCACTTTCTTTCTCAGAGAAACAAATTCACTCTAAAGTGTAGGTAACTGAGGGGGAATGGGAGTGGGTATGCATTTTAAGAGTTGAACTCTGGAAGAGTTTTATCTTAATTTAACCCCATTGTTGTCTGGAGTCACCATTTCTAGTTATGAAATTTAATCAAATTTATATTACTTTTTAAGATTAACTTTGGGAATATCAACCTTGTAAAATTTTGATTGAAGTATTATAAGCAAAGGGTTTTCTTGAGAGGGAAACAAAAGGAATAAGGAGTCTCTGTAGGGAAATGGGGGAGATGTTTTAATGGCAGTGCTTCTATGACTCCCATAAATGCATTTTAAGCCTGTTACGTGATTGGACAGAAGCAAACAAAATGATTCTATGTGTTTTANCCATCCATGTTACCTGCAAGATGGTTTTGTTATTATAATTCCCATCCAAAGTACAGGTAAGGTTCCAGGATTCAATCTTATGCTCGAGGTAACTCCTGATTTATCTCTATAGTCTAAAACATTTTTCATCTCAGGTTCACACCCTTCAGCCTGGCATTCAAGACCCTGTTCTAACTGACCCCACCTTACCTATCTAGCCTTACATTTCATGGTATCTTAACACAAACTTTGTACTTGAGCCAGGCCTGTGGCTTCACTATTCCCTACACATGCCATGCTTACTCTCATGTCCGTGACTTTGATAGTGTCATTCCTCTTGCTTGCAATGACTTTCCGCATTCCATTTGTCTATCCTAATCACATCCATCTGGGGAGGAAGTGTTTTGTGTGATGCTTTTCCTGTTGACCATAGTTTACAGTTATTTTACTCTGCTTTCCTCTGGTATTTGATTATTGACGTTTGTTCACATATTGTTTTGTACTTTTTGGATGTTTTTCACATATGTATCTTTGAAGAGCTTTGGCTCTTCAGGAGGTTGTAAACTCTTTGAGACCAAGGACTTTACATTCCAGGTCAAGTCGATGATGTTCTTTATATGCTTCGTATTTGGAATCAGTGTTCTACAGTAGTACCTGTACCTGTTGTATATTCAGTGTTGTTTGTGTGTTTGGCTTCCTAATATACCGTATGTTCCTTGCAACATCCAACATCTAAATAGCGTCTGGCATATCTGTGGGCATTAACTTTAATTTAAAAGTTTTTAAAAATTTGACTCAGTAGTCATATAGGTTCATAATAAGTCAGTGTACTTCAATTCAGCTGTGACTTTCTTAAAATTCTTCTTGCAAGATAAATACTGATAGAAAGGTGCTAAAATGGGTATGTATTTTAGGGGAAAATGTCTAAAATTGAAGAAGTTAAATGAACAAAGATTAGGTCTATAAATACAAACATTTCCTCATAGTCTCTAGATACGCATAAGTATCTTTCCATGGAGAGTAAATGAGATTGTGTAATTAGAATATGGAACTGAGTACTTAGAAGTCTCATTTTTGAATACTTTATCTTTCAGTACAGGAAACATAACCTTGCAGGCCACTTTGCCCTTTTATAAACTGGGTATAATATAGCTACCAATTATTGTTAAATTTTGTTTGTTTCTAGGATTACTTTTGACCACTGAATGTATTTTCTAGTACTCCTTTCAGTTTTTACTCCTAAAATTCTCTTTCTCATGCTTTACATATAACAAGGTTTTATAATTTGAATGGGATCTGAACTCTATAATGTTAGAGAGTTGTTAGCCTGCATAGTTGTAAGGAAATTAAAAGGTAAAAGTGAAGGACCCAGTTTTTTTCCAAAGCATGATTTCTTCTCTATACTGCAGGAGATGCTCTGTTCCAGAGGAACAAGAACTCATTGACGAAGACCTGTGCTTGAGCAAAGCTAAGAAACAGTTGAGTATACATGAGATGGTGTTCTCTATCATAGGGTAGAGTAGCTTGACACTTCCTTATAGGACAGGGGAGTTTTGAGAAGAGAGAAATTTTTTTGGTTCTTAAATAATTTCCCTCTTCACCTCTCGGCTCTCCCAGTTCTTTATTCCTTCTAATCATCTCTTGAATGTCTCAACTAGTGATTGTATTTAGTCTTTCTCCTCTCTTTCTCTCTCTCTCTCTCTGGTGGGGCACTTAAAATCTCACTTCAGTAACCTAGTTCAGAAAGGCACCCTCAGTTACTCAATGAGGCTCACAGTATTTGTTATTTGGAAGGAATATTATAACCGAAATCTACAATTGGCAGTGCATTTCATACTGAGAAGTTTCATGAGTGAATTAAATAGCACTTTTGTCTTCTCCTAGAGAACAAACTGTTGAGGAGAAGAAGAAGATGCCTATGGAAAATGAGAACCACCAGGTGAGAGGCAGTGTACACCCTTATCGTTCTCACACAACATTTTCCCCAGCAGAGAATATAAGTTGAAGGAAGCAGCAATCTTGAAAGCTGCATAGAAATAACAAACCATTTCTTTTGGTGGTCTTTTTTCATCGAATGTTTTGGTTTTGCTTTGCTCTGCTGTCACTGATGTTTAGATCACCAAAAAGAGAAGAGTCAAATCGTTTATCTTCCAGATTTGGATTCAGTACTGAATCTGAACAGTATGAATGTCACATTCAATGTCACAGAATATTCAGGGTTGTGTTCCATCCTCATACAGGCTTCTCCTGTTAAGTGTCTGCTTTTCCTGTCTCTTTTCTTCTAGGATTCAGGGGTGATCCCTTCCTCCTTCCTCTTGGGAAGAAGGGGTGGTTCTTTGTACTCCTCCCCGATCCCTGCTTTCAGGCTGGCTGGCTTTATAAAAACTCTGCTGTTTTGAATTTTCAGGAGCACTGTCTCTCGGACATGGTTGCCCAGCTCCGGACGCTGAAGGGTGCAATAAGGTTGGCCGTCCTTTCAGGGACACTCCTTTCCTGACAGCCACCATAGCACCCATATATCTTACCCTCCCAACCATGCCTTTCTGCATGATTTCCCTCTTGACCCTCTTTCCCAGAGAGATCTGCTAGTCGCATGTTAGATTCACCTTCCACCCACTCAATCAGGGTAGGTCAGACTGGTGAGGATAGAGGCAATTTAATACTAACTCTTCTTCTGATATCCTGCCAAGACCCAGGCATATGAATAATCAGGTTTCATACCCTAATGCCTTGGTTTAATTGTCTGATGTAGAGATTGGGAGATTTCCTAGGACTGCCCTGTTCTCATTCAGTTTACCTCCCGTATATTTTCCCTCACCTTAATCATTCATACTATTTTCATGAGCTGGCTCTCCCACAGGATCCAGATGCATGTCTGTGTGTGTGTGTGTGTACTATGAATATATGTTAGTCTGTCGCATGTATTTCTCCCAAACTGGCACAGACACTTGCTGCAGTGCATTTTCCCACCATCCCTACCCTCATCACACATCTGAGAGGAGTGAAAACTCAGCCTTAAACTGGGTCACAAGAGAGAATTAGACAGTGATTGGGGGCCTGGGTTTATATTGGGGATGGGATAATTCTAGGAGCCAGTAAGTAAGTTGGGGGAGGTCTGTTTGGTGTCCAGCTGATAAGGTTGATAACTAAGTATGCCTGGGTTCAGTGTTCTAGTGTACATTACTGCGCACTGTTTGTTTTGTGTAGGAAATGGTTTCTTTTTATTTGGCCAAGAATTCTTTCCTAGCATCAAAAGGATTGACTCATCCTTTGACATTTGGTTTGAATTTGAGACTTTTACAAATCATTTCTGTCTTTTCTAGGTATTCAGTAATCCACCGAAGATCCTTACTATTCAAGAAATGGCTGGATTGAATAACAAGACAATTGGATATGAGGGAATTCATAGCCCTAGTGTGCTTCCATCTGGTGGAGAAGAAAGCAGATCACCTTCTCTTCAACTTAAGCCTCTGGATTCCAGTGTTTTTCAGTTTTCCAGGTGACTAAAAAGCATGATCTCTTATCAATAGTAAGCTTTAGGGTCTGTTTTCCTGTAGAGTAAGCTGGTATGTTTTACCCTGTTTCTATTTTTTCTAAGGCCTAGCATGGAATTCAGAAGTAGAAACACAATTTTAAGTTGATAGAATTGTGTGTTGCATGTACCTCCAGTTTTTCGGTATATAACTGCTGTATCAGGTCTATAATTTTTAGGTGATCATTTGCTGATGCTCTTTTTATGTATCATGTATTCACATTATATTGGGAATTGTGCAAGTGAAATAATAGGCAAAATTTGAAAAGTGTAAAATACTACACAAATAAGATAATGTTGTTTCGATAAGCATTGTTCCTTTTCTTCAGTGTATGGATATTGAAGTTCTCTGGGACCTCATAGGCCTAGCACATGTTGGCCACATATAAAAGTAACTATTATATATTTGTGCCATTAGGTAAGCTTTATCATTTGTTGTTTCCTATAATAAATTATTAGTATAAGTTTAGCATTGGACTTTACTTGTTCACCTTCTAGCACCTCATCAGTGTTATTTTGTGTCTTCATAAAAGAAAGAGCATAACTGTTCTTTTCTTACATATCAGGAGTATTTAAAGCATTGAAGGATGTGACTGCCCGTTTACTGCCATGGGACTGAACTTAGTACTCCTAATTATGACTCTTTTCTTTCTCCTCTCTATTCTGTTTCTCACTCTTGTAGGGCCAAGCCATATAGGGCAGGGACAGGGTTGCTCTCTAATAGTAGAAATGTCTATGTTCATCAGTAATGTGACTATTATATAGTGGGATGTGAATTTTTTTTTTTTTTTTGGAGACGGAGTTTCGCTCTTGTTGCCCATGCTGGAGTGCAGTGGTGCAATCTTGGCTCACCACAACCTCCCCCTCCTGGGTTCAAGCGATTCTCCGGGTTCAAGCGATTCTCCTGCTTCAGCCTCCCGAGTAGCTAGGATTACAGGCATGCGCCACCATGCCCGGCTAATTTTGTATTTTTAGTAGAGACGGGATTTCTCCATGTTGGTCAGACTGGTCTTGAACTCCCGACCTCAGGTGATCCACCCACCTCAGCCTCCCAAAGTGCCAGGATTATAGGAGTGAGCCACCATGCCCAGTTGGGATGTGAACTTTAGTGACTATTTTAGTTTGAATATCTTCTTAACATATTGTAGAATAGTCAGTGGAATACATAATAGGATAAAGTGACTCCTGGTTGGTTGGTTTCTTTTCTCCGTGTTTCTGAGTTCAAGACCACCCTGGACAACACAGCGAAATCTCATCTCTTAAAAAAAAAATACACAATAGAACAGTGCCTTGGAATATAGTAGGTACTCAATAAGTAGTGGTTGAATCTGAGTCATATTTAAGAAGCAGTTTCTAAGATTGAATTTTGTAGCAATGGGATAAGAAATAGAATCCAACCTTAGTCTCAGGAGCTTGAGCCTAATTATACCGTTTCCATGCATACTTTTCCAACTCCCATTTTAGGTTGGGAGGGGTGCACTGTAAATGCTAAGTGTTTTGAAGCACATTGTTACCTTTTACCGTGGTCTCCTGGAGATGCTCATATATCACCATTGCTGCTGGAGTGTCAGGTGTCTTTGCTTTTGAAGACTATCCTTTCCCTACTGTGACCACTTTTCCTTTTTTTCCAGTGTTTCTTTTGTAACTCTGTAGTGGTTTTGGTAACCTCAAGGGGATTACAAATGCTAATTTATATACTTATTTTATGAATGCAGTACAATAGAACTTCCATTGGGTGGCATACTTCATCAGTCTCTATTGGAATTTTATATGAGTCTTTATAGATTGCTATATCGAGAGTGAGGTTTTGGCTGTAGAGGACAGGTAAAGTACATTGACCATTCATGTGTAATTTTATTTATTGAGAATAAAATTATTTTAAGAGAAAGAGATACATAAGAGGTATGTGATAGTTGCTGTTGCTAATGTCATATATGTTACATAAGATCAGTAAATGATGATTGTGTCATTTCAAGTTACCCTTTTGAGGGAATCACATTGATTGGGCTGAGACTACCTTTTATGGGAGAAAATGGAGTTACTCAAGAGTCTAGTAAAATATATAGGATTTCTGAGAAAACATTAAGGTTTAATCAAGAGTTACAAAGGTCTTCTGTTATTATCAGCATAGGAAGCTGATAAGGGTCCTTGGGTCATGTAGTTCAGCTTACTAACTCTAGATAAAATAAAGCCTACGGTATCCAAGAAAACACATTTAAGTTCTAGTGGGGTAGTTTAGCAGGAGCTCCACAGGTGTCACTGGAAACAGCTTTGTGAGTCCCACAAATCTAGCAAGGGAAGGAGAGGACCTGCAATAAAGAATAGGTTCCACCAGGCCGGGCGCGGTGGCTCAAGCCTGTAATCCCAGCACTTTGGGAGGTCAAGATGGGCGGATCACGAGGTCAGGAGATTGAGACCATCCTGGCTAACATGGTGAAACCCTGTCTTTACTAAAAAAATACAAAAAGCTAGCCAGGCGAGGTGGTGGACGCCTGTAGTCCCAGCTACTCGGGAGGCTGAGGCAGGAGAATGGTGTAAACCTGGGAGGCGGAGCTTGCAGTGAGCT
>NW_016815881.1:116261-122633 GCF_001698545.2 Rhinopithecus bieti | reverse complement strand
AGATTTACAGGCATGCGCCACCATGCCCGGCTAATTTTGTATTTTTAGTAGAGACGGGATTTCTCCATGTTGGTCAGGCTGGTCTTGAACTCCCGACCTCAGGTGATCCACCCACCTCAGCCTCCCAAAGTGCCAGGATTATAGGAGTGAGCCACCATGCCCAGTTGGGATGTGAACTTTAGTGACTATTTTTAGTTTGAATATCTTCTTAACATATTGTAGAATAGTCAGTGGAATACATAATAGGATAAAGTGACTCCTGGTTGGTTGGTTTCTTTTTCTCCGTGTTTCTGAGTTCAAGACCACCCTGGACAACACAGCGAAATCTCATCTCTTAAAAAAAAAATACACAATAGAACAGTGCCTTGGAATATAGTAGGTACTCAATAAGTAGTGGTTGAATCTGAGTCATATTTAAGAAGCAGTTTCTAAGATTGAATTTTGTAGCAATGGGATAAGAAATAGAATCCAACCTTAGTCTCAGGAGCTTGAGCCTAATTATACCGTTTCCATGCATACTTTTCCAACTCCCATTTTAGGTTGGGAGGGGTGCACTGTAAATGCTAAGTGTTTTTGAAGCACATTGTTACCTTTTTACCGTGGTCTCCTGGAGATGCTCATATATCACCATTGCTGCTGGAGTGTCAGGTGTCTTTGCTTTTGAAGACTATCCTTTCCCTACTGTGACCACTTTTCCTTTTTTTCCAGTGTTTCTTTTGTAACTCTGTAGTGGTTTTTGGTAACCTCAAGGGGATTACAAATGCTAATTTATATACTTATTTTATGAATGCAGTACAATAGAACTTCCATTGGGTGGCATACTTCATCAGTCTCTATTGGAATTTTTATATGAGTCTTTATAGATTGCTATATCGAGAGTGAGGTTTTGGCTGTAGAGGACAGGTAAAGTACATTGACCATTCATGTGTAATTTTTATTTATTGAGAATAAAATTATTTTAAGAGAAAGAGATACATAAGAGGTATGTGATAGTTGCTGTTGCTAATGTCATATATGTTACATAAGATCAGTAAATGATGATTGTGTCATTTCAAGTTACCCTTTTTGAGGGAATCACATTGATTGGGCTGAGACTACCTTTTTATGGGAGAAAATGGAGTTACTCAAGAGTCTAGTAAAATATATAGGATTTCTGAGAAAACATTAAGGTTTAATCAAGAGTTACAAAGGTCTTCTGTTATTATCAGCATAGGAAGCTGATAAGGGTCCTTGGGTCATGTAGTTCAGCTTACTAACTCTAGATAAAATAAAGCCTACGGTATCCAAGAAAACACATTTAAGTTCTAGTGGGGTAGTTTAGCAGGAGCTCCACAGGTGTCACTGGAAACAGCTTTGTGAGTCCCACAAATCTAGCAAGGGAAGGAGAGGACCTGCAATAAAGAATAGGTTCCACCAGGCCGGGCGCGGTGGCTCAAGCCTGTAATCCCAGCACTTTGGGAGGTCAAGATGGGCGGATCACGAGGTCAGGAGATTGAGACCATCCTGGCTAACATGGTGAAACCCTGTCTTTACTAAAAAAATACAAAAGCTAGCCAGGCGAGGTGGTGGACGCCTGTAGTCCCAGCTACTCGGGAGGCTGAGGCAGGAGAATGGTGTAAACCTGGGAGGCGGAGCTTGCAGTGAGCTGAGATCCAGCCACTGCACTCCAGCCTGGGTGACAGAGCGAGACTCCGTCTCAAAAACAAAAACAAAAAAAAGAATAGGTTCCACCAGTATGTAAGCAGGTATAACCTTTTAGGGGAAGACAGCTTATTTCTGTTAAAGGAAATAATCCCTTTCTATTCGTTCATTCTATGTGTATAATCACGCCACATAATGACATCTTGTTCAATAACAAGATGTCACATACACAACAGTTATCCCATAAACTTTCAATACTGTATTTTTACTGTACCTTTTGTATATTTGGATATATTTGATATGCAAATACCATTTTGTTACGTTGCCTATAGTATTCACTACAGTCACAGGTTTATAGCCTATGAGCAATAGGTGATTGCCTAGGTGTGTAGTAGGCTATACCATCTGGGTTTGTGTAAGGACTATGATGTTTGCACAATGAGGAAATTGTCTAACAATGGATTTTTCAGAGCATATGCCCATCAATAAGTAATGCACGACTGTATTTGAGTGCCTACTTTATGACAGGCCCTGTTCTAGGGTAGTGATAAGGTCAAAGTTTGATACGTAAGGTAGCCCCAGTATTTACATATAAAATGCATAAGTTTTCTTTCTTTTTTTTTTTTGACAGTCTCGCTCTGTCACCCAGGCTGGAGTGCAGTGGTGCAGTCTTGGCTCACTGCAACCTCCGCCTCCCAGGTTCAAGCGATTCTCCTGCCTAAGCCTCCTGAGTAGCTGGGATTACAGGTGCGTGCCACCATGCCCGGCTAATTTTTGTATTTTTAGTAGAGATGGAGTTTCACCGTGTTGGTCAGGCTGGACTCAAACTCCTGACCTTGTGATGTGCCCGCCTTGGCCTCCCAAAGTGCTGGGATTAGAGGCATGAGGCACTGCGCCCGGCCAAATACATATAGTTCTCTTATGAGTGATACAAAATAAGATTTAAAGTGGCTGGGCACAGTAGCTCACACCTCTTATACCAGCACTTGAGAGGCCAAGACAGGAGGGTTGCTTGAGACCAGGAATTTGAGACCAGCCTGGACAACACCGTGAGATCTCTTCTCTACAAATAATAAAAAACATAGCTGGGTGTGGTGACGTGTGCCTGTGGTCCCAGCTACTCTGGAAGCTGAGGTGGGAGAATCACTTGAGCGTAAGCTGCAGTGAGCCAGCTGTGATTGTGCCACTGCACTCCAGTCTGGGCAACAGAGCAAGACCCTGTCTCAAAAAAAAAAAAAAAAGAAAGATCTAAAGTAACCGTAAGCATTTGAATGAAGGGAAGAATTAGTGACCGTAATTTATTGAGATATTTAGATTTTAGTAAGCTATATGTCAAAGGCTAATTAGTTCATATTTTTAAAGGTTAACAAGAAATTCTGAATTGCACTGTAATGGTGGAGGGAGAGAAGTAGAGACATTCTAATGTGTCTAAAGGAATACTTGAAATAACAAACAAGGGGTAGAAATAGAAGAACAATTTTGCAAATGAATAAGATTGATTCAGGGGCCAGTATTAACATTTAAAAATATGATCTGGGGAAGCAACTTCCAGAATGGAGAAATGAGCATAGTGGACTCTCTCACCAACAAATAACTGTTTAACTTGAAAAAATATATTTTAAAAAATCAGCATTTCTGGATACTGTCCTAGGGGCACACAGCAAAGGGAGAAATATTCAAGAAATCTACTAAATCTTAGGAAGAACAGCAAGAGTCAGTGGCATTTGAACCACAACCTGTCCCACTCCAAGCTCTGTTTTATGAAAACTATTCAAGGGAATTCTAATCCACGTGGGTGTGGTCTAGAAGATGGGGGCTCCCTCTTCCCCTAGCTCCTTGTCTAGAGCTATGGTTTTACCTGGGAGGAGCAGGCTTTTGGCTTTTCTCATCTCCTCTCCAGTTCTGTTTTGTAGAAGCTCTCTATTCCAGGGAGACCCACGAAGACTGGGTCTCTCTTCTCCCAGCCTTCTCTTCCCCCACATAGTCCTCACTTATAGGGTAGGAGCACTCGCCAAGGAAGAGCAAGTTAGTAATACCATGCCCCCTGTTGTTCCTACCCGAGCTTGCTCATAGGTCAGAAGTCTGTGCTAGAAGAAGTAAGCCAAAAATTACCCCAGCACCCATTCATAAAGAAGGGATTTTATTCTGGGAGAAGTATGTTACTGTTGTCTCTAGTTCTTGCACACTGTTCAGAGATTCTGCTTAAAGAGAGAGGCAAGCATTAAGGATGAAGAACACCACAGCTCTACCTAAAGGAACTGACTTTATGTGGAGCAGAACATGAAGAATTCTGTGACTAAGGGGCGTTGTCAAAAATAATGGAGATCTTGGTGGAGAACAATTATGAGGGCAATTATAACTCCATGACAAGTTTCAACAAGCAAAATGTGCAAGCAATCATAAGTTTGGTAACAGAGAATCAGGGAAATACAGTCAAGAGCCCTCTTCGGATCATAGTCAGTCCTGGGTGTCAGAAAGGCTGTGTATAAACACAGGGCTACACCCACTCAGAAGCAATCAGAGCAGGACCTAAGGTGAACTTGAAAGCAGTCCTCAAGCTGAACACAGATGAAACAGTAAAGAAGAGGAGCCTCCCTGGCACTAGGGGTTTAAGCACAACCTCTAACCAACCACTGGCTGAACAATGTTGCTCTGACCCAGGGGCACCTCCTGGGAACCAGGCTTAAAAATGAAATCACATACCTCCCTGGCAATCTGGGAGACTATGTACATGTTCAATGCTATGCTACCTCCAGGGTGATTGAAGAGGGAAAATCTAAGCTATTAGTACCTGGCTGAATGTGGGACAGAAGCATACACTTGAACTTTGGTAGTAACCTCCAAGTCTCGCACACACCCAATGGAAAAGGGTAAAAATCTAACCAGCTGAAGGGACTTGAGCACAACCTTTAACTAACAAGTGGCCTGTGCCAACCCAGGTATGAACTAGGTTGCCAGGTGAAAGATTAAAATCAAGAAAAAAAAATTCTGAACAAGTATATCAAAGGCTACATAATACAGGGGAAATAGACTGCATAGAGTCAGTTCAGCCAAGTCACTAAGTAAACAACCAAGCAAACAACAACATCAGTGTCATAGGGAAGGGGAGGTCAGTGTCCCAAATTGCTATATTATCTAAAATGTCCAGTTGTCAACAAAAATTATGAAACATGAAGAGAAACAGGGAAGTGTGAGCTCTACATGGGAGCAGAGGGTGGGGAGGAACAGCAATAGAAACTGCTCTTGAAGAGATTCAGATGTTGGATTTATCAGACAAATACTTCAATGCAGCTGTTATAAATATGTTCAAAGAACTAAAGGAGACCATGTCTAAAGAATTAAAGTAGAGAATATCAATAAATGGACAGAACTTATAAAAAGAATCAAATGGAAATTCTGAAGGTGCAAAGTATAATAACTGATATGAAAAAAAAAATTAAAGGGACTAAACAGCACATTACAGTTGGAAGGATAAAGAATAAAAAAACTTGAAGATAGATCTGTTATAGATTATGAAATTTGAAGAACAGTGGAAAAGAAAAATGAACAGAGCTTCAGAGAAATGTGGGACGCCATGAAATGCACTAACATGCATAATAGGAGTGCAAGAAGAATAGAAAATGAAGTAGAAAAAATATTTCAAGAAATTATGGCTAAAACTTTCCAAAGTTGATGAAAACGTTAATGTATACATCTAAGAAGCTCAGCAAACTCAAAATAGGATAAAGACAGAGATTCATAGCCAGACACATCATAGTGCAAATATTGAAAGCCAAAAGCAAAGAGAAAATGATTCATCATGTACAAGAGAACCCCAAGAAGATTAAAGTTGATGACTTCTCATGAGAAAAAAATGAGAACAAGAAGGCAGCGTGATGACATATTCAAAGTACTGAATGAAAGACTGTCAACCAAGTATCTTAAATACAATAAAATTATCTTTAGGAAATAAAGGTGAACTAAATACATTGCTAGATAAACAAAAGCCGAAGGAATTTGTTGCCAGCAGACCTGCCTTACAAGAAATACTAGAGAGAGTTTTTTAGGATGAAAGCAAGCAATATCAGACAGTAATCTGAATTCACATGAAAAAGCAAAGAGTGCTTGTAAAAGTAATTGTGTAGTTAATTATAAAGTACAATACAATAGCATATTTCTTCCTCTTTCTATTCTTAACCGATTTAAATAATAGCAAAGCAATATATATGTATATAATTGCATATATATATTGATTTATCATTGTGCTTATAACATATACACATGTAAAATATTTGACAAGAACAGCACAAAGGAGGTGGATGGCAATAAAGTTACATTGGAGTAAGGAAATGATGCCAGATAGTAAAAAATTGAAAATATAAAGGTTAATGAAACAAACTCTGTAAATATGTACTTGCTCTACTTTCTTCTCTTGGTTTCCTTGGAAGATATAACATTGCATAAAGTAATAATTATAACAATGTATTATTAGATTCGTGACTGTTATACTAGAAAATATATGACGTAAAAAGAGGAACAGTAAAGGTGGGACAAAGGAACAAAGAAGGCATGACACCTGTAGAAAATTTAAAAACTAAATAGCAGATGTAAATTCTGCCTTATCAGTAACATAAAATGTGACTGAATTAAGCAATCCAATCAAAAGACAGACATCAGATTATGTGTGTGTGTGTGTGTGTGTGTGTGTGTGTGTGTATATATATATATATTTTTTTTTTTTTTTTTTTTTTT
>NW_016815881.1:78609-116013 GCF_001698545.2 Rhinopithecus bieti | reverse complement strand
TTTTTTTGAGACAGAGTCTTGCTCTGTCACCCAGGCTGAAGTGCAGTGGCGTGATCTCGGCTTACTGCAAGCTCCGCCTCCCAGGTTCACACCATTCTCCTGCCTCAGCCTCCTGAGTAACTGGGACTACAGGCGCCTGCCACCATGCCCGGCTAATTTTTTGTATTTTTAGTAGAGACGGGGTTTCACCGTGGTCTCGATCTCCTGACCCCATGATCCGCCTGCCTCGGCCTCCCAAAGTCCTGGGATTACAGACGAGCCACCACGCCCAGCCTCAGATTATATATTTTTAAAAATGCAAATATACTATTTACAGGAAACACACTTTAGATGCAAAGATACAGATAGGTTGAAAGTAAAAGGATAGAAAAGATTCAACATGCAAACCTGGTTATACTAATATCAGACAAAATAGACTTTTGAATAAAAAATGTTACTGGGTATAAAGAGGGACATTTCATTGACGATAAAGTCCATCAGGAAGATGTAGTAACTACACTCACATATGGACCTAACTACACAGCCCCGGAAATACACAAAGCAAAAATGTAGAGAGAAATAGACAATTTAACAATAATAGTTGGAGACTTCAATGCCCTACTTTCAATAATGGATACAACAACTAGGAAGAAGATCAACAAGAAAATAGAAGACTTGAAGAACATTCTGAACCAACCAGACCTGACATGTATACAGAAAACTTCACCCAACAACAACATAGTATGTATTCTTCTCAAATGCACATGAAATATTCTCCAGGATAGACAGACTGTATGTTAGGTTGTAAAACAAACCTCAGTGAATTTAAAAGGATTGATAATCATACAAAGGATGTTCTCCAATCACAATTAAATTAGAAATCAACAACCTAAGGAAATTTGGAAAATGCACAAATATATGGAAATTAAATGACACGTCTTAATTTCCAAAATAACAAATGGGTAAAAGAAAAAAATCACATTGGAAATGTAAAATATATTGGAAAGATAAAATTAAAACAAAATATATGAAAAGTATGGGTTGAAGCTAAAGAAATACTCAGAGGGAAAATTATATTTTTAGATGCTTATATTACAGTTGAAGAAAGAGACTGGGCATGGTGGCTCATACCTGTAATCCCAGCACTTTGGGAGGCCGAGGTGGGAGAATCATTTGAGCCTAGCAGCTCAAGAGCAGCCTGGGCAACATAGGAAGACCATGTCTCTACAGAAAATACAAAAATTAGCTGGGCATGTATGTCTGTACTTCCAGCTACTTGGAAGGCTGAGGTGGGAGGATCACTTGCTGGTATAAATGCAAAATGTTGCAGCTGCTTTGGAAGACATTCCAGTAGTTTCACAAAATGTTAAACAGAATGCTATATGACTCAGTAATGCCACCCTTAAGTTTTACCCAAGACAACTGAAAACATGTATCTTTACAAAACTTGTATATTAATGTTTTAATAGCAGCATCATTCATGGTAGCCAAAAAGTGGATGCAATTTAAATAACCATCAAGTGATGAATGGATATAAAATGTGGCCTATTCATACAATGGACTATTATTTAGCTAGGAAAAGGAATGAAATACTGATTATGTGCTGCAACATGGATGAAACTTGAAAACATTATGTTAAATAAAAGAAGCAAGTTAAAAAAGACCATATGTTTTATTCCATTTAGGTGAAAGAAGCAAGTTTTAAAAAGACCATATGTTGTATTATTCCATTTATATTAAATGCCTAGAACAGGCAAATCTACAGAGACAGAAAGTAGAGTAGTGGCCCAGTGGGAGTATGGGGAGTAACTGCTGATGTGTAGGAGGTTTCTTGCGGGGTGGTGCATATTTTCACAACTTAGATTGTGGTGATGGTTACACAACTCTGAGAGAATACTAAAATTGTTGAATTGTACACCTTAAATGAATTTATATATTTCTGTCCAGTAAAGATGTTGAAAAATACATCATCTGGAAGGAGTATATGTACACTATTACAGGCTGTGATTTTTGGTCCTTATTCTTGCCTATTCCTTAAACATAGTAGGAAACATTTATGAAATGAGTGAGTAAAAAATGAAATATATTAATTTGAATGTATCATTCTCTGTCTTGGTTAATGAAAGAATACAAAAACTGATAGTGGTTAATTATAGAAGCCTCTCGGAAAGCATTTTGAAGGAGCAGAAACATAGTGTATGTCAGAAAATGTAAAATACTTAAAGGAGAAAACCAAAAATGCACCATAAATTGACAGACAATAGAGGAATATGACAAAGAGCAGAAAGGAAATAAGAGGGAACTGTGTAGTTGGATAATTTCTAGTATATAATCCCATAATTAATCTCTACCCAATGAGTGAATACAAGTCTGGTGTGAGAATTGATTCCTAAAAGGACTTGCCAGACTTTCTGGAGAAGTATAGCACCAGTAAGTAAAATCTAGTCATTTTCCCTCATTCACGTAATAGTTCTTTTTTTGGTTGCCTCTTATGTGAAGGTTTTGTTCCCTCCTCCCATCTAGCATGGTTAATTAAGCTCCCTTCTGTGTAGGAACTTACACTTTTGTAAGGTACCTAGGAGACACACACACACACACACACACACACAGTAG
Source organism: Rhinopithecus bieti (assembly GCF_001698545.2). NCBI lineage: Eukaryota > Metazoa > Chordata > Mammalia > Primates > Cercopithecidae > Rhinopithecus > Rhinopithecus bieti. Next base: position 113,421 of record NW_016815881.1, on the reverse strand, counting down.
TAAGTGATGCATTTTAATAAGAGAGTGTTTGAAGTGCTATAGGAATTCAGAAGTAGCATTTGAGATGGATTTACACATGCAGTGTTGGGTAGAAGAAGGCAGTCAAAAGGAGCAGCATGAGGAATTACAGGGCATCCAGTTTGATGTTTGTAAAGGGAGTAAGGAGAGATAAAGCTAGGGCCAAATTATGTCCCAGCTCTGATATTTACTAGCCACCTTGGGAAAGTTACTTAACTTCTTCCTGAGCATCCCCTTAAAACAATGGAGATAATAATCCTGCCTGCCTCATGTTTATTGGAAGAATTAGATGAGGCAATACATGTTAAGCACTTCTTACATGATCTGGTACAGAGTAAGTGCTCAGTAAATGTTTACTATGTTTTGGCATGGAAAAGCTTCAATACTGAGCTAAGACATTTAAGCTTTTATGTTGTGGGGAGCAATAAATAAAGATTTTGAATAGAGGAGTAGCATAATCAGAGCAATGCTTTAGGAAGATTAGCTTGGGACACTGATCTGGAGGTAAGAGAAGGGGAGACTGGAGATAGGAGGAAGCCATTGCAGTAGTCCAGGAAAGGTAGAGGGAGCTTGAACTTGAGTATTAATAATGTATAAAACCTACCGTATAAATATTACTGACAGTTTGGTGCTGTTGTAACACAAATAGGAAACATAGGGAAAAGGAGCAGGTTTGAAGGTAAAAATGAAAGATTGGTTTTATACATACTGAGTTTGAGATACCAGTGGGACTCCAGGAAGAAATGTGTCACAGGCAGTTGGAAATTCAGTACTGGGGGTCAGGGTTTGGGAGAATATGGGAGTTGTTACCCAGAGGTTATAACCAAGAGGTTGTATAAGATTACGAAGGAGAAGAAACACAGGGTCAGAAGAGAAGATAGTTAAGGACAGAACCCTTAGAGGTGGGAAAACGAAGAGAAGGCAGATAATATGACTGTAATGGCTTTTCACAAGGCTTGGTTGTTGCTATTTAGTATTATATACTTTTCCTTTATACCTGCCAATCGATTGTTTGCTGTCTTCTTCAGTACCACAGCTGAATGGGCCATCACTAGTAGTCCTTATACATCTTCAAAGATGGATACAGTTGTTCTTACATAGGTCCTAAGTCCTTTTGCTTTTACCTAAGGCTAACACGAGAAGATCTATTAAGATGGCAGATCAGTTGTATATCTGAAGAACATATGGGCATTATAAGAAGCTACAGTTTGGTTTGTCTTACAGGTGTTCTCAGAAAATACAGAGAAATATGGGCAGCCTTGAGGTAGTATGAGGTGGCAAATCATATGTCTGATGCTTTCTCATTGAAAATTTGAAAGTTGATTTTATCTTGAAGTGTCTTGGTTATCCAGAGAGAGGGCAGAATAGTTGTAAGGATAAAAATGGGGTTCCCACCCTGCTGCACGATTAAAATTGCCAATGGATTTCTCTGGTGCCAGTTGTTTAATTAGTTCTTCAACCCCTAGTGCATACAGCAGCCAGAAATGGAAGGTGACTTAAGGCCATCATCATGGGCTTTCCTGCAGAACTCAGGGAGTGTCTGCTTGTGCTTGAGCACGAGAATTCTTTGTTACAAGGGGAAATGACTTGAATTGGCTGATTCACTTTCTTTGTTTCTGAATAGGCCCTTGTGATTCAGTTAACTTTTACAAGTGAACTGGGGCATTAGCCACAATCCAGTGGGCTGGTGAAAGAATTGTGTGGTTCTGCTGCAATATAAAAAAAAAATGTACATAAGTATTTGATACTGGAAGGCCTTTGTGACGCTGTAAAATTAATGAGTTGGCACTGTTCTCTGCATACTCCTCTAGGCTTTTATGGCCTTTTATTCCATTCTTGTGTTAGGGGATTTGGGGTATGTGTTTTTTGTCTTCCTTCTAGACTTGCATCTTTAGGATACTTCTAAGTCAGGCTGGTTGCAATCTTATTTTAGAATTCTTACCAAGGTCAGCCTAGTCCTATTATATCCAGATGCTGCCCATTCACATCTTTCAGCTTCACCTCTCCCTTAATACCAATTGCACTGGTGAAAGGGTTGAGGCTTGTGGGTAAAGTTGTATCCCTAACCTGAACTTGTCTGTGGGTAACATCTAGAGCCGGTCTGAATATGGGAAGTTTGAGTTGGGGCTCCATAGGATCAGAAAATACTTAACTTGTACTGTGACAGCTTACAATTTAATTTCCTCTCCTTGCAGTAAGTACAAATGGATCCTAGGTGAAGAACCAGTAGAGAAACGAAGAAGGCTCCAGAATGAGATGACAACACCTTCTCTAGATTATTCCATGCCTGCTCCTTACAGGAGGGTAGAGGCACCTGTTGCCTACCCAGAAGGGGAGAACAGCCATGATAAATCGAGTTCTGAGAGAAGTACACCACCATACCTTTTCCCAGAATATCCAGAAGCAAGCAAGAATACAGGTCAGAATAGGGAGGTTTCAATTCTGTATCCAGGGGCCAAAGACCAACGCCAGGGGTCCCTGCTTCCTGAAGAATTAGAAGATCAGATGCCAAGATTGGTGGCAGAAGAATCTAACAGAAGTAGCACAAGCATAAACAAAGAGGAAGTGAACAAGGGACCTTTTGTAGCTGTTGTTGGTGTTGCCAAAGGTGTTAGAGATTCAGGAGCTCCCATTCAGCTGATCCCTGTTAACAGAGAGGAGCTTGCTGAGAGACGAAAAGCAGTTGAATCCTGGAACCCAGTGCCTTATTCTGTGGCCTCTGCTGCAATCCCTGCTGCAGCCATTGGGGAGAAAGGAAGAGGCTATGAGGAGAGTGAAGGTCATAATACACCAAAGATGAAGAACCAGAGAGAGCTGGAAGAATTGAAGAGAACCACAGAAAATTGGAACGTGTTTTGGCTGAAAGGAATTTGTTCCAGCAAAAGGTTAGGGTAATACCTCACCACTAGGAATAAGAGACCACTGTAACCAAGAGACCGGGATGTTGGTGCCCTGATTGTTTAATGTTCTGAGGCCTTTAAACAAAATACGCCCTTGAACTATTCTGTGGTGTGTTTCAGATAGAGTAACTGTAGTAGGCTTCCTGCCCATTTTAGGGTATTGAAAAGGTCCCTAAGTAGAGGAATATGTATAGTGGAATCACAGGATGACCATATGAGGAATGGTTTTGGGCATGCTTTTTTGTGGGGTCATTGAATTTCTGTTTCTTGGACTGCAGGTGGAGGAGCTGGAACAGGAGAGAAATCACTGGCAGTCTGAGTTCAAGAAAGTCCAACATGAATTGGTGATCTACAGTACCCAGGAGGCGGAAGGCTTGTACTGGAGCAAGAAACACATGGGTTATCGCCAAGCTGAATTCCAGATTCTGAAAGCTGAGCTGGAAAGAACCAAAGAGGAAAAGCAAGAGTTAAAAGAGAAATTGAAGGAAGCAGAGACACACCTGGAAATGCTGCAGAAGGCTCAGGTCTCCTATCGGACCCCAGAGGGAGATGACCTAGAAAGGTTAATTACTAGGGTTTAGTTATCAGCTTGTGAGTGCTAATGGGAAGCATCCCTCAGGACCCCTGTTATTGGCCATAGACAAAGGAGGAAGCCTTAATTTACAGGCCACCAAGAATTGAGTAATTACTTCTTAGAAAGCTGCAGCCAGTCTCCCTGTGCTTGGTGGTGTGCTTTCTTCTTTCTAGCTAATGAAAACATAACTGTTGAGAAATGTGGTTCCATTTTGAAGGGGCTTCATTTTATTCTGTTGGTTAATGACTCCATGTCATCTCTTCTCCTGCCCCTCACTCCTTCATACAGGGCTTTGGCAAAGCTTACGCGGCTACGTATCCACGTCAGCTATCTCCTTACTTCTGTCCTCCCTCACTTGGAGCTTCGTGAGATCGGGTATGACTCAGAACAAGTGGATGGGATCCTGTACACGGTGCTGGAGGCAAATCACATACTGGATTGAGCACCAGACTGTATACCCTTCGCTTCTCTTCTGTCTCTTCTCTTTTCTCTCCCTCCCCACATCTGTGTCTTTCTTTCTCTCTCTCTCTCTCACCCTCACCTTTATGCCTTATATAGAGAATCTCTGTGTCAATCCTGGCTCATAATCAGTCTCCTTCTTATCAGTTTTGGTGTGGAGAAAGAGGCCGGTTTAAATAGACTTTCAAGAGTCTAGGAATAGAAAAGCAATAGTCACCAAGCTAGGTGACCTGAAAGCTTTAATTTTCATGACCTGGATATATGGTCTATTTTATATCTTTTCTGAAATGGTTTGTATTCATTTAGGTTAAATCAATCAGCAGATATTGGGTCCAGTATACCAGGTGTTTTGGGGTAAGCTAATAAGTATAACTCATGTTTGCAGCCTTCGAAGATGTAACAATCTCGTTGGAAACATAAGACATACATCACATTATACACAAAAGTGTATGATATGTACAACTGAGTGGTACAGATATGACATGGAAGATCTGGGGAGGAAGTTCAAGGAAGGCACCACACCAGAAATGGGACCTAAATTAAGGCTTAAAGAATGAGCATGGCCACACTGTCAATGAGTGTTCTTTAGGTGGTAGGATTATGGTTGATAGTTTTCTTCTTCCTATCTTCCTGCCTTTTCAGATTTTCAATATTAAACTTGTTATTCTTACATTGGAAAAAATAAATTGTTTTAAAAGATCAAGTAGGCTTGGATTTGAATATCAAATGAGAGATTATTTGAAAATATAAGGTAATGTTATATTTCTAATTTATATTAANGAAAATTTGAAAGTTGATTTTATCTTGAAGTGTCTTGGTTATCCAGAGAGAGGGCAGAATAGTTGTAAGGATAAAAATGGGGTTCCCACCCTGCTGCACGATTAAAAATTGCCAATGGATTTCTCTGGTGCCAGTTGTTTAATTAGTTCTTCAACCCCTAGTGCATACAGCAGCCAGAAATGGAAGGTGACTTAAGGCCATCATCATGGGCTTTCCTGCAGAACTCAGGGAGTGTCTGCTTGTGCTTGAGCACGAGAATTCTTTGTTACAAGGGGGAAATGACTTGAATTGGCTGATTCACTTTCTTTGTTTCTGAATAGGCCCTTGTGATTCAGTTAACTTTTACAAGTGAACTGGGGGCATTAGCCACAATCCAGTGGGCTGGTGAAAGAATTGTGTGGTTCTGCTGCAATATAAAAAAAAAATGTACATAAGTATTTGATACTGGAAGGCCTTTGTGACGCTGTAAAATTAATGAGTTGGCACTGTTCTCTGCATACTCCTCTAGGCTTTTTATGGCCTTTTTATTCCATTCTTGTGTTAGGGGATTTGGGGTATGTGTTTTTTGTCTTCCTTCTAGACTTGCATCTTTAGGATACTTCTAAGTCAGGCTGGTTGCAATCTTATTTTTAGAATTCTTACCAAGGTCAGCCTAGTCCTATTATATCCAGATGCTGCCCATTCACATCTTTCAGCTTCACCTCTCCCTTAATACCAATTGCACTGGTGAAAGGGTTGAGGCTTGTGGGTAAAGTTGTATCCCTAACCTGAACTTGTCTGTGGGTAACATCTAGAGCCGGTCTGAATATGGGAAGTTTGAGTTGGGGCTCCATAGGATCAGAAAATACTTAACTTGTACTGTGACAGCTTACAATTTAATTTCCTCTCCTTGCAGTAAGTACAAATGGATCCTAGGTGAAGAACCAGTAGAGAAACGAAGAAGGCTCCAGAATGAGATGACAACACCTTCTCTAGATTATTCCATGCCTGCTCCTTACAGGAGGGTAGAGGCACCTGTTGCCTACCCAGAAGGGGAGAACAGCCATGATAAATCGAGTTCTGAGAGAAGTACACCACCATACCTTTTCCCAGAATATCCAGAAGCAAGCAAGAATACAGGTCAGAATAGGGAGGTTTCAATTCTGTATCCAGGGGCCAAAGACCAACGCCAGGGGTCCCTGCTTCCTGAAGAATTAGAAGATCAGATGCCAAGATTGGTGGCAGAAGAATCTAACAGAAGTAGCACAAGCATAAACAAAGAGGAAGTGAACAAGGGACCTTTTGTAGCTGTTGTTGGTGTTGCCAAAGGTGTTAGAGATTCAGGAGCTCCCATTCAGCTGATCCCTGTTAACAGAGAGGAGCTTGCTGAGAGACGAAAAGCAGTTGAATCCTGGAACCCAGTGCCTTATTCTGTGGCCTCTGCTGCAATCCCTGCTGCAGCCATTGGGGAGAAAGGAAGAGGCTATGAGGAGAGTGAAGGTCATAATACACCAAAGATGAAGAACCAGAGAGAGCTGGAAGAATTGAAGAGAACCACAGAAAAATTGGAACGTGTTTTGGCTGAAAGGAATTTGTTCCAGCAAAAGGTTAGGGTAATACCTCACCACTAGGAATAAGAGACCACTGTAACCAAGAGACCGGGATGTTGGTGCCCTGATTGTTTAATGTTCTGAGGCCTTTAAACAAAATACGCCCTTGAACTATTCTGTGGTGTGTTTCAGATAGAGTAACTGTAGTAGGCTTCCTGCCCATTTTAGGGTATTGAAAAGGTCCCTAAGTAGAGGAATATGTATAGTGGAATCACAGGATGACCATATGAGGAATGGTTTTGGGCATGCTTTTTTGTGGGGTCATTGAATTTCTGTTTCTTGGACTGCAGGTGGAGGAGCTGGAACAGGAGAGAAATCACTGGCAGTCTGAGTTCAAGAAAGTCCAACATGAATTGGTGATCTACAGTACCCAGGAGGCGGAAGGCTTGTACTGGAGCAAGAAACACATGGGTTATCGCCAAGCTGAATTCCAGATTCTGAAAGCTGAGCTGGAAAGAACCAAAGAGGAAAAGCAAGAGTTAAAAGAGAAATTGAAGGAAGCAGAGACACACCTGGAAATGCTGCAGAAGGCTCAGGTCTCCTATCGGACCCCAGAGGGAGATGACCTAGAAAGGTTAATTACTAGGGTTTAGTTATCAGCTTGTGAGTGCTAATGGGAAGCATCCCTCAGGACCCCCTGTTATTGGCCATAGACAAAGGAGGAAGCCTTAATTTACAGGCCACCAAGAATTGAGTAATTACTTCTTAGAAAGCTGCAGCCAGTCTCCCTGTGCTTGGTGGTGTGCTTTCTTCTTTCTAGCTAATGAAAACATAACTGTTGAGAAATGTGGTTCCATTTTGAAGGGGCTTCATTTTATTCTGTTGGTTAATGACTCCATGTCATCTCTTCTCCTGCCCCCTCACTCCTTCATACAGGGCTTTGGCAAAGCTTACGCGGCTACGTATCCACGTCAGCTATCTCCTTACTTCTGTCCTCCCTCACTTGGAGCTTCGTGAGATCGGGTATGACTCAGAACAAGTGGATGGGATCCTGTACACGGTGCTGGAGGCAAATCACATACTGGATTGAGCACCAGACTGTATACCCTTCGCTTCTCTTCTGTCTCTTCTCTTTTCTCTCCCTCCCCCACATCTGTGTCTTTCTTTCTCTCTCTCTCTCTCACCCTCACCTTTATGCCTTATATAGAGAATCTCTGTGTCAATCCTGGCTCATAATCAGTCTCCTTCTTATCAGTTTTGGTGTGGAGAAAGAGGCCGGTTTAAATAGACTTTCAAGAGTCTAGGAATAGAAAAGCAATAGTCACCAAGCTAGGTGACCTGAAAGCTTTAATTTTCATGACCTGGATATATGGTCTATTTTATATCTTTTTCTGAAATGGTTTGTATTCATTTAGGTTAAATCAATCAGCAGATATTGGGTCCAGTATACCAGGTGTTTTGGGGGTAAGCTAATAAGTATAACTCATGTTTGCAGCCTTCGAAGATGTAACAATCTCGTTGGAAACATAAGACATACATCACATTATACACAAAAGTGTATGATATGTACAACTGAGTGGTACAGATATGACATGGAAGATCTGGGGGAGGAAGTTCAAGGAAGGCACCACACCAGAAATGGGACCTAAATTAAGGCTTAAAGAATGAGCATGGCCACACTGTCAATGAGTGTTCTTTAGGTGGTAGGATTATGGTTGATAGTTTTCTTCTTCCTATCTTCCTGCCTTTTTCAGATTTTCAATATTAAACTTGTTATTCTTACATTGGAAAAAATAAATTGTTTTTAAAAAGATCAAGTAGGCTTGGATTTGAATATCAAATGAGAGATTATTTGAAAATATAAGGTAATGTTATATTTCTAATTTATATTAAATTTAGCATTACCTCTGGAAGAAGAAAAGCATAAACAAAGACGTGGAAAAATTTGGAATGTGAAAAATGTGTTTGATAGAAGTGGTGGGTTGATGTAAAGGGAACTAAGGTTACATCATGATCTGTTCACCTGCTTTGGTATTTGCATTTTAATAAGGGATTCTTGAAAAACAAACCTATAAGGCTCAAATTAAAAAATATATTTATCATCAAATTAATGGGATTTCGGGTAGTTAGGGAAGTATTTTAGAGTGGAATCTATCTGATGTCCCCCAGAATACACCTACTCACTCTTCAGGCTAGTGCTGAGTGAGGGGTAAACCTCATACTATCAGAAATGGTAAAACTTACTCTCTTGTAAAAGGAGACATTGTATTCATTTCTTTATTGTGTTTACATAGCACATACTCTCCAAAGAGTTCAGGATACTTTTCAAAAGACATTGAACAATGAACACATAAAAAAATACCAACAGTAAAAAGTAGGAAGTAGAGAAGAAACAATCAAAGGAAGGTGAGATCAAGCAGTGGCAAAAGGATTAGCTAGTCCAGAGGAAATGTCTTGGATATTCATTCTGTTTCTCCCCACAGAGTTACTTCAGAACACTTTTCCAAATTAATTTTACCTCCTTTTAAAGGGGGTTCATAGTAGATATCCCAGTGAGACTGCAGAGAATGAGGGGAGGCCAGATCCAGGCTTCATCATTAGAATGAGTACTTAAAGATATCCCCCTTACCTTCCACCTCACCCCAGCTCTTGCTTGCCATATGATTAATTTTCATGTTAGACATCTGGATTATGATAGTCAAGGCCACAGTTGTCTAAATGTAAATAGTACTGAGGGAAGAGTAGCACATTCCGACATTCTCTCAGTGAGACTTATTCATCAGATGGGGGCTGTGAGCGGGTGGGATTTCACACAGATGAATGGGAGTCTGCTGGAGGAAAAAATTCAGAGCATTGAAGGTTCTGCCTGTGTGAGTGTTTGTTGGCTGAATGAAGGGACGGAGTAGGAAGGAGGGCAGGCAGTGAGGCTTTAAAGGGAAGAAGGTAGGAAATTTGAACTCTTCTTTCCTAGTGCTTACTCTCAGCCCATTCCCTGGTTTGTGGTCCTGACCCCACACTGCTTTTTCCAGCACCACTGTCTGTGTGAGTCCATTCACTTCAATACCAGAGCTACCTCTTTGTTTCCTATTTACTACAAAGCCATACCAGCATGAGATCTCGTTGATAGTGTTAAATCCCACTGTGGAAAAATTGAAAAATAACTCCCAGCCTTACCAGAGGTTATGATCTAGTGTGGAGGCAAAAGATACTGAGAAGAAAAAAGCAGGTGCCTCCTCCTGGCTTTCCTGTTAGGTTAACATAATCATAATTCCCCTTTAAACTGTCTCCCACATTTGTGTTTAACTTTCCATTGCCATGATCAACATTTAGGTTATTACCTAAATAACTTATTACCTCATGCCTTGATTATCTAAATAAATTCTTAGATGGCCTCCCTTGCCTCCTGTTCTCCCTCCTCAATCCACCCTACTCGGTGTCACCAAATTTTGTTTTTTAACAACTTCGTCAGGTCATGCCTCTGCTCAAAGACTTGCTAGTGCGTTCCCAATTGCCCACCTTGTATAGTACAAATTCCCTAGGATGGTGCTCAAAGCCCTTTGTGATCTGGCTTCAGTCACCCTTTCTAGAGTCATCTAGTAACATTCCAGATACAAGCCACGTTCTGTCTCAACTGAACAATTTTCCAATTTCTGAGCATGCTTTAAGATTTCTCCCGTCTCCACCTTTGCAGTTTCATTCCCTTTACCTGGAATGCTTTCCCTCATCATCTTTCCTTTGGCTCAAATGCCAACTTTTTCCTGTAAACTTCTCTGATTAACCCAGCTAGACAAAAAATTTCTCTGTGAACATTTAACTTTTCAAGGCTTTTATCACAAACATCTGTGTCCTATCTTCCCTATTAGAAAGCTCTAGATTCAAATATTCAGCTGCCTACTTGACATGTACACTTAACATGCCTCATTAAAAATAAGCAGTGATACACCCTGGGGCTGTTCCCTTTCTCCCAGTTTTCCTCATCTTAGAAAATGGCACCTCCACCCATCTAGTTGCTTAAGCTAGAAACCTGGAAGTTATCCCTAATTTTCCTCTTCTCTCACTCCCTACATCCAGCCTGTCAACAAGTCTGTCAGTTCTACCTCCAAAGTGTGTCTTGACTCTCTTCACTTTTACTATAGCTACCTTAGTCCAAACCGCCATGATCTCCCGTGGGTTATTATAACTCCTAGCTGGAGTCCTTGCTTCTACTCTTGTTCCTGCAGTTGTCTATAGACAGTGATTTTTTTTAAAGTAATAAGATCACGTGATCCCCTGCTTGAAGCCCTTAAATGACTTCTCATGGACACTTAGAATAAAATCCAAACTACTTACAGTATCCTGCAAGGCCCCTGCCTACTTGTACTTCGTCTCTTGTGACCCCTCTTCATAATACCACTTTCCCCCTGGCTCACTGTAGTCTTCCTATGGACACATGCCGAGCTCTTACCTCAGAGACTTTACCCTGCTATTCCCTCTCCCCAAACATACTTTACCCATACTGCTCCCTCCACTAGAATGCTCCCATCTCCAGTATTAGCATATAGCTGATTAGTCCCCATCCTTCACGTCTTGGTGTGTCACTTCCTCAGACAGGCATTCTCTGGCAGCCTTTTGTCTCTGTCTTCCCTATTATGCTATCACTGTTTCCTGTTTTCCTCAATTCATAGCACCTCACAATTTATCATGATATATTTGGTCATTTGCTTTCACTCAATAAATATTGGGTACCGACTATGTGCCTTGTGATATACAGTAGTGAACACAACACACATGCTCCCTGTCTGCCTCCCTCACTAGTAAGTTCCATGAGGGGAAGGGCCATGCCTGTTTTTGCCAACCACTGTATCCTAGAGCTTATCATAGTACCCGGGATCTAGGAGGTAATTAGTTAATGATGGGAACTGTGTTTTGTTCATATCTTCATCTCCCTCAGGGTCCTAAAACAGTACCTTGTTCATAGAAGGGGTTGGATAAATGCAGTATGAGTGAGGTAGATGACAATCCTGGACATTCAACTTGGAAAATGAAAGACTGAGATATTAAGTGCTGTAGGTTAGAAGGGGGCAATCAGCATGAGCTGCAGTGGCCTAGTGTTTCTCTTTAGCTGATCTTTGGTATGGGTAGGTAGAAAGGCTACCAAAGGAGAACAGGAATGTAGGTATTCTTTACTACAAACATTCTGAATCTTTTTAGAGGTTCCCTGGCATGCAATTTTAAATACTGAGAACTATAAAACATAACCAGGAGATGTCTGTAGAGACCAGATCTTAAGAATGAGAACTAAAAGGAGAAAAAAACATTCTGAGGAGGCATCTGTTCACTTTTTCCAAGAGTGGTGATAGTTTGTATCAAGAGAAGAGTGGAGCTATCCTCAAGAGAAGAGTGGAGCTATCCTCAAGCAAAGAACAGACAGAACAAGTCTCTAGGAGACAAGTTCTGGGCACTAGGAGGTCGATGCGTGCTTGTTGGATGAACTTGTTGGGCACCTGGTAGAGGGTTAGACCAGGTACCTTGTGGCCCCAGGGAACAGGAGAATTTGCTTGCCCAGGTTTAGTGATTGCAAATTATTTGGGCTAACAATTCGGAGGCAGAGGCTTAATTGCAAGCTCTTCATTCCCAGAGGCAGTCTCCATATAGAATGTCTTTCAGAATTCTGTATATGAATTCAAACCCTTTTCTATAGTACTGTATTAACAGTGAAGCACAGGGGTCTACTGAGGAATGCCAGGTGTGAGCTCAGGCTAAGTCAAGTGTAATTTCCTTCAAAGAATGACTTACGCTTTGTGAAATGGACATCTGTAACTCATGACTTCTATTAGGCAAAGGGGGCATTAAGGAACTATACTTTCTGAATCAAAACTTAGAGAACATGTTTGGATAATAAATTAGATAATTGAAAGAAGAGCTGATTTAGTCTTATGTATGTGAAAGCTTTAGTTACCAAGTGAGACATAAATGGCATTCATTTTCTAATAGAAAATAAAATCTTACAAAAGAAATTTTTTTTGTTACTTGCCCCCAACCCTAAGCCCAAAGTTTTGATGTGATTCACCAGAAATTCGCAACCCAATTTTAGATAAAACTGTGCAAATGTTTTGGGTGCTTTCAACATACCAAACACCTTCCATATATCTGTCCATTGTGCCCTCAGGTAGGCAAGATGACTTTAGACAGAGGCTCAGGAAAGTGTTGCAGAAGGTCTGGTCTTCCAGATAGGCCCTGGAAACCTGGAAGGATTGGAAAGCTGAAGATGTGTGGGGAGGGTTTTACAGGTATAGGGAAGAGTAAGCAAAGTCACAAGACTGGGTGGAGAGTGAATACAGAAATACCCAAGAGGGTTTGAGAGAGTAGATTATCTAGTGTGAAGCATAAGGAACAGAATCAACCAAGGGCTGGGAAACGCCAGCAAGAGGGGCTATGCTATACCTGCTTAATGAATTAGGATGAAGTAGCTGTTGAAATCTCTCCAATTGTCCCTAAATTTGGGATGTTAACCGCAGTGTGTAGTTACCTTGGACTGACCTTTTCTCTAGCAGTGCGACCTGGTTAATCATGGTTCTGTTCCAGTCCACATGGTCACAGATCTGGATGAGAGCCACCATTATCCCTTCCCTCTCCAACTTCTCAGGTCTGCCTTTCCCCTGACTTCCCACATTTTATGAGTGGAAACCCATCCAAAGTCTTCAAGATATTTGAACTTTGGGAAGAATCTTGAGAAGTTTTGGCCTGGGAAAGACCATTCCCTTGATAACATGGATCTGTGGCAGAAAATACACTTTTCTGCCCCCGTTCCCCAAAGACACACATTTTGGTGTGGCTTTGACCCTACCTTTAGGTCGCCAGTCTACTTATTTATTACCCATTTGTTAGTACGCACTGTATGCCATGACCACACTGAGAGGCAGCTCTCATCCACATTGTATGGATGAGGAAACTGGATTGTAGAGAATTGAAGTGGCTTTCCCAAGGCCATCCAGCTAGAGTGCAGAGGCAAAATCCAAACCCAGATTCATCTGACTCCAGAGCCCAAACTCACTGCCTATTACACCATCCTGCCTATCTTGAAAATGATTACTCTTGTCTTCTTCCTTTTAATAGGAAAATGCTAAAACCAGCCCACACTAACAGCGATTTCCAAGGAAGACAGTTTCACAATCCCACACAATGTTTAACGGCCCTCATGATCAGGAAATTGTTCACTTATATAACGAATATCCCTCCAAACAACATGGAAATTCATTTCCCCTTGACTGGGTTTTTCACTCACAGCTGTCACTTGGCAGCTTTCCTGATATCCACACAGCCATCGAGATCCTATTCTTACACTCCGGGAGGTCTTGGACTTGCTGGCCTCTGCCCATGGGTGTTCTCACTGGTTGCTTTGAATCCCCCTCTCCAGACAGTGCTGAGTTGGACAAGTCTCTTGGGGAGTGAGAAAGTGACACTTAAGAACATATTGGTTTATTATTACACACAGATAAGTAAAAACCATACAAGGTACCTCTGGAATTGCCAACAGGAGGATGGCACCACCTTTCTCATCCTGTCTGCCTTTTCCTTGATTTGTATCTTGCTTCCATTTTTAAGCTGTTGAATCATTTTGGTAAAGGGTGTGTTACTCAGAGAAGTCCCCTTCTCCCCCAAATTGCAGTGTCCATTGTTTCTGAATTTTGGTTCTATTTTTTAAACCCACTGAACTCATCTTTTCTGGCTCCTTTTAGGCTAAACTGAGAAACTAGTGCAAATGCTGGTGTTAATACCTGATCTGTGGCTGAATGTGTTTCTTTTCCCAGCCAATATATTTGCTTTTTTAACCAAAGTGTTCAGTGCCTTTAAACCAAGGGAATAGGGTCTTCACAGTATCATCAGATATATCCCTCTGTGGGGGATGCTGATCCATCCTCTTGTGTTCCATTGGGCATTTCCAGACATAAATATAGGTAAAGAGGCTGCAAAGAGCATCTTCTTTTTGTAGGTGTGTGTGTGTTTGTTTTGAGACAGAGTCTCGCTCTGTCACCCAGGCTGGAGTGCAGTGGCGCGATCTCGGCTCACTGCAAGCTCCACCTCCCGGGTTCATGCCATTCTCCTGCCTCAGCCACCTGAGTAGCTGGGAGTACAGGTGCTCACCACCATGCCTGGCTCATTTTTTTTTTTTTTTTTTTTTTTGTATTTTTAGTAGAGACGGGGTTTCACATGTTAGCTAGGATGGTCTCGATCTCGTGACCTCGTGTCATGATCCCAAAGTGCTGGGATTACAGGCGTGAGCCACTGCGCCCAGCCTCTCTTTGTAGTTTTTGTTTAACTGGCCTTTCTCCTGAGCAGCCCACACAGAACTTGGTCAAATATCACAGACTCCGAAAGCACTGGTGGAGAATAGGAGCTACCACTCAAATGCTGGCTTGTCCGCCACACTATTCGTACTCGTTTGGCATCTCATTTCACATCCCATTAACCTCTTTAGTATCTTTTTTAAAGCATGTGAGTGTTCTCAGTGTTATCTCCACAAGGTCATGAGAATTTTCAAACAGAAACTTCTTCAAAACTCCCGAGGAGGTGACCCGTAAAGTGGCGAGGCCGCCATTCTGGAGGAATAGGACTTCAGAGAGGACAGGAAAGCAGCAGCTCTCTCCTAAAATGGACCAGATGATGTGCCCTTGCATGGTGGCTTCCTGCTTTGTCAAGCTCAAAGGCTGCTGCTTGTCTCGGGGGGTGATGAAGCCCAGAGCAGGGAATTTTAGGTGAGAGTTAACAAGAAATTCCTGAGCTGCAGTTCCCAGGAAAGTGGTGGGCTGTGGGTGGGAGGAAGTGGTCAGAATATAGCCTCTGCATTACTGTGCCTGTTAACAGCCTGTTAATATTTTATCAATGATCACATCACAGCATATAGTGAGCCACCACTTAGGGCAGAAGAGAGAGATAACCTGCTAGACTTCCTGTTTGAGGTTCTTTTCCCTCTTGAGATAACAGAATTTCTCATCAAAGCCGGGAGCCGCTTGAGCAGGGAGACCAGTCTGGGTGAAGGCCAGGCTTCAGCTAGCTGAGGAGAAGCACATGCACTTCCCAGCCTGGGCCTCTGTGTCCCAGAGTGGGCTGCTGCAGGCATGAAAGAATCCCCTGTCCGTGGGCCCAGGGCTGAGTGGGAGGGAACAGAGTTGGCCCTACCAGGCCTCATCACCTTCCTTTAGCACTAGGCTCTTCTCTTGCCTGTCTCCCTTCTCCCACACCTGCATTTCTCCTCTGGTCCATAGACAGAAGGCCCCTGGCTACCTGAATGGGCACTGCTTGTGCTTCCCCCAGCAAGTTCCAAAGTCTTGTGCAAGAGAAGGAGATGAGGGAGGAGAGGCTGAACCCCAGGGTCACTCCTTTTAAAGTCACATAAGGGTCTTGTGAGGCAAACTCAGAAGGATTCCGGATTAGCTGCACAGCATATCCCTGCTACCTCCTTAGCACTGCCTCTCCACCCGATTGCTCAATTTCCCAGAGTCCTTCCATTGCAAGAAGCAGTTTTCATCATGCTTTCCCCAAAAGCTCATGTAGTGGCAGACCCTCATTTCATATGGATTGTAATTTAAGGGGACTTACAAGACTATATTTATCAGCCCTTGATACCCCTATCTTATGTCACTTTTGTCATGTCTTTCACAGGACAGCCCATATGCTGCCTTGTACCACAGTTAGGTGTCCATGTCTTATCTCCTCTAGATGAGCTGTCAGTTTCTACAGGGTACAAACTTTACCTTGTTCACTCTCATCACCCTCAAAGCCCTTTGCACATTTCCTGACACACAGTAAGAGTTCAGTGAGTGTGGGCTGGCCAGCAGATGGCTGTTTGAATAGCGGGACAAAGGTCTTTCCGAAAGTTGGAGCTTGCCTTTCCACTAAGAAGCCAGTTTCAGTCCTTCCCCCATTAATGATCACATAGCAGTGGGTCACTAGGGCTCCAAGGGGGAGAAAATATGAGTCACGTTATTATCAGAGGAATGAGAAAGGGCAGAAACATCTCTCCTTGTGCAAGGGTCAGAGCAATGGAGGCTGGAGCATTAAACATAGTGGCCTTCACTATCCCCTAGGTGTGTGGCTCCTCTAAATTACTTTATGAGGGAAGGCAATGGGGTGAACTGAAAAGTGTTTGCCCTGGACCCAGGAGTCGGGAATATTTCTAGGAAACTACTTAGAGCAAATCCTATCTTGCTTAACCAGCTGGAGGGAACAGTTGCTCTTTGTTAGGTCTTCCCTGGCTTTTCTGGTTGAGGATGAACTTTTAACTCCTTCCACTGAAACTTCCCAGATTAACAAATGTAGGAGGATCCCTCAGGCCAGCCTCCTTCTAAGATGAAGGGAAGCTCTGTGCTCTATATCCAGCAAAGGCTCTTATATTCCAGTGACTGACAGGGACACGAAGCCTGCAAGAGTTTGAAGAGCAATATGTCCTCATACACCTTCTGAGACCAGAATGCTGGGCCCATGTTGCTGTGAGAACTTCCTAAGCTTACGTTCAAACTCTGACACTGTGACCTGAGTGATATTACTCACATATCTGAGCCTCCATTTTGTCTCTTGTGAAAGACCCACTTCACTGGAGTATGTGGAGAATGCAGTGAAATCAGTGGATCTGCAAGTGCTTTAGCAGCCAGATGGTAGGTCATCAGAGCCCATACCAGATTGCTGCCCACTCAGCATAGCAGAGCCAGCAAGGTAGTTTTATCTTCCAACCTCCAGTGGCCCCCAATCAAGAGCTCTGGGGTTCCTGGTGCCAGACCAGAGACATGACTTCTTGTTAAGTTTTTATCCAGGGAGCCTTCTCTCTCTCCCCTTATTCCTGCCTGCTGCCATTCCCTCTAAATGGATTTGGATGCTGACATTCTAGTCTCTGCACCAAAGAAGGCTCACTTCAGAAGTGCAAGGGTAGTGTCTGATACAACAGGCTATGTGCTGAGGCCCTCTAGATCCAGGGGCTGGTTAAGCTGAATCAGGTAGGGCCCCATTATTGTTAGTGTTGCCACAGTGAACACCCTTATGAATGGGGCTTTGTTAATTCCTAGTGAGGGTAGAACAGGGCCAAATCATTGGTCTCCCGAACTGCCACACCTTCAGAGTTAGGGGAATTGGAATTGAGGTATTGTGTCTTACTCAATGTAAGCCTGGCATCCCCCTGGTAGAGCAGCTAGCGGGGCCCAGGCTGGCCAGCATAGCAGGAGAGGGCAGTTCCAGGTGGTACACTTGATGATTTGCCAGATTGTCCTCATGGGCGACCAGGATTGCCTGTGTGCCCTCCTTGTTACCTGACTGGCTGTGAGTTATTTTCCTCAGGCAGCTTAGGGACCTCTAGAAGGCTCTTCTATTGGCTGTGAATAGTGTGGGATCAGCAGGGTCCTATTTTGGCAGTCAGGAGACTGAGGAAACTAACACTATCTTTGTGACCCTGGGAAAATCTATTTACTTGTGTGGGCCTTAGTTTCCCCATCTGCCAAATGCAGATGATTAGATCCATTTCACCTTCCTCATGATAGTGGTTCAGAGAATGAAAGTAATAAATACATCATCATTTAGCAAACAATTGAAAACAATTGTTATGAAAAGGAAAGAGCCCTGGGCAAGTTGAAGAGGTTGGAGTTGCCTTGGGGAGGAGATTGTCATGCTTTCTAATTATTTCTAGTAAGGTCTAGAATTGTCTATCCACCCTGTGGAAAGAAATGCCAGTTTCCACCCTCCCCTCCCCTTAGGCGAAATCCCTCGAGTTTTACTTGCCCATTCTGGGCCCCTTTTAATCAGTAAGACAGTTACTCAATCAACAAGTGTTTATTGATCACCTAGTGTGTGCCCGGCACTGTTACAGATACTCTGGGGGAAACAGAGAGGTCTAGGATATGGCCCCCACCCACCGAAGGGTTTACAATGTACTTGTGAGATCGGACACACACACACACAAATAATGATCAATCAAAAATTGTGAATACTAAGCATCAAGAAGCAATTTATACATTGAGGGTTGGGGGAGGGAGGGGTAGGAGAGGGATGGAGTGATCAGAGAAGGCTCAATGAAGTAGGTGATGCCGAGGAAGTTCTCCAAGCCTGAAGAGGACTTGGCTAAGAGAAAGGGCCTTCTAGGTTGGGAGAGCAGCTGGAACATGGACAAGAAGGTGGACATGTGAAAGGCATGTTACAGACAACAGATGGGCCCTCTCTGCTGACACTGAGGTTCGAGGAGGTGTGCTGAAATTTTTCAGAAGCCAGTCATGCCTAGACTGGTGAGGGAAAATACTTTGGTGTATGACTGCTCACTCCCACTCCAGGGTAAAGGGAACATTTTCAGACCTTAGAGGTGGAACTGTCTTCCTGGGAACCATTCTCCACTCCCACCTCAGCTATAATCCCAGGCAGCAGTGCAGCTGTCACTCAGATCATGGACACAGCACCGTGGGCATGGATATGCCATGTTGGAGCCCTTAGATGCCCTCTAGCCACTCTGGAACATCTTCTGATGGACAGTGGGGGAATCTGAAGGGACTTGCTTGGTGCTGTGGTCTTTCAGAGGCTCTGTAGTACTCTGTGGGTGGACCCTGGGGGGGGCCTGATCTCAGTTGAGCTGATTTTCCATTACGCCTGAAGACTTTCTAGGGGGCTGCCTCTCGCTCGCAGAGTAGAAACACCCACTGGAGCCTCCGCACACATCCACCTGGCTTCTTAGATAGCAAGGTTCTTATTCTTTCTTGGCCACCACCAAGGAATGGTGTCTTCCTCAGTACCCCACAGCTCCCACACTGTCATCCCCCAGCCAAGGGCCATCCCTAGAAAAACTGGTTTACTGTTCCTAAGGAAACCATTGTCTATAGCCCTTAGCCTTGTGGTTTAGGCAAGAGGCCAGGTCAAGTGCCCCAGAGTGAGGCAGGGGCTTCAGCGAAAGTTGTGATCGCAGCTTCTGAGGCAGTTCCTCAGTGGAGTTAGAGTCCGCTGCCACCCGAGCTTTCCACCAGATCTTCTTTCCTTTCCTTGTGCTTTCCTCAAGCCGCAGGCTTGATCCCCAGCCCACAAATATGAGAGAATTCTGGAAAGTGCTCTGGGAAATGGGTTCTGTTTTTTTGGTTTTTTCATTTTTAGTTTTTTAAATGTCCCAGGCTGCCTTCCTGTCCTCCCATCCTGCATCCTGCATCCTGCTTTCTGTTCCCTGGATACCGTGGGATGGTTTTATTTCAGTTCATGCACAAATTAGTCTGGATACTGTGGAGTCATAACGAGAGTGGGATGGAGGTTCCAGGACCAATCAGTTTCTTTGGAGGGAGGCTTGAGAAGTAGGTTAGAGCAATGCCCACAAAAGCCACTGCTTCTCCTTCCCATCCCCAGCAATGAGCTAAGAGCCAACCTCAGCCAGAGAGAGGGTCTTTGATCACAGAGGGTCAGTCAGTGGGATGTGATTAGTGGGTTTGGGGATGGAGTCCCAGGTAAACCAGAAGGCAAAGGGATCCTCTGAGGCCTGGCTTAGGGTAAGGGGATAGGGTTTCAAGTTGAGGGTTGGGGACTCAGGGCAGGGGAGTGGCAAGGTGAGGAAAACAGAAAGGCTGGCATGGCAAGCATCCTTGGCAATTCAACCTGCATACTGTTACACTAGCCCCCATTTCTGCCTTTGCTCAATCCAATGGCCAAAGTCAGTCTATCCTCAGCAGCACCTTCTGACATGATCCAGTGGTAATGTCCCTCACCTGTGGCCCTAGGGGTGCTGTCCACTGTTTTTCACAGACCCAGCCACCCCCCAGCTCTGGCCCCTGGTTCTTCACACATACCCTGTCAAGCTGTAGGAATTGAACTCACTCTTGACTTTGGGAAGTTGACCAGGCCTTGGAGAGCTCCTTGTGGCAAGAGGTTGGGCTTGGTAGGCATTGTAGTAGTTGGAGCGATTTCTCTGGGATGAGCAGGAAAAGCAGAGGATGATTCCAGCTATCAGGGAGAACAGGGAAGAAATAATGCCCAAGTAAAGAGCCTCTCCAATCTCAAATTTCATGCTGTCAGGCACCAGTGGTGAGTAGAAGTCCCGCAGGATCCCATGAAGATTCCAGGCAACAGGAATGAAGCCCAGGAGGCCTCCAAGGATGAAAAACACTCCACCTGCTACCGCCACTCTGTCTTTGACTCGGGATTCCTGGCAGAAGACTGTACATCTCATGCCCACCACAGAGGTAATGCAGGCCAGGGAGGAGATTGCACTGGATGTCACCATCATGGCCTGGGCAGCCTGGATGTCAGCAGGCAGGCCCAGAAGGGTGCTATAGATGTCACACTGGGTGATGCCTGTGCTGTGTGTGGCACACTCCATCCAGAGGCCCTTGGAGAAGCCGACTGCTGTCACAATGCTGGCACCAACGTAAGAACTTGTTTTCCAGCTGGGAAGCAGCATGGCAACCAGTGTTCCCAAAAGCCCCAGAAGGCCTAGGATGTAGCCCACAAGTTGGAGGCCAAGAGAGGCCATGGCAGATCTCTCAGTAGAAGCGTCTTCAGGGACTGCTCCCTTGTCTTCAGGCTGAAGCTCTTGCTCCTTGGACACCTCTAATCCCTCATTTCAGAGTCTCTCTGCCAGGCTGACTTCTTTCCTCCTTACAAGTGTCTGTGGCTGGCCACAAGCAGGCTCAAGAAGGCATCTAGAAGACCTAAAAAAATCCATAAACCAGATTAAATATTGACCAGAAGCTTATGAGAAACCAGAAAACGCTGGATGCCTTTTGACCTTTGTTATCTCTAGAAATAACACATGAGAAAGGAAAAAAAAAAAAAAACTTTGAACGTGGAGCCAAAATGTCATCGCCTCCTGCGTAGGCACATGCCTTAGGTTGGCAGCTGGACAAAGCCAGGAGCCAGACAGGTGGCTGCCTTCCGGGAAGGTGATGATGGCTGTGGCGGTTGTGGTGGCTGTGTTAACTCAAGTACTAGTCTCCAAGGCCTGCTGTTTTATACATTGCCAAGCAACAGTGCCGCAGGGCCCCTCAATTGCAGACTGAGGTCAAACTGCAGACTGCATCAGGAGAAACAGATCCTAGAATGTAGCCTTGGACTCCAGCTTATTAGAGGCCTCTTGAATCTCCAGGGGCCTAGAGAGTAGTGGCCTAGCCCTGAATCATTCTGCCCATGTTGAAAATCTACTCCAGGGCAGATGGGGGTAGGCAGCAAAGCCTTCTGTCCATACTCTGAGAGTTCAGATCCTCCCAGCCATGCCCAAATCCCCCTCTGCAGCCTAGTCTAAGGCCTCCTGCATGTATAACATGCCCAGACATTTCCTGTCCAGTCTCCTAAGAGATGCTCCCATCATCAGCCTCTTGGATGATGAGGGAGCACTCTGGAACAAGGGTTCCAGGACTGAGAGGGAGCCTTGAAATTCCCTGGGACATCTGTTAGGGGGACAAGAGTCTGCCACGGAGGAAAGGGAAACTGCTCTAGAATATAGGGCTTTGCATGAGGTGGGTATCTGAGTCAATGCTTTGGAATCTCAGAGCCATATAAGATTTTGCAGTGTTCAAGGAGCCCCCAGTGTTGCCAAGATTCAGGACACTAAGGGTCAAGGGTACACCTCCCTATTCTCTATAAGACCCTCTGACCCATTGATTTTCTTTCTTTCTTTTGAGACAGGTTCTCACTTTGTCACCCAGACTGGAGTACAGTGGCATGATCTCGGCTCATTGCAGCCTCGATCTTCTGGGCTTAAGCGATCCTCCTGCCTCAGCACCCCAAGTAGCTGGGACTACAGGAGCATAGCACCACACCTGGCTAATTGTGTGTGTGTGTGTGTATGTGTGTATGTATTTTTTGTAGAGACCGGGTTTTGCCGTGTTGCCCATACTGGTCTTGAACTCCTGAGCTCAAGAAATCCGCCTGCCTCAGCCTCCCAAAGTGCTGGGATTACAGGCATGAGCCACCGTCTGACCTAACCCACTAATTTTTCAACCCACCACGATCTGGCTATTCCATTTTAGCCTTCTTCAAGATTTCTCTTTCCCTACTCAACTCTTAAATGTGAGTATTCCTCAGAAGTCCATCCTCTTCTCAATTAACACTCTGTCCCTGAGCAAACTCATCTTGCCCCCATAACTTAATCTACTACCCATCCACTGACCCTCCAGATCTGAATTGCCAGGATAGACCCTTCTGAGCTTCAAGACTGGCAGAGCAATCACCTAGTCAGAATCTCCACAGGGAAATCTCATAGACATCTCGAATTTGACATGTCCAAAAGAGAACTCATCACCTCCCCCATGCAGCTTTCCCAAAACAGTTCTTCCCTGGGTTCCCTGTGTTCACTGAATGATACTTCTATCCGTCCCCTTGTGCCAGACCAAAATCTGGAAAGTGATCGTTGGCATCTTTCTTGTACTTACCTCCTGCATCCTATAGTCCCTATGTCCCACCAGTTCTACCTTATGAATATACCTCAAATCCGTGGTTCCTTTGTCTCCATTTCCACTGCTACTTGCCTAGTTCAGGGTTTCACCATTCTTTTTTTTTTTTTTTTTTTTTTTTTGAGACAAAATTTTGCTTTTGTCGCCCAGGCTGGAGTGGGGTGGTGTGATCTTAGCTTACTGCAACCTCCACCTCCCGGGAGTGATTCTTGTGCCTCAGCTTCCTGAGTAGCTGGGACTACAGGTGCATGCCACCACACCCAGCTAATTTTGTATTTTAGTAGAGACAGGGTTTCACCATGTTGGCCAGGCTGATCTCGAACTCCTGACCGCAAGTGATCTGCCCACCTCTGCCTCCCAAAGTGCTAGGATTACAGGCGTGAGCCACCATGCACGACCTCCTCATTCTCTTTCACCTGGATTATAACTGGTCTTTCTCCCAATTCATTCTCCACATCATTGCCAAGGTGATCTTTCAACATATTGATCTGATCAAGTCACTACTCTACATAAAGCATTCCAATAGCTCCCCATTTGCTAAAAAGTAAAAGTCCAAACTTGCTTGTACTCCATGACCTCTCAAGCTTCATCTCTTGCCCTTTCCCTCCTCATAGTCTATACTATTGTGGAACTAAATTACTTCCAGTCTTCAGTCATGCCATGTGGTCTTTTGCTCCCAAATAGAAATAGAACAGAATGTTCTTTGCAGAGTGTTAATGTATTCTTCTTCCTCTGTTTAGTGCCTTCTCGTCTTTTAGGATTCAGTGCAGATGTCTCTTACTCTAGCCTGGGTCAAGTACCCCTCCTGTCTATTCTTACAGTATCTTGTGTTTACTTCCATCATAGTAATAATAATAATAATAGTAACACTTATGTAGTGTTTCTTATGGGACCATTATAAGCACTTTTTACATGCTAACTTATTTAATCATCACAAGTTTTCTTGTGGTAGGCACTAATAATCCCTATTGTATAGATGAAGAAACTGAGGCAGAGATAGTACATTTTGCATTATGTTGCAGTTTCCTGTTTAAACCCTTATTCTTCCCTATTAACCTGTGAGCTACTTGAGGGCAAGACTGTATCTTACTTATCTCTGTATCTCGTGTGCCTTACACACTGCTTTACCCAGAGCAGCAATTCAAAAACTATCTTCTTAATGAATGAATGAAGTTGGCAAAGAGGTTTGAGGGGCTCCATATGACTAAAATATAGGGACTTCCCAAATGAGTCAATAACGCTTCGGTGTAAGGGTCATTGAAGTGCTGCCCAATGTTGGGAAAAAAGAACGAGAGAAGAGATGGGGGATCATAGGAAGACCATAGGTAAAGGGGAGAGAGAGGCAGAGCTCGCCATATATATATATATTTATAATATATATATTTGTGGAATATTTCATCTCTTCAACCAAATCCTAACAATTTGAGGGTGAAAAAATATATATTAAATGTCTGTCATGCTTCCACAGCATTGGGCACATGATTGATAGTCAATACGATTCATCAGCATTGGAAACACCAATGCCAGTGTTGATGCAAAGCACTGCAGAGCAGGAGCTGATAAACATTTGATGAATGGAGAGAGACATAGTTTGAATCTCACCTCTGTCACTCATTAACAAGTCTTTCTTGACATTGGTTTCTTATTGCTAACCTTGGCACAATTGTACCTGTCCTGATCATGACTGTGCATCTCATTGAGGCCTTCAGTGCTGCTTGGAAATCCTTCTACTTCTCCCTGGTAAGCACCCTTCTGATGACTACTTCAAATATTTACTACTACTTTTTGAGCTCCCTACCCTACCTCCTCCCTGTGCAGCTGTTACTTCTATCTTGATCATTCTCTTTGCAGTCAAGATCCTTAAGCCATTCATTATTGATGTCTCCACTTCTTCACCCTCCCACTCACTGCTCAGCCCTCTGCAGTCTGGCTTCCATCATTAGCCCTCCACTGAAAATATTCTCACCAAAGTTATCAACTCTTTTCTTGTTCCAAAATTCAATGATCATATCTCTGTCATCTCATCTTGTCTCTCTCCTTCATAAAACTATCTTTTCCCTTGTTTTCTGTAGCACCATTCCACTTTACCTACTTCTCAAAATGATTCTTCTAGTTTTCCTTTATAAGTTCCTCTTCTGCTGCTCACTCTTTAAGTCTAACTATCTATCTCTGCCCCTGTAGCCTCCTCAGGGTTTCATCTTGACTTCTAGACGGCTCTTCTTATCCTTCACATTCTTCATAGGTTATCTCATCCACTCTGTCTCCATGCCAGTGACTCCTGAATTCATACCTCTGCCACAGATTTCTCTCCTGAGCTCAAGATTTGTGTAGTTAACTGTTACTTGGAATGGCCCTACTTGAATGTTTTAATGGCCTCAAATTCAACATTTGCAAAGCTGGAATCATCTGCCCTTTCTCTCCCCATGCCCAAACTGCTCCTCATGCAGTGTTCCTTACCTCACTGGGGCCATCGCCCAGTTAATAACCCAAGCCAGTCATCCTTGCTTTTTCACCTCTTGTTGACATATAATTAATTATAACGTACCATCAGGTCTGCCTTCAGAAATAGACCGTGAATCCATCTACTTGTTTGTGTCGCCACTGCCCAAACCGTAGTTCAGACTATGCAACCATTGTTTCTTGACTATTTGGAAATCTCATAGACACTTCAAATTGATCTCTCTAATTTCACTTCTGCCCTAATCCTGCATTAATGAATTACCCACCCAGTAGTCAAAGATCTTTGTAAAGTTGAAATCAAATTGTGACTCTCACCTCACCTTTTGCCATGCTTAAAAATCTTCAGGAGCTCAGCCGGGTGCGGTGGCTCACGCCTGTAATCCCAGCACTTTGGGAGGCCGAGGTGGGCAGATCACGTGGTCAGGAGTTTGAGACCATCCTGGCCAACATAGTGAAACCCCGTCTCTACTAAAACTACAAAAATTAGCTGGGCGTGGTGGCGTGTGCCTGTAATCCCAGCTACTTGGGAGGCTGAAGCAGGAGAATTGCTTGAACTGGGAGGTGGAGGTTGCAGTGAGCCGAGATTGTGCCACTGCACTCCAGCCTGGGCGACAGAGCAAGACTTTGTCTCAAAAAACAAACAACAACAACAACAACAACAACAACAAAATCTTCAGGAGCTCTTAAGTATTTCAGGATGAAGTTCAAACTTGCTAGCCCAGGAAACCAGGAAAGCCCTCCATTATTTCACCCCTGCTTTTCTTCACAGCCTCATCTCACACCATTAACCTCCAACCTCATGCTTTATGCTCCTATACATACACATATGATCCAGCCAAACCTAAGCACTTGAATTTCTCTGACTTTGCCTTTCTCTGTGTGTCCAAGCCCATACGCATGCTATTCTACCATCCACCATTTGCTTGGATAATTGCAAATCATCTTTCAGGACGCATCCTTGCCTTGAAACCATCCTTGGGCCCTCCCTGCTGCTCACCCAGGCTGGGTTCAGTACTTTTCCCTTCTTCCTCCTATTTGTATCTGAGCTTTCAGTGAGAATTGGTGAGATACCTTGAGGTTTTCAAGGGGAAGACCTACTTACTGCTTCCCAGAGGAGCAGCTCCTGCTTCAGCCTTCCTGGGATGGCAGCAGAAGACCCAAGCTTGAGTTCCTCAAGGGAATCAACAGTGTCCCCAAGAGGAAAGCCTCTCCCCAGGGCCTGTCCTAAGTAGTAGTAAGTAGCAAGTATTTTGGGGTGAGGGAGAGGACAGAGTCAAGAAAATGCCATTACTGAGGCTTAGAATCTCTAGAGTCTGACTTGACATAGCAGCATGCCCAGGCAGGAGGAAGAACAAGTTATTGAAGCTTATTCGAGTGGCAAAAATGGCCCCATGCAGGGGCGGGGGGCATGGGGTGATGGGTTCAGCTTTCCACCAGGGTTAGGAAGACCAGTTAAATGGCAAATGGTTGGGTGGTGAGCCAGGCTGGATTCAGCCAGGGTTTTGTTTGTCTGATGAGCAGTAGAGGTGAGGGCAGACAGGGTCCTGGTGTTGGAATCAAAAGATCTAGCTTCTTGTTGTGTCAATTCTGCCTGGAACCTGTTGAGGAAGTCCTATAGCTTCTCTAGGCCCTAGTTTGTCATCTCCAAGATTTTGAGTCTCAAAGGCACGGGGACAGGAAGCCACTTTGACAAATATAGAAGACTGAAGAGCTGTTATTAGAAGCAGCCAGCTTTAATAGAAACCTCTCTTTGAGGGATCCTCCTAGAAGTCAAGTACTGGCTGTTCTGGAGGTACAGAAGACTAGGCCTTGCCAGCTGAATTTGTCTTCTGGGCATGGGGCCAACATACTCCATGGCCCAAGGACTGGGCAAGAAAGTTTAACTTAGGATCCTTACTTAATCTTCCCTAGTGGGGGGATTGGAGCTGCAGGAGAGGATTAGGAGGGTCAAGATTGACCGCAGCTCCTGACTTAACCCCTTCTCACCTGGGCACTTTCCCTGCTATTCTCCCCATCTCTTGCTCCAAGAGTCTTATGCGTGGTACTCTTTCTTTGGCAGTACCCTCCTAAGAGTACATGGGACAGGCACTTGGGGTTCCCAGGCTCAAGGAAGGAACTGATGTGGCCTTCTGGGGGTGATGGTGACCACCACAGCCCTCTTCTGTCAGTCAGCCTCATTTCTCCATCCCTTGATCTCGCTGCCCCTCATAAGAATCTGAGACACTTGCCCCCTTCTCTGAACCGCACTTCCAGCTGCCAAGGGCACTAGTATGTGGCAAAGCCATTCCCTCGAGGCTCTACTTTCTCAAAAGTTTGTCCTTAGTGCAGTTCATCTTTCCTTCTGCATCAATTGATTGACGGCAGTTCAGAGAATTGCAACTGGATTGAGAGATTTTCTAATTGTTTGAAAAGGAAGTTGATTTTGTCCTGATCATCAAAGTAAAGCATTCTCACTTTAGAACACTGGAAAACACAAAAGGCAGAATTTAGAAAACAAAATCACCTACAATCTCCCCAGGCATAAGTGCTGTGAATGTTTTGGTTCCAACTTCATTTTCAGAGAGGGCACTTGAAGAGAGTAATGCCTCAGTCCAAAGAAGGAATTTCTAATGACAGACTTGCAGACCAGTGGGGGAGAGTTATTGAAGGGCTTCATGGGGAAACTTTATGATTTCACTTAGGAACCCACCTTCTGTTACCTCCCTGAGCCTTCGTGCCAAGGAGGGCACTGGAACTGGCTGTGAGGGAGTGCCCCTTCTGCCCCTCCTCAGCCCCCTACACTTAGGCAGAGAGGTAAACTGTGGCTCCCTTCCTCCAGTTTTTATCCCAGTCCTTTTAACCCCCCAAACCAGAAAATATCTGATTTGGAGAGTGCTTTCTCTGGTCCTGAAGTTTTAAAGACTAGAATCTTTGTGATAGCTTTGAGGAAACAAATACCACCAACCCAAATGCCACTGGAGTTTCCCCTCCCACACCCTTCACTCAGAAACCCAAAGTGGCCCAGCCTGGCTCCACCATGGGGTGAATGGATAGTGACTAGCAAGGAAGAGTGCCCACCTCGGTGAATTTAAAAGGCAGCAACTATATCAGGATGGAGATACTTACAGGGCAGTTCTTTGCAGAGCCTTGGAGGGGGAGATGCCCCTGGAGAGGAAGAAAGGGATCCTGAGGGAGGGGAGCGAAGTACAAAGGGCCACGGGCTGAGGTGATAAAGGATTTCTAATCGTTAACCACAGCTTTGCAAAATCCATCTGCAAATCTGAGCCGTGGGTCAGAGACTTATTATAGATCAGAATTAAACCCCTGGAGGCTGGGAAAGATTGAGGTACTTTAGGAAAAAAAAAAAAAAGGTTTGGTGGGTTTTGTTGTGTGTGTGTGTGTGTGTGTGTGTGTGTGTGTGTGTGTGTGTGTTTTCTGTCAAAAACTCCACTCTAGCTGGGCTTTTGTGTGGTGACCTCTGTGAACCCAGGAGAGGTCTTGTGGGGAGGGGGATTTGGCCCAAGAAGGAATTCAGAACATTCCAGCTTTGAGGGTGGTGAGAGGAGGGGGCTCTGTCCCGCCAATTAGGTGTCCCTGGCTAGCAGCCCTGAAGCCCGGTGGGAAGTAAGCTGCATAAACACAGTCCTGGTGAGCCAGTGCCCAAGCAGCCCTGCATGGCCTGCAGCCCCACAGACTTTTCTACTCAGCATGATTCTCTGGCAGGCCCTCAGCCCTACCCCACCCCTAAGGTTGGTCCCAAGGCTCAAGGGCAAACATGGGTACTGTAACTTCAGACTCAGTTCAAAGAGCAGGTCCTACAAGGTGGAACTGAGTAGGCTAGCATAAGGACAGGGCTCTCCTTTTTACCACACACGGCAGTGCCATGCACTATGTCATTTAAGCCTCTCAAAAATGCTGTAAAGGCCAGGTGCAGTGGCTCACACCTGTAATCCCAGCACTTTGGGAGGCTGAGGCGAGTGGATCACCTGAGGTCAGGAGTTTGAAAACAGCCTGGCCAACATGGTGAAACCTCGCCTCTACTAAAAATACAAAAATTAGCTGAGCGTGGTGGCACACACCTGTAGTCCCAGCTACTGGGGAGACTGAGGCAGGAGAATCACTTGAACCCGGGAGGCAGAGGTTGCAATGAGCCGAGATCACACGACTGCACTCCAGCCTCGGTGACAGAGTGAGACTCCATCTCAAAAAAGCAAAGCAAACAAACAAAAATCCAAACAACAACAATAACAACAAAAACGTGCTGTGGAGTAGTAGAGTGCAGTGACTAGCTTTACTCTCCCAATGCAAAAAAGCTTTCTTGTTTTTTCTAAGTAGAAAAATACTAGATGCTATTGAAAAGAATTCAGAAAATGAACTATAAAGAAGAAAATAGAGGTCCTCATAATGCCACCAGCCAGCGATAATCATTGCTAACGTTTTGATGTAGAAGATATCGATGGGATTTGTTTTATAAAATTGAATCACACTATACCTACAATTTATGTAACCTTCCATCATTTGTAAATAACATATCATGGACCTATTTCCATGTCCATTAAAACACAGAACTACATCATTCTGTCATGGCTGCACTGCATTCTATATATAAAATATGATTTATTTTAATAACTACTAGATATTTTGTTATTTTCATTTTCACTATAACCTAGCATCTTTGCACATAATACTGACAAAGTCTTAAGAATAGAATTGCTAGGTGAAAGAGTGCATGTTTTAAAGGCCAATACAACATATTACAAAAATAGGGCAGCCATTACTATTTCCAGATGAGGAAACCTAGGCCCAATGAGATGAAAAGAGTTGCCCAACATCCCTAGTTGAGCAGTAATAGACCTGGAATCTAGGTCTGTAGATGTCTAGCTTGGCAAACTTTGCGATGTACAACACCAACTCCCTCCCAAGGATTCCCATGTACGAATGATACATTGAACACTTGCTAGGTGCCAGGCACTGTCCTGAAGTGTTTCCTATCCATAGTCTTTCTGTGCTAGTACAGAGCAGAGCGAGGCCTGGGTACCAAACCTGGCCACCTCTAGAGCTTGCCTCATAATCATTATGCTTGACTCTCTTTTTCAAGTCATATCAAAGCAAACAGTCAGATTTGTTGCCTAGAGTGAACTCAGTGAAGCAAAACAGAAATCATCCTCCTTCCCAAGGCAGCCCATCCCTACCTTGCAGGTACATATGGAGCCCTGACCCCCTGGCAGTGCTCCTGAGCAAGGGTCTCTCTAGGTCACTCCCTCTTGGCAGGCTGGGACACGCTAAAAGGGCAGCCATGCCTGAGCTCAGGCCTGGGGAGTCTTTGGGCATGAAGGCAAGCAAGGCTGAAGGGGTGGGAGGGATACCAGGCTAATCCTCTAACCAACTATGTGACCTCAGGCAAGTCTCTCCATTTTCTTTCTCCAGGCTTCACCCAGCCAAATTCTCAAGGCTGAGTGAATGAATGTGAATGCATTTTGACAAGTAGAAAATGCTGATTAAACGCAGAATATTAGAATTTGTAGTAGAAGGGCACCTTATCAGTTCGTAGTGACTGTGCAGTTGAGGATAGGAAAAGGCAGAATCTTAGGGGCAGGTGCCAGGGCGGATGAGGAGACTGTGTTGGCAGGATGTGGTTTCCAGATTGGCAATCATTCAAGGAATGGGTTCTAACACTGTGTTTCCTTCAGGTCGGCATTGTCAGATCCTGGTGGAATCATGCCAAATATTATGACTCCTCAGTGTTGAGCCTGGGAGGTTCTTTAGTAATCCTTCTGCCAAGACCCCTGCTGAGATCCAAAGAGCTTAGATGGGTGCGGGAATGGAGAGGGGGCTGAAAGAACAGGAACGAATAGCAGTCTGAGAAAAGCAGCATTTAGTTCAGGAGGCAAGTGAGTGGGGAGAGAATAAAGGGAGGGAAATAAGGGTATGGAGAAGAGGTGGGTTGGGGAAGAGAAAAGGAGAAGAGAGAAAAAGGGTCTTTGAGGAAGAAAATCGAAGAGACCTCTGTAGAAAGCAAGGTCCCGAAGGAAAGGCAGGAAATGATGCTATGAAAAGAGGAGTCTAGAAGGAGAAATAAGAGATTCTAAGGAAGAGGGTGCAGGGATGGACTCTGGGAGAAGAAGTTAGGGTCTAGGGCAGAGAGAGGCTTAGAGATATTTCACCCTCACTATTCCACCAAAAGAAGTTCTTGTCACAGTTACCAATGACCACATGTCACCAAATCCAACGGCCACTTTTTAGTCCTTAATTTCCATGACCTCTATGCAACATTCAATGCCCTTGATAACCTTGTCTTTCTTGAAATGCTTTCTCCTCTTGGCCTCTGTGATAACAACACTCCTCTGGTTTTCCTCTTATCTTTCTGGGTACTTCTTCATTGGTACCTCTGCCTCTGCCAGACCCTTAAATATGGGCGCTTCTCAGGAGCCTGACCTAAGTCCTCGTTCCTCACTCTGCATTCCCACTCTGGGAAGTCTCATTTATCCTCTGTGGTTTCAATTATCCTCTATCATCTGACGACTTCCAAATCATCGTTTTCAGCCCAGACTTCTCTGGGCTTCAGACCTTTATATACTGGCATCTCCATTTGGATAGCTGAAAGTTGTCTCAAATGCAACATGTCCAGGGCCTTGCTCTGTTGCCTGGGCTGGAATGCAGTGGCATGATCACAGCTCACAGTAACCTTGAGCTCCTGGACTGAAGCGATCCTCCTGCCTCAGCCTTCCAAGTAGCTGAGACTACAAGCATGTGCCACCACGCCCAGCTAATTTTTATAATTTTTTTTGTAGAGATGGGGTCTCACCGTATTGCACAGGTTAGTCTCAAACTCCTAGGCTCAAGCCATCCTCCTGCTTCAGCCCCACAAAGCGCTGGGATTACAGGTGTGAGTCACTATGCCCAGCCTCAAAATTGTATCCTTGATTTCCCTTTGAACTGAAACCAGTCCTCCCTCAGTCTTCTCCCTTTGAGAAAGCCAGTTGTTTAAGCCAGAAATCTCGGAGTTAGCCTTAATTCCACTGTTTTCTCTTTCTCTGACCCTCATTGTATCAGACCTGTAAGTCTTTCCCATTCTACCTCCAAAATTTAGCTCTTTCGTCCATCTGCTGGTTTCCACTTCCACTCCCCTTAGCATCATCTCTCAATGGGATGCTGCAATACCCTTCTGATTTTCCTACTTTTCCTTTTGACTTTCTACAGTCCATTCTCCACATAGTAGTATGATTTGGCCCCCACCTAGCTCTCCAAACTGGTTTCATACTACTCTCCTCACTCCCCACTCTCCCAACTGGCTTCCTTTCAGTTTCTCAAGCCTACAATGCTCTCCCTCCCCTCTAGGCCTTTACAAGTCCTGTTCCTTCTGCCTGGAACTCTTTGTGGACCCTGACCCTACTCCACCTTCAGCTGGTTTTGTTTGGAAAACTCCTTATCCTTTAGGGCTCAGCTTAAGCATTGCTTCCCTGATTCCTGGGGTCTGTTGGTTGGATGTTTCTCCTCTGTGCTCCCAAAGCATCTTGTTATCCCCCGGGGCAATTGTCTCGGGTTGCATTTGTTGTTGTTGCTCCTGCATAGGACTGTGAATGCCTGAAGGGTTTGGCTTTCTTTTTTAAAATTTTCTTAATTTAACTTTTATTTTAGGTTCAGGGGTATATGTGCAGGTTTGTTATGTAGGTAAACATGTGTCATGGGGATTTGGGTTTGGCTTTCAATTGTTATTTTCATCACTATTCTAGTCTAATACATAGTAGGTGCACCATTGAATTGATGGGATCAGACTGAGAAGAGATTGTGGTAAGAAGGGAAGCAGTAGATGGGTCTGGGAAGAAAGGGGTCCAGGAGAAGAGGAAGGAGAGACAAAATGATTATGTAAGGAAAAGGTGGGTGAAAAAGATAAGTTCTGGGAGGGGAGGCAGGAGAAGGGCTCATGAGGACATGTCTGGGAGGAAAGAGAGAATAAAGGTTTGAGAGGCAATGGATAAGCAGATCTAGGAGGAGAAATGTTGAGCAAGTGCTTCCTAAGCACTAATGCACAGACTTAAGAAGAAAGGGAGGGAGTGGTAGAGGATCACCAATAGGAGGAAACTAAGGCCAGTGTAGCAAATTTGTAAATTATTTAAAGCTTATTCAATTTAAAAGGCTACTTGTCATTCCGGACTTATTCTTTGAAAAGTTGGTATTAAGGTTTCTTTTGTAAAATAAGAGGTGGTAGTATTTTCAATGCCCTTAATTACAAAATTAAAAGTTTGACAACCATATGCTGATTCCCCTCATTTAAAAAAATTTTGTAATTGCACTGGTCCACAAAAATCCCAAATTGAGGAGACCTCTGGGAAGAGCACATTCTGTCAATGGGTCTCAACATTTTGGTCTCAGGATCACTTTACACTCTTCTTTGGGAAATGACCTAAATGTCTTTCAACTAGTGAATGAATAAACTGGTACATCTGTGTAATAGAATACTACTCCACAATCAAAAGGAATGTACTATTGATACACACAGCTACATGGGTAAAACTCAAATGTGTTATGCTGAATGGAAGAAGCCAGACTCAAAAAGCTGCTTACTGTTATGTTCTATTTATATGACATTCTTGAAATGACACTACTGTAGGGATGGATAATAGATTAGTGGTTGCCAGGGGCTGGGGTGGTAGAAGGGGTTTACTACAATGGTGTGGCATAAGGAAATTATTTGGGGTGTTGAAGCTCTAAATTGTTGTTACATAACTCTATGCATTTGCCAAAATTCATGGAGCTGCACACCGAAAAGAGTGAATTTTATACATCCCTCCACATTTTGTCATTCAGAACCTTAATATCTATGCAAATTTAAAAATAAACAAATAAAAGATATTAGTTAACAAATTATTGAGGACTCCAAAGGGCTTTCATTTGCCTAACCTCCAAAGGGTTATATCTATTGACATTGAATATATTTGAAATTAAAACTTACATTTTAACTATTTATATATTACTTTAAAATAAAAATTATAAACCTATTACATTATAACATAAATAATATATATTTATGACAATTATAGTTTTCAAAACAAAAAAATGGCAAGAAAGTGGCATTATATTCAATTTTTGCAAATCTAATGTCTGGCTGAGCACAAGGCAGCTGGATTCTCGTATCTGCTCTTGCACTCCAGCTGTTGCAATATGTGGTTTTTGGTTGAAGTGTGTAAAGAAAATCCAGCCCCACAAAGATAGGGAGGTAGAGAAGGTGGGTATTTAATAGCCTTTATAGGCAGAATTCTAAGAATGACCCCCAAATGACCCTCACCTGCTTATACATTCCCTCTCTTTTGGGAGTATTTCTGATGAGATATCACTCCCATGTTTGTGTTAGTTATATGGCAAAGGGAAATTATCAAGGTTGTACTCACCTAATCACGGGAGTCCTTTGAAAGAGAGTTCGTGGCCGGGTGCAGTGGCTCATGCCTGTAATCCTAGCACTTTGGGAGGCCGAGGTAGGCAAATCACCTGAGCTTAGGAGTTCGAGACTCCCCTGGGCAACATGGCAAAACCTACCTCTATCAAAAATGCAAAAATTAGCCAGGCGTGGTGGTGCATACCTGTAATCCCAGCTACTCGGGAGCCTGAGGCAGGAGAATCACTTGAGCCCAGGAGGTGGAGGTTGCAGTGCAGTGGGCCGAGATTGCACTGCTGCACTCCAACCTGGGCCACAGAGTGAGACCCTGTCTCAAAAAAAAGAAAAAAAAAAAAAAAAAAGG
>NW_016815881.1:54205-78579 GCF_001698545.2 Rhinopithecus bieti | reverse complement strand
AAAAAAAAAAAAAAAAAGGTGTTCTAGTGGCGGAAAAGGAAGTCGGAAGTCAGAGAGATGCAAACTTGACTATGCTGTTGATGGTTTCCAAATGAAGAGAGCTGCGTAAGAAGAAGTGTAGGTAGCCTCTAGGAGCCACGGGCAGCCTCTGGATGATAACTAGCAAGTCAAGGGGGCCTCAGACCCACATCCTGAAGGACCTGGATTCTGCTAACAACCTGAGTAAGCTTGGAAGGGGACTTTTCCCCAGAGCCTCCAGATAAGAGCCCAGCTCAGCTGACCACTTCACCTCAGCCTTGTGAGATCCTAAGCAGGGAACTCAGGTGAACACACCTGGATTTCTAACCTATATAACTGCGAGATGATAAATGGGTGTCATACTAAGTTGTTAAGTTTGTGGTAATTTGTTATGGCAGCAATAGAGAACTAATAAATGGTGTGGGGATTCTTGATAACTACACCTAAACTTCACAAGTGGTTGTTTCTTAATGTTTCTTTGCAATGCTGAATCTGAAACTAAACTGTATCAGTGAACTTTTTGTACTCTGTTACATTAAAATCTACTGGTCCGCCAGGTGCCGTGGCTCACACCTGTAATCCCAGTACTTTGGGAGGCTGAGGTGGGTGGATTGCTTGAGGTAAGGGGTTCAAAACCAGCCTGGCCAATATGGCAAAACCCTGTCTGTACAAAAAATACAAAAATTAGCCAGGCATGGTGGTGTACACCTATAGTCCCAGCTACTTGGGAAGTTGAGGCACGGAAATTGCTTGAACCTAGGAGGCGGAGGTTGCAGTGAGCCAAGATTGTGCCATTGTGCTCCAGCCTGGGCAACAGAGTGAGATTCTGTCTCAAAAAAAAAAAAAAAAAAAAAAAAAAAAAAAAAGAAAAAAAAAACAATTACCATTTGAATGGATCTGTTATCCATGCTTGATTTTGTAACATCATGCATTAGTCATCTGGAAAATATCTGTCTACCCAGTTATGCAGATCTTCCCATTGTTGACTCGCTTTTTGATTGTACAATATTAAAAAATCACATTCATTAATATCCCTACTAATCTTATTAGAAAGCTCTTTAGGATATTGAGAAGCTCTCAAGTTCACAGTGGCTGCTACAGGTTTTCCAAAATTGTACTTTTTCCTTGAAAGCTTAACTTTTATCATTGACAACAAATAGTAACAGTTGTTTTCCTTGAGGTGACAGGATCATTTTGTCCATTTTTAACAAAATACTTGCCAAGCACCCAAGTTCGAATAGCCACAATTTATCTGTCAATCATTCAAGTAAAAAAATAACGTGCTCCCCAGCACTTTGGGAAGCTGAGGCAGGTGGAATGCTTGAGCCCGGGAGTTTGAGACCAGCCTGGGCAACATAGTGACACTGTGTCTCTACTAAAAAAATAAAACAATTAGCTGGGCATGGTGGCACAAGCCTGTAGTCCCAGCTACTTGGGAGGCTGAAGTGGGAAGATTGCTTGAGGCTGGGAGATCGAGGCTGCAGTGAGCCATGATGGCATCACTGCACTTCAGCCTGCATGACAGAGCCAGACCCCGTCTGAAAAAAAAAAAAAAAAAGAGTTCCATAAAAAATTCACTAGTTCAGCTTGCAAGTCAATTGTGCAAGTGCTTTTCCTCATGACAATTGCACTTCAGTATGCAAAAGTGCTTTATATATCCATATATACTTCCTATTTTGTCATACAGATGATTACAAAGACATACTCAAAAGTTTGATATGGAATAAAAATTAATAACTTTTGCTGTTTCATTGAGACATTCTTAAATGAACCTGACATTTCTTCTACCAGGAATACATTGGTGACAAAGAAGAACATGAATACAATGTAGTGTCACTGCCTTGATCCATGCTAAGTTGCCAGCACTTTCACCCACCATAGCTTTTTCATCCTCAGTGCAAATGTCAACACAGCAAAAAAAGGCAAATAACATCTTAGTACTATATGAAACGAGATCGTTTTTTGTTTGTTTGTTTGTTTTTAGAGACAGGGTCTCACTCTATCACCCAGGCTGGAGAGCAGTGGTGCAATCGTAGCTCACTACAGCCTTGAAGTTCTAGGCTCCAGTGATCCTCCCACCTCAGCCTCCTGAGTAGCTGGGATGACAGGTGTGCACCACCATGCCCAGCTAGTTTCTATTACTTTTTTTGTAGAGACAGGGTCTCATATGTTGCCCAGGCTGGTCTGGAACTCCTGGCCTCAAAAGATCCTACTGCGTTGGACTCCCAAATTGCTGGGATTACAGGTGTGAGCCACCATGCCTGGCCCCATGAAAGCAGTTTTGACTGAACCTCCTGAATCTTAGGGGCTCCCTGGATCTTTGGACCACATTTTTAGGGCTGCTGGTCTAGGCTGAGGCTGGAAGGGGAGGGAAGAGGCCTGGGAAAGAGTGGAGATGAAATTTTAATAAGGCTTAGAAATGTCCTGTCAGTAGAGGAGACAGCTGGGCATGAAGAGGAGGAGAGGATTCCTAGGTTCCTTCCCAAAGGACCTCTGCTGTTGTTGTGCCCTTTCCTACTCCTGACCTGCCTTGTTCATGAGCTGTCCCAGCCAAGTCAATAGCAACCCTCTATAACTACTCATATCCTCGGATCTTGAGTGCTCTGTCTTACAAGGCCCCAATACAAACAGAGAATCCCACCCTGGCCCATGCACCTGTCATAGCTGTCTGCCACCCTACCGTGGAGCCCCAAGGCTACTTGCTAGACTAAGTCTATTAGGCTTCTCAGACCAATTACCTGTGTCAACACCATTCCATTTGCATGAAATGAAAGCCTGCCATGTCCCCAGTCCTGGGCCAGGTGCTGATGGGAGGGAGGAGACGAGACTAAGCCACAGCACCTCAATACAAAGGCTTGCTTCCTGTCCAAAACAGTGACTGAAAAGAGGGCTGACACCCCTACATGGGGGAAAGCTCAAATGAGAGACCTGCAGAAGGAGGCAGATGTTAGCGTGGCTTGGAGGCTTCCTGCAGTCAGTGTGAATTCAAGGAGGACCTGGAAGGCAGGGCAGAATTTGTGTCATGGGGAAGAGAGGTGTTCTAGACTTGGAAGGGGTTAGGGGTGTGGAAATGGTCATGTGCAGGGGTACTGTAGTAACAAGCCTGCTGGAAGTAAGGGGGAGAACAGGGTGGAGTCAGAGGTGAGGCTTGAAGGAATAGGGAAAACGTGTAAATGCCTTTTATTCCCATCACTCATGAGCTGCCATTGCGGGTGTCTGAGCAGGATGGAAGCTATTTTCTGGGAAGCCAAATCTGGCCCAGTATGGAAAACACCTGAAAGTATGTGGGACAGAAAAGGAACACTAGCTTCCATACAGTATTTTATTTCATCCTCACTCCAGTCCTGGGAGATGGGTACTATTGTTTTCATCCCAAGGAAATTGAGGCTGAGAAATTGGTTCACTTACCCAACATTACCTGCATGGTAAAGGATCGAGGAAGGCTTCCAACCTAGGCCTGCTTCTAAACCCTGTGCTCTGAATAGCCACAATGTATGCAATGATGGAGGGGCAAAAGGAATAATCATAATAGTCACCATTTACTGAGTACTAACTACATGTCAGGTTTTAAGCAAAATTCATGCACTATTTCTTTCGGTCTTCACTGCAACTCTGTGAAGTAGGAACCATTATTTTTTCCCCACACCCAAGTCTAGCTGTAGGGCCCAAGCTTTTTCCACTTTAAGTTTGACTGCAAAAGTACAGGCATTAGACAAGAAGGCCCTGAGTTAGAGTGGCAGACAAACCTCAAACCTCTCAATAGCTCCTTGAGCCTGGGTAAATTGCTTAATCTCTCCATGCCTCAGTGTGCTCACTCTTTTATTTTATTGTGCTTTTTTTTTTTTTTAGTATGTGATTTCACTCAGTTTCACTCTATCCACTCAGGCTGGAGTATACTGGTGTGATCTCATTTTACTTCAACCTCCACCTCCCGGGGTTCAAGTGATTCTCCTGTTTCAGCCTCCCGAGTAGCCGGGATTACAGGTGCCCCAAGCCACCACGCTCAACTAATTTTTGTATTTTTAGTAGAGACAGGGTTTTGCCATGTTGGCCAGGAGGGTCTTGAACTCCTGACCTCAGGTGATCCGTCCATCTTGGGCAGATCACCCAAAGTGCTGGGATTACAGGCATGAGCCACTGCGCCCGGCCTCTGCTCACCTTTAAATGGCAGCAATAATAGTAACTACCTCATAAGATTTTTGTGAGGAGTCAATAATAAAACAATAAAGCACTTAGCACGATGCCTGGCACACAGTAAATAGTCAATAGATGTGAGCTATTTTCTTGTCATTGTTTTGTTAGTTTCTCAGAATCCACATCCCAGGAAAACAGCTGCCACTAGTTACTAGTATCTTTTGCTTACTTAGCCAGGATCATCAGGACACCAAGACTAAAAGGACAAGAGGAAAGACCACGCTACTGAGAATTCAGTATCGCTTCATCTTCCCAAGGTCTCAGGCCAGGCTGGGAAAAGGGTCTGTCTCAGAGAAGAGAGGATGAAGAGGCTGGCCCAAGGAGCCAGGGGAGGAGCTGGATGGAAGGACAGGACAGAGAAGGGATGGAGCCCAGCTGGGAGTGACGTTTCCAAACACCTCCCTCCTGCCCACCTTCTTCCTCAGAGCTTTGTTTTTCTAGGCTTCTGCAGTCCAAATGAGGAGCAAATGGGGAGCTGCGAGAGGTTCTGCCAAGAGAATCTGCACCACATGGGCCACAGCCCTGGCTCAAATGGTGGACCAAGCGGCGGAGGGTGTAGGAAGAGAGCTGACCCGGGAACAAACTGTTCTCCAGAGGGGACCCCCCGTCCCAGGAACCCAAGGGACTCCATATAAGAGTTGGCACATTTGGGACATTTGGACTGGAGGGCAGAGGCCCCAGGCACCATTTGCTATTTATGATTTGGAGGCAGGCCCAGGTTGGGGAGAGAAACTTCTCCTTTGCTCCTCTTTCAGAGCAGGCCCTGTGTTACTTCGGGCCTCCACCAGGCACCCTCACTGGATGTTTAGGCCTCCTGCCTTCAACCCCAGGAGCCCCAGCTTGCAAGGCAGAGGGCAGAGGGAAAGAGGAAGA
Source organism: Rhinopithecus bieti (assembly GCF_001698545.2). Lineage (NCBI taxonomy): Eukaryota > Metazoa > Chordata > Mammalia > Primates > Cercopithecidae > Rhinopithecus > Rhinopithecus bieti. The sequence continues at coordinate 73,494 of NW_016815881.1, read as the reverse complement.
GCTCCTTTCTGGAGAGGAGTTCAGAACCTGTTGCTGGAACTTTCAACCTAGCATTCAACGTTCTCCTCCCTCTGTTGCCCGCTGGCCTAGGCTCTCGCTTCCCAAGACAGTCCACTCTCCCCACTGTTCCCCAGTGGCAGGGTAGGGCTGGGCAGTGGTTAGGAGCACAGAGACTCCCCGAGTTCAAATCCCAATCTTGTCACTTTTAGTTCTGTGACCCTGGGTAAGTTCCCCGGTCTCATCTTTAAAATGCAGCTTTTAATAGTATCTTCCTCACTGGGTTGTTTTGTGAGACTTGAATTAATTCACGCAGAGTGCTTAGAACAATGCCTGGCATATAAATATTTAACAAATGTTCTCTAATTATCCACCTCTGTGTCACTTTTCTCTGCCAGAATTGCATTTCCACCTGCTCTCTGCCTCCTTAAACCCAGTCCAGCTCAATCTTCCCCTCCTCCATGAAATCTTTGGGCAGTATCCAGTCTCCTGACCTCTGTTACACCCAGCAATGAGACCAAAACCATTTTGAGAGCAAAGGACAATGACGTGAGCAGCGCTAACTAGATGAATCACAGAATAACATCTGTGCTATTCTCCTTAGTGCTATCAAACTTTTTGACTGTGACCCACAGTAAGAAATATATTTTACAGCATGGCCCAGTCCATGCATTTGGTATCAGTGTATTCATTTGATATACAATGCATTTGTATATAAACATTGCTATAGAATATGAAAAAAAATAGCCGTGGGTGTTGGGACGTACCTGTGGTCCCAGCTACTTGGGAAGCTGAGGTGGAAGGATCGTTTGAGCCCAGGAAGTCAAGGCTGCAGTGAGCTGTGATCATGCCACTGCATTCCAGCCTGGGTGACAGGGTGAGACCCTGTCTAAAAAAAAAAAGAAAGAAAAAATACACTGTCCCAAGAATGATCCTGAGCATCCAGAGGCCCTAAACCCTGAAAAGTTTACAGGTGAATGGCGTGTTTGCGGGATGGAGATAGAGTCGAGGGAGGCTGCAGTGGATGGCGTGTGGAAGGCCTTCTGAGGCAGAAGACCAGAGAGCAGGCTGAGCTCAGATGTCAAAGGGCTTTAACTGCCACACGAAGGAGTTTAGACATTTTCTATAGGCACTGGAAGTTTTTAAGGAGAGGAAGACCATACTTGGCTATGTATTTTAGAAAGATCTCTGGGGCAGCTGTGAGAAGAATGGATTGGAAAGGCTAACTCACAGACAGGGAAAACTATGAGGAAGCTCTGTTGAGCATCCAGGTGAGAGAGGATGGATGAGGCCATAATTTAAGAAACAACTGGGAGAGTGGAGGAGTGCAGAACATGGAGGAGACAAAAGTCAGAAATGGTGAAGACTGAAATCAGCAGCCAAAGTTTTGAGCTTGAGTAACTGGGTCAATATGATGCTGGTTTCCAAGGTAGGTACAGAGGAGATTTGTCCCGGGAGAAAACAGTTCAGTTTTGGAATAAGTTTGAGATACCCATTGGGAAAATTTCAGTGGGAAACATAGCTCTCATTCTTTCATTCATTCAATAAACATTTATGAGACTGACATAGATAAACTAACATTTTGTTTTGCCAAAGTAGAAACATTAAAGAAATAAAGTAACTTCCATCATTGCCATCATTTCAAAGAACATTTTACTGCCAAAAAGTAGGAAGAGCATAATCTCAGAACGAAGGAGAGTCCTTTATAATTTTTTTTTTTTTTTTTTGAGAAGGAGTCTTGCTTTGTTGCCCAGGCTGGAGTGCAGTGGCACAATCTCGGCTCACTGCAACCTCCACCTCCTGGGTTCAAACAATTCTCCTGCCTCAGCCTCCTGAGTAGCTGGGATTACAGGTGTGTGCCACCATGCCTGGCTAACGTTTGTACTTTTAGTAGAGACGGGGTTTTGCCATGTTGGCCAGGCTGGTCTTGAACTCCTGACCTCAAGTGATCTGCCCGCCTCAGCCTCCCAAAGTGCTGGGATTACAGGCGTGAGCCACAGCGCCCGGCCTAATCCTTTATAATTGAAAAGATTTATTTATTGAAAAACTTTCCTAGTAAAGTTTTTTTCATTTTGCCGTGAAAACATCGCTGTATAATATCAGCCTGTTTTGTGGACTATAATTGGAGAACCACTGATTCAAGGAATGGGCAGAGGAAGAGAGGCCAGCAAAAGAGACCATGAGGAATGGTTCCAGAGGCAGGAGGAAAACCAAGAAAGCGTGATCATGCAGGCCAAAAGAGGGGACAGTTTCAGAAATGAGGACTTGGCCAACAGTGTCTTTTGCCACCCAGATTTCAAAGAAGTAATCAAATTTGGCAATTAGGAGGTCATTGGTGACAGAGCCCTTTCACTGAGATAATGTGGCTAGAGCCAAACTCCTTTTGGTTGAGGTGTGAGTGGGAAGCCAGGAAAAGCGGAAGTCTAGCATGTAGACTACTTTCAATAAATTTGAGACTGAGGAAAAGAAAATAGAGAGAGGAAAGGAGGGAGGGAGGGAGAGAAAGAGATCAAGAGAGAAAGAGCAAGTTAGAGGAGCAAGAGAACACACAGTGGAGGGGAAGTTCTTGTTTTTTGGGATAACAGAGACAAGCATTTTATAATCAGGAGAGAAAGAGCTGGTATAGAGAAGCTGAACTTTCCCAAATACAAGAAGCATAACAAACGGCTGGAGGAAGGGCCCAGGAAGGAGGTGGATGAGGCCAAGGCCCAGGCGAAGGGATTAGCCTTTAACCAGAGGGGCACCTTGTCCCCTGAGAAGAGAGGGCTGGAGGGGAAGGAAGTTGGAAAGGCAGGCCAAGTTTGAGCGGGGAGTAGGGCAGGGCACTGAGGTAATTCACGCTTGAAGGCCTCTGTTTTCTCAGGGAAGTAGAAGGAGAGGTTATTCTACGCAGAGAGGGGAGGGGCAGGAACAAGGTAAGGAGGTGAAGGAAGTTTGGAATGTGGCCAAAGCAAAATGTGGAGGCTGGAGCTGGGGCCTTGACAAGGGAACATGCTCAAGGATGACTGAGGGGCGCTGGGAGTCAGCTGAGATTGGTCAAGTCTGTCTTCCCTCTGCGGGTCTTGTCTCCCTCGCTAAGCTTGAAGCAGAGTCCACGGCACTTTCCTTTCCTGTCTGTCCCTTTGCTAGGCAATGCTAACCCCAGTACTCTCAGAAAGGTCTGGAAAAGCAATCACTGGCAAAACCCAGAAGCACTATAAGGCTGTTACGGAGAACAGAGGTAAGATCTTAATTGCTCTGGCAGGAAGGTCTCCATCTTGTTTGATCCAGACCTTTTCTGCTGCCTTGCTGACCAGTTTACTCCTGTTTTGTGTTAAGTGAAAAGAACAGCCAACTTTTACCCAGCAACACTTGCAGGCCTTAAATCTTACAGGCCAGGGAAAAGCCAACAAGAGGAGCCAGCGGCTTCATGTCCCACAAGCTAAATGAGGCTGAGGCAATTCCTAGGAGGTAGCAAGACAGAGCCATTGTGTAGGGAGGACAAAGACCCATGGAAACAGGACTGAAGGCTCCCTGGGCTCCAGGAGAGCATGCTGGGAGCTGAGTGTAGGTGGAACCCTGAGGCCTGCTAGTCAGAGGAGTGAAGGGACTGGACAGCTCCTAATGTGAAGGGAGTGACTGAAGGAACACAAGTTGAAGATGGGAGGTGGCATGATGGGTGGCATGGTTGAGTCTGGTCAGGCATGAGCCCTGAGCTCAGGAGGAATATCTGCCTCTTAGCCCTCTCCCTCCTTCTGCTGATTCTCGGAGGCCACTTACAAGTGGAAAAGATCCTAGAGTGTGACAACAGGTATTGTGCTTCTTTCTCCTTTGCACGCCATCTCCTTCCAGCCCAGTCTTTTCAGCCTGACTCCTTCTCTGAGCCACAATCCTCCTTTCAGCCAATGATGCAGTCAGTACAAGCAAATGCTCAGCTCATGAAGGTAAATTTAGCAAGAACTCTTGGAGATTGATAGATGCTCCGGCTCCCCAGCAACCCTCTCTTTCCCCACAAGATTTCCCTCTTCAGGACCTGGGATCTAGCTTGCACTTAGAAAATTCGGGGACAGAGAGCTGTCTCCAGTCCAAGGCAGCACATTCCACTGAACTCATTTCATCTCATATAATAAACCTCTGTTTATTGAGGGCTGGGACTATGCCAGGTCCTTGGGTTAGGTGGTGACTGAGCCATTAGAAAGTTTTCCTTTGATTGAGCCAAAATGTGTCTCCCTGTAGCTTCTAGCCGTGGGCCTCAGCCCTGCCCTTTGAAGTCACCCAGAACAAGTGTAATCTCACTGCAGTCTAATCTTCAGATATTTGAAAATATCTGTCATTTCACTCAGCTTTCTCTCCTCCACGGATAAACATTTCTTTCTTAGTTTATGTTTATTTTTAGTGCCTTTCCTTTTCATTACTCAAATAATATCAGTTCATTGTGGAACTTTTAGAAAATTCAGAAAACATAAAGTAAAATCCACCCCACTGTTACTCCCAGAAATGACAACCCTAGCATTGTTTCTTCTCACCAGTCTTATTTTTTCTCTGCACGCTGTCCATTCTACATCTTTTTTCTTACCAAAATGGGATCATCCTTTAAGTAATATTTTAGACACTTATTTTGTTTTCACTCTTTCAATATGTTAACTTTTCCCTCATTCTTCTACCATGCCAATTTTAATATGAAATTGTGTAATTGCCCAATGATTTATCTAACCAGCTTTTAAAAGTGAGACATTTAGGTTGTTTTCAATTTTCCTTTGCTGAAAAGAACATAGTGAGACTAGAATTGGAAGTGGGGTGAAGATGGGGGGTAGGTGAACAGAGAAACGAGGAGCCCTTAAATTAGTCATGCTATCTTACCATCTGATTTTTTTCCATTGTCTGTGTTGAAAAATTACACTTCCCAGAACATGATCATGAGCACCTGCTTGGTATTCAGTTGCAAGCATTTGCCCTAATTAATGTAACTGGTTTCCTATTATTGGACATTGAGGTTGTTTCTAATTTTCGACCATTACAAACCGGACTGTGATGAACACCCAAGAAGCTAAATCTGTGCTGGGGCTAGACACTGAGGTCAGGAGGAATATTTTCGAGACCTCTGAAGCGGAAGGTCCCTGCCAGTAGTTGTAACTAGAAGCTTTCTGGCAAAGGCCCAGAAGGCTGGCTAAGGCCTAGGACTGTGCTCAAGTCTCTGGGCTTGCCCAGGTTCAGTACCCATTTATGTAACCCCCGTCAGAGAGTGTTCAGGCTGGCATGGTCCTATGGGACCACTGGGTCAGCACCCTCATCTTTCATGTGAGGGAACTGAGGCCTAGGGCTGGGGCTGGTCCTTCAGCGGCTCTGTAGTCCGGCAGAACTTTGCCTCTCCCCAGCACCCTGGCTCCTGAACTGGAAGCTGAGCTCTGAGGTTTGGAATCTCACCCAGAGGCCTGTGAAATCCTGCCTGCTCTCCTTCACTGGGCCACTTACTGCTGAGGCTGGAGGGGGCACTTTGGCAAATGAACTGATCAGTAAGGGGCTGAGGGGCATTGAAAGAAGAGTTAAGGTTTACTGTACAGGCAACTGGGCCTGCCGTGCCCAGAATGCCCCCTTTTTTCCCTAACCCAGATGATATGCTTAATGGCAGTCACCCTATATTCAGGTCCACCTGGCAAATCTATTTGAGGTTGAGCTGAAATAACAAGTGAGTCCCTCACTCTCCTTAAAGAAGTCAGTTGTCTCTTCTTGCCAGGAATTGGCTTTGTTAAAGGCCTGTCTATTCAGCCCTCTGTCCCTGACAGCTCTATGGTTTCAGAGTGCTAATGAGCTCCTCTCCTTCCCCTGTCAGGCCTTGCTACTGCCTGGAGAATTCACACAAATGGTGTGCGATTTGCCCCTTCTGTGTTTTCCTTTCTGACTTGGAGGCAAAGCAAATCCCTCACCTCCCACTGACACCATGTTTATTCAACTGGGAGAGATTTCACACCCAGGAACCCAGCTCTCCCTCCTTGAGCCCCTTCCCTAAATCTTTGTCTCCCTCCCGAATCATCCCACCCCTGTCCTCCCTGAATAATTTATAAGACCAGGCAGGGCTTATAAAAGGGTGTCCCAGGAAAGGCCAAAAGAGTGCAGAAGTTTCTGGGAAGTAGGGGACCCCACAGTCCGCCTGGCTCTGGTCCCCTAAGAATGGACTCTGCTGCCTGTGTTGCTGCTGCCACCCCTGTTCCAGCCCTGGCCCTGGCCCTAGCTCCAGACCTAGCACAAGCCCCACTGGCACTCCCTGACCTGCTAAGCCCATCTCCCCTTCTCTCCTCTGGAAAAGAAGTAGATGGGAGTGAAAGGTAAGTTGAGCGTGGCCTTTGGCAAACTGAACTTAGGCTTGAGGGCTTCCTGAGAGAGGAAGGAAAATGAGATGTCCAGGGCACCCTGTTCTCTGTGAAGGGGAAAAGCAATGGCCTCATAGCCCTCCCTCCTCATCTCTAGCTGGAATATCTCATCTGGCTTTTCACCTCACTAATCCCGCTGGGTGGCAAGAGGGGACTTGGGGACAGGGGCTGTTGCCAAAGCTGAAGGTGAAGCAGCCAGGTCTTCATAGGCCAGGTGGCTGAGTCCCCTGAGGGGGATGGGGAACTGCTATGAAACCTGGGCTTAACACAATCTAGACTGCGGCGGTGCGGAGTGTGGGGAAAGAGGACCAAAGTCTAAAGAGGCCCTTGACTGGGACATTGTCTTTTTCCTGACCACGACATAAGATTTCCATTGGCTTTTTTCCTACCTCTGCAAGTACAGTGGGGAAGCAGTGGGCCCAGGAACATTTCTGGCCCTCTTCCTCAGCCCAGGAAGATGGTGGAGCTCTGAATTCTACTTCTTGGAGCAGGAAGTAGGAGGCAAGATATTTTCCATCTAACCCCTATTCATTACTCCAAACATTTAGCCTTCAACAAACATTTACTGAAACAGCTACTGTGTAGCAGATATTGTGCTAGGTGTTGAGGATTCAGATACGATTGAACATATCTTTGAGCTTAAGAAGCCCAAAGACAAGTAAATAGACAATTACAAAACAGGATGATAAAAGCAATAATAACATTGCTGAAGCTGAGAGAAGGGGCATCTGTCCTGGAATGGGCTCAGGAGCCTTAGGAAAGGCTTCCTGGAGCAGATGGCACCTGAGCCAAGCTTTTGGGAGGCCTCTTGTTATCTCAGGGAGTCCACCTTTCAGTCTCTTCCTCTAATGATTAATCTCTTCTCTTTGTCCCAGAGGAACTTGTCTCTGGAGGCCCTGGCTGTCTTCCACAAATGACTCCCTAAGGCAGATGAGGAAGCTGGTGGATTTGGTGAGTTCAAGCCCTTGTGATGCATGACATGCAGCCACATGCATTAACACTGACCAGGTCACTTCCCAGAGAACCCCTGACCTCAGTCCAAGGGTGCAGATCTGAGATAGCATCCTCACAGTTTTGCCAACATTTGATTCCAGCGGAGAGCAGATCCAAGTTTTCTGTGGCAATTGGAAAGATGAGGAGACCAAGGCTCAGAGTGGACAAGGGATCTGGGCAGGCCCCACATCCAGTGTGGGGCAGTGCTGGTGCTTGAGGCCTGGTCTCCTGGCACCTTGCTCCAGTGCTCTCCCACCCACCCCATCTCCTTGAATCTTTGCTGCTCCAGTAGAACTCTGTCCCCTGGAGAGCCTCCAAACAGGTGCTGGAACAGAAAAGGGAAGCAAACAACCCACAGGACTCTGTCTGCTTGTTTTTTAACCAGAAACAAGAGAGACCCCTTGTTGAGGGGCAGGTATTGGGGGTTGCTGGGTCCCAGAGATGTCTAAGATCTCTTCAAGATCATTTTACCTGCAGCTTTCTGACCTCTGGTACAGATGAGGAAGTTATCTAGCCATGTACTTTGAACCACATGCTAGCTTTTGCTTTGGACAGGCTGCTGGCGGAGCAATAGCTGCTGAGGTCACCAAGGCTGAATCCAAGTTCCATCACCCTGTCAGGTAAGCTTCTGGCATCAAGCTCCAAACTTGACATAGATCCATTAGTTCTTTGAATCTTCACAAAGGTCTTGTGAAGCAGGAGAAGGGAGGGATTGCTATCTATGATCGCTGTTTCATAGAAGAGAAAGTTGGAGCCCAGAGAGGTTAAGGGACTTGGCCAAGGCTGTCTTCCCTGGAGGCATTGTTAATGATGCCCAAGAATGATCCCCCATGGATGGGTCAGTGAAATAATCCTCAGTGGAAGGAGATGGAGGCCACAGGGCTGGAGAATTCTTGGCTAGAAGCCTTCTGGGGTAGGTAGCAGATGGGGTCAGAGCCATAATTGATAGATGCTGGGGCTGGGCCCCCGCCCCCACCACTATAGGTCCATAAGGGGTTACCTTCCTGCATGGGGCCATTTTGTAATAATGCAGAAGGTTCTGTTACAAAACTTTCTTTCTTCCTTTCCCTCTGACCTCATTGTTGCAGCCAAGAGAAGGGGTTTAGGGGCCAGCTTCTTTCTTGGCCCTACTGGCCCCTCTGCACATATGAGACCTGTCTAAGTTAGGGGCCATGTTTCTTCTCTGTCCACAGGCTCTTCTGGCCTAAATCCCACTCCTTCGACTATCTGTACAGTGCTGGGGAGATTTTACTGCAGAACTTTCCTGTCCAGGCAACCATCAACCTATATGAGGACTCAGACAATGAAGAAGAAGAGGAAGATGAAGAAGAGGAGGATGAAGAAGAGAAGTAGGAGGCCGATGAAAAGGGGCCAGAAGGGTGTGTGAGGGTACCAGGGTCCATATCCTACAGCACCACAGCTCATCCCCCTTCCCCACCCCTAACCTATCCAAATGGTGGCAGCCAGAGTCTGATTGGGATTCAATTTGTCTGGCAAGTTTCCACAGACCTCAATTAGATAGAGCTTTCTGGACTGAAAATTGAGTCCTCTAACTGCCCAGCTCACCCTGGCTTACCTGACTGGCCTATAAGCCCAGGCCTCTGGCATCTCATTGTCTGGGCTGCTGTTGTGTTGACTATGGGAGGGTTCTAGGAGCTCTAGAAGAAGGAAGGCTTGCTGAAGCCTCCAGGAAGCAGAGCAGGGCAGGGCATGCCCTTGCGGAGGGAAGTAGTCACTCCTCAAGTCCTTTGACTCCCCAGCCTTCCCAGGTGGGCATGTAGTCTCGTCTCTCTGTGGAAAGCCTGACTTCTGGCTTCACCCCCAGGAATACCAACAGCAGATCCATGCAAGGTTGGGGTGCCTTTCTGATGAGTCTTACAGTAAGGGAAGGGGGCATGTAGAGAATCGGCTTCCTCTGGGGATGACCCCATTTTGCCTGCTGTCCATTGAAGTCTGTGTGTTGGCATGAGATGAATCAGGAGAAAAATAAACTGGAGGGTGTTTTCCTTTTTCTTGGAACTGTGCTGATTTCTTAACTGAACTCTGCCCATGCTGTGAAGCCATGGGCAGAGGGGTCAGAGACCAGCTCAAGGCCAATTCATTGCTTTTCCTACCTGAGGTCAGTTGACAAGTTTTTCTTCATGGGGTTGTAGGGCTGGGGACTCAGCATGGGGCCAGGCCCCCTCCATCAACTTGTGAAATCAGACTTGATTAAACTTCAAGGACGGCTTGGAAAGGAAACAAAAAGGCCCCCAAAAGGCAGCTTGAAAGTTGGGAGTAGGGATGGAGGTGAGAGGGGAAAAGTGACAGGTGCAGCCTCATTTGAGCCTCAGAGATGGCTGTGTGCATGTGGGGAGGAGGGCTACTAGGTCCTAGCATTTTTTTCCCTCAATTCCCTTTGTATTTACTGCAGCTCAGACCCTCATGCTTACCCTTGCTCCAATTACTCTTCGACTATTTTTTTTTGGCCTCCAGCTGTCCCTTTGTGATTCATCTTCCACACTGACCACCAGATTAGACCATATCATGCCTTTGCCAACACTTTTGGGCTTATCTTGTTTTTTTTTTTTTTTTTGTCACAGATCCCCTTGAGAACCTGTGGCTTCTCAGAAAAATATATGTGTTCACACCACACACACATACACACACACACTCACACACAGTGCTATATCTTCACAAATCAAGTACTTAACTTGATATTCTAGGCCTTTCAATTGTGTGGGTTTTGCCTGTCTCTTCAGACTCATCTCTCAACTCTTGAAGTTTACACTGCCTCTCCTTGAATGTGGCATGCTCTCTAACACCTCTGTGTCCTTAACCCTGTCTGGAATGCCTTTCCACTTTTGCATGCCTGGTAAACTCTCATTCATCCAACAGAACCAGCTCAGACACCCCTGCTGTAGGAAGTCTCCCCAGACCCCTCAGGCACCAGGTTGGGTGCCCCCACACATTCAGAGCCTCCCCTAACATAGCATTTGCCTCCTTTCCTATGTAGTAACCTGGGGCTGTATTTGATATTCCCATATGACTTCATTGCACAGAACAGTGCCTGGCACAAAGGAGGTGCTCAGAAAATGCTGAAAGAGAAAAGATTCTCAAGTCTTCTGAAAGCAGCTCTTGGTGGAACCACCATTGTTCCTCAACTTGCCAGCTTCCTGGTTTAGCTACAAAGGGGAGAGGGTAATGTCATCTCTCTCAGGAGCAAAACGATGACCATCTTTCTTTTCCTCCTCTCTCAACATGAGACAGGCTGCTTCGGTTCTGAACCCTAGCTGGGACTTGCCTGCATTGGACAAAACCTTGAGTAGGCCACCATACTTACACACTGGTGCCATCTATTGGTCAAAATTTAACCTTGTTCTTTAATTAAGGCTTCCAGGCAGTTGACCTTTGACTACATTAATTCTTTTAGTCCATTCTGTTTCTGTTTGTAAGTTAAGTGGAATCTACCATGTGCTAGCAGTATGACCTTGGGCCAGTTACTTATCCACTCTGAGTCTCAGTCTCCTCATCTGTAAAATGGGGCCAATAATACTTCCTTTCAGAGTTATTGTGAGGATTAAATGAGATAATATATGTAAAGTACTTAGCATGCCCCCTGTCGTATAGTACAAACTCTCAATAAATGGTAGTAGTCATAATAATAGTAGTCTTAGTAGCTGCTATTACTGATTTTATAAAGGAAACAATCTTATAGGCCAGAGTCAGCTAATGACGATTTACTCAACTAATAACTGATTTGTCAGTTATCACCACTTGATCTTCCTGGCACCATTTGATGGTTTACCAGTAAAAGCATCTTTTCAGTGTTTATTCCAAAATAAAAAAAAAAAGAAAGAAACCCCAAACAATAAAAAACAACAACAACAACAACAACAACAACAAAAAGCAGAGGCGAAGTGTGGCTCCCTGGACCACTGTCTACATTCAAATGGTAGCCCACAGGTTTCAGCTCCCTTTTTCCAAGGCCAGAGGTTTGTAAACACATTTTTTGTGCTTTAGCAGGAAAACTTTTCTTTTGAATTGAATGCAGAAGCCCAATATATAAATCAAATAAAAATGGAGCTACCCTGGTGGAAGCCATAATGGGGGGGAGGGCAGAATTCTTATGCTTGTGTCTTCTCTGGTAAAGTAGCTGTCTCCACCCCTTTCTGTGAGGCACTTTCAGGGATCCCTAGACTATGGGAAACACAATTTGGAAACCACTATTCCAAGGGTTAAACCAGGATTGATTTGAAGTAGAAGGGAGATTAATTAGTACTTCAAAATGTCAGGTGTTCTGTTTAAAATCCTTGTTTTGGGTCCTAAGCACCCAGCATTTCATAGCTCAAAAACTGCTTGAATCCTTATACTATAGGTTATAGGGATTTAAAATCCTTGGAATCCCAATATCCTTGGTTTTAAGGTATTATGTAGCATAGAATTACAAATCCCTAAATCCTCAGGGATTTAAAGACCCTAAAATCCTTGAAGTAGTAATTCTTAACTCAGAATGGACTCTTCTCATTTCCCAGCCCCACCTCCCTTACGGCACACGTGCTGTTGTTTACTGGGCAGACATTTTGTCTCACTGTCCTCTCCGTCCCCTGTCTTGAAATGGCTTCCAATCCTCCTCCCCATACGTGGTTGCTGAGTAATTGGAATTCACTGTTCTGACTAATCAGAGCTCAGTATGAGTTACTTTGTTATGGGCGTTTCCAATGTTTGTACCAACTTCAACTCCAGTGCATAAACTCAGGAGAAAAATCTCTGTGCAAAACTCAAGAGTCCTTCCTCCAGCTCCACCCAGCTGGCCCATCCCAGTGTTCCAGCATTTCCCCATCCTAGCACTGATTTCCTCCTGTTTCTCCCACCTTGTAGCAGCAGTGAGAGGACACATCTGTTGGGGTGAGGCTGCATTTGAGCCGGGCTTTGAAGGATGGGCATGAGTAGTAATGGAGGGAGAAAACTTTTCAGAAAGAGGCAGCACTATGAATTCCTTCATTAAACAATACTTATTGAGCACTTACTATGTGCCAGCCCTTAATGTTGTAATGATTAAGAGCATGGGCTTTGGAAGCAGATGTACCTGGGTTCAAATGCCTTATCTGCTGCATGCTGGCTCAATTCATAGGCCCACTCCCCTCAAGTGTCAAGGTCAACTCTCTGCTCTTAACGCTTTCACTACAACCTCTGTAGTAGTTTTTTTTTTTCTTTTCTTTTCTTTTTTTTTTTGAGACAACGTCTCACTCTGTTGCCCAGACTCGAGTGCAGTGGTGCGATCTTGACTCACTGCAACCTCCAACTCCCAGGCTCAAGCAATTCTCCTGCCTCAGCCTCCCGAGCAGCTGGAATTACAGGTGTGCACCACCATGCCCGGTTAATTTTTGCATTTTTAGTAGAGACAGGGTTTCACTATGTTGGCCAGGCTGGTCTTGAACTCTTGACTGTAGTTCTTTATTGTATCACACCTCTTCCCCACACAGCACATGCTCATTAAAATACTTGCCTATTCTCCTTTGCCTGGTCATGGAAAGCTGTCTGCCTACCCAGTGGGTGTTACAAAACCTCACCTCTCAGTCCCTCCTCGAAACTGTGCCTGTGTGACCCATCTAGTGGGTAGATACATTGTCTCCTTTCCTCCCCACTTCCCTTTTGCCAAATGGTGGCCAATCCCCATCCCAAACAAGGTTGTTAGTGGACCTGAATCCACTGTGTTGGCCTATCAGGAACATGGTGTTGGTTCCTGTGTTTTTCGTTTATCCCCTGGCTGGCAAGGCTCGTGACAACCTCCATGGAAACACAGAAACCCAGATACAGAAAGCCAACAAGGAATGAGTGCTCTGACAGCGGGTGCCACAGCACTTGCTACTGACATTACACCCATCGTCTCGTGTGGTACTTGTAATCACAACAGTCCTAGAGATAGCTCTTATTATTATCCCCACTTATTAATGAGAAAACTAAGAGTTAGTTGGGTTTCTATGCCTGGGTTTGTGTGCCTGCATGGAAGATGCTACAAACCTTGTCAGCGGTGATTAAGTAAAAAATACAGGAACCAACACCAGGCCATGACAGGTAAAAACAGTGAAGTCAGGTCACCAGTTTATGACAGGAGACTGGAGAAGAGAGGAGATGAACTGTCTGTCCACTAGAGAGCCATACAGGCACAGTGGGGTGGGGGTGGGTAGGAGGTGGTGACACCCACAAGTGTGGGAGTGGGGCTTTCCCTGTCCAGAGAAGACTAGACAACAGGATACCTAGGAGGATAAGAGTGAGAACAGTTGATAATTCTGGAATTCTTGTTACGAACCTTACATGGATTAACTCCTTTAATACAACAACTTTGAAGGATCGGTATAGTTGGGAAAACAGGCTTAGACTGGTTTTTAAAATTTGCCCCAAATCACACAGTTGGTAAACTGTGGCACCTTCTAAGTGTCACACTCTTTACACATTTTACCTCATTTAATCCTTATGGCAACCCTAAAACTCAAGCACTATTATTTTCCTTGTTTTATGGATGAGGAAACTGAGGTTCAGAGAGGTTAAGGAATCTTAAGGTCACGTAATTAATAAATGATCGACCCAAGATTTGAGAGATGACAGCAGTTGCTCCAGGTTACATTAATGGTAAGTGGCAGAACCAGGGTTCAGGGCCGCCTGACTCCAGAGCCCTGTGCTTTCAGGAGGTGGAATCAACAGGGTTTGCTGAAGGATTAAATCTGTGGGAGGGCAAGGGAGAAAAGGTTTAAGTTCTGGCTGCAGGGAAGTGAGTCAGAGGATATGAAGAACTCTGGGCCAGGTGCCAGGAAAAACTGAAGGGCCTCTGAAAGGTGTCACTGAGGGAGGAATGTTTGGGGACCTCCTGCCTGGCAGTGGCAGACTCTCACAGCACCTGGGCTGCGGGCACAGTGCTACCAGAGGTGAGAGGGGGATGAGAGAATTCTGTTCCTGCCCCTCAGTGCTGTGCTGCCTCAGAGTGGAATGGGCCCTGGCTGGGCATGTCTCATTCTGGCTGAAAAGTGGGAGGAACTACCAATTGCTGAGCTCTCCTGTGCTATCCCAGGCACTATGCTTGGCACCACACACGCTTTATCCTGAACTGGGTGGTGGTGGTGGTGGGACATCCTAATGTTTACAGATAAGAAACTGGGACTCAGATAAGTGAAGTGACCTGTTAGTGGCACAGGCAGTGGGTGGGAAGCTGGGGTAGAACAGGACAGTGCGACTATAGAGTCCTGGCTCTTAACTACTAGGCTCCTCCTTCCCTCCTCCTTATTCCCCCAGAGAAGCCCTGAAAGTCCCTTAGGGCAGGCAGCTCACCCTGGCCTCCTGCAGCCTATGGGGAAAGAAGTGTGTTAACTGTCACACAAAGGCATTGCTATCCCCATCACTGGGGACACTTTGAGGCCTGGGACCAACTATGAATTAAAAGAGGTTGAGGGAGAGACCAGGAACCAGCTGGAGTAATGCTCTGGGTTCTTCTAGAAGTCTTCCACCCAAGGGAGAGAACTGCGGCCCCGAAGTCCGTAGCGATTCAACGTGTGTTCGCTAACAGCAAGACAGGCAACCCCCTCTAGTGGCTGAACTCTAAACCTACAGCACAAGGCCCGGGATGAGGGGGCTCATCCACCCAGAGGATTCTATGGCCAGGACTGTTTTGTGCCTGGTGGTTAGGGAGACAGACGCTGGACTTAAAAATAAACCTGGGTTCAAATACTGGTTCGACTCCTTGTTAGCTAAGTGGCCATGAGAAAATGTCTCTAAGCCTTAGTTTCTTTATCTATAAAATAAGAATGATAATAATACCATTTTAACAGGGTTAATGTAAGAATTAAATGAGACAGCATATGTAAGAGGCTAGCAGAGTACTTGGCACATTACATATGTGATAGAGACATACATATATATTTATATATACATGCACACACACTACTATATATAGTGCATAGGTGTATATATGAATGTATACACATCTAATAATTGTTCTTTTTGACACATGGTATCATAATACTCGTCACTCATCACCATTTTGACTTCTCTTGCCTTTCCCATCTGATATGGTTTGGCTGTGCCCCCCGCCCCCCAATCTCAAATTGAATTGTAGTTCCCATAATCCGCACATGTCATGGGAGGGACATGGTGGGAGGTAACTGAATCATGGGGGTGGTTACCTCATTCTGTTGTTGTCGTGACAGTGAGTTCTCAGAAGAGTTAATGGCTTTATAAGGGGCTTTTCCCCAATTTGCTTGGCACTTCTCCTTGCTGCTCCATGTGAACAAAGACTTGTTTGCTTCTCCTTCCACCATGATCCTAAGTTTCCTGAGGCCTCCCCATCCCTGGGAACTGTGAGTCAATTCCTTTATAAATTACCCAGTCTTGGGTATGTCTCTATTAGCAGCATGAGAACAGACTAATACACTATCTAGCTCTACTAAGCCCTGGTGCCCCAAGTACTGTCAACACACTCCCTTGAAGCTTATGGGAAAGACATGGGCTAAGATACTTGCTTTTCTCCATGTACACTTTCAAGAATCTTGGACTGCACATCTTTGTCCTTCAATATTCTGGGAATGTTAATAAGCTTGCTTTACACAGGCTCTAGGCTCTTTCTGTGTTTCAAAGCAGCTTTACCTCCGTGATCTCATTTGAATCTCTTAATACTCCCAGTACTCTCATTTTTTTTCATTTTGTTTTAGAGATGGGGTCTCACTGTCACCCAGGCTGGAGTGTAGTGGCTCAATCATAGCTCACTGCAGCCTCAAACTCCTGGGCTCAAACAATACTTCCACCTCAGCCTACTGAGTAACTAGGACTACAGGCGTGTGGCATCATGCCCTGCTGATTTATTTATTTATTTATTTTTGTAGAGACAGTGGTCTCATTTTATTGTCCAAGCTGGTCTTGAACTCCTGGGCTCAAGCAATCCTTCTACTTCAACCTTCCAAATTGAATTACAGGTATGAGCCACTGTGCCCGGTAACAATTTTTTAATGAAGATATTGAAGATGATGACAAGGGAAATGACTTGCTCAAGGTTGCACAGCAAGTCAGTACAGGAGTCAGGACTAACCTCCAGAATCTCGATGTTGAGTCCAGTGCTTTCTACCGACCCTTGCAATCGTCCAGGGCCTTGAGTTCTGACTAAATATGAAGCACTAGTAATCCAGGACGGAGCTTACTTTTGAAGGCCACACCACTACACTTTGACACCAATTTCCCGCTTCTACTGAGGCCAAGGTTGTATTTCCAGGAAACTATCAAACTATGATTCTTCACCTAAAAGAAGTGGCACCATGTTGCCAGGACTGGTGACCCAAGACAGCCACATCTCCAAACATGCCAAGAATACAATTAAATGTTAGATGATGGGTTTGCAGAGAGGTGAACATTATCTTCTCAGCCAAGCTGCATGCACTGCTAAAGAATTAGCTGCTGTCCCATACTCACAGCCAGCTTGACTTAGCCACTCTTTTCGTGTTGGACATAACCATCAGGGCAGGGTCGCAAAAGGGCGGCCTTGTCCCTAGTCAGCACAAAGATTGGGAGGTGTTGATGCATGTCATCAGCGTGGGTCCTGATGGCAGCATCTGTTTGTAGGCACTGAGAGAAGCAGTACGATAATAACTCAAAGCTCTCGGTGTCATCTGATATGACTTTGGGGGCAGAGGATGCAGGCTTGACTGTCAATATCAGTGGCCTTGTTTTCTCATTCTAACACACTGGTGACAAAATGAGCACTGCTGAGATAACAAATCATAGAGCCCAAACACCCTCTTCCTAGCCCCCATGTGACACTGGCAAGCTTGGTTCTGCTCAGAGGGAAATCTTGTTACTTCCTTCTGGAGTGTTGGATCTCTGGGTGGCACCGAATTTCTCTTTCTGCTATCATTTGTTTTTCACTTGCTCATCACCATGGCAACTCGAGAGCAGGAACCAACATTGAAAACAATCTCTCCCCAATAGACATATGTGAAACAGCAAGTGTACTCCCTCTCTAATATTAGGGAAGCAAAACATTTTTAACCCTCTCTCCGTGCTTCAGCCTTAGTCCATGGTGAGAGAAAATACTTTCACCTGCAAGTTCAGGTACCTTTGCTCTTCCTGCATGAGAGTTTCTAATCTCATTGGTCTGAGGCCAATCATTGGGCCACAGCTCACTGGTGAGCTAGGTCATCACGGTGAAAAGAATTATACACATCTGTGACTAGATAGCCAGTTCCACTTGCTGCTGGATGGTTAGGTCAGGCCAAATTTTTTCTGAAGACTTTAGCTTCTCAGTTTCAGAGTGAAGGGAGTAGCTTAAGCTGCATTTTCCAATCCATTTTTTTTTTAAACCAAAGAACCCTGCAACAGAAAGAGGAGAACAAGGTTACCAAGCCTATGCTGAATTCTCAGATCAAGCGTTTATTAATAGTTGCTTACTATTGCTCCTTGCACATATAGTTTTCTTGGTGGGAAGGGTTGAGGAGAAGGGTGAGATTCAGGAATTCAGGAATAAAAACTCCAACTTGAACCCACAACATCTAGGAAGGTTTGCCCAAGGTCAGAGTCTTGTCCCAGCCTGTGTCTACACTGGGCAGAAAGGATGCACATGTTCAATTTCCTCACCTTCCGCTGGGGATTTTGGGAGTACATTCAATTGAAAATCAAATTTTATATTGAGCTTTCAGTAGTGTGTAACTTTTTCACGGATACCGAGAAGTGACCTGCCCATGTAGTGAAATTGTTAGCCTGGGAGTAGGAGCTTTGCCTTGGACTAACAGTGGAATTTCCCTCTGCTCAAACACAACCATAGAAACTTGAGTACCAAAATATTCTTAGAAAACTGATGACAATTTCCACGTGTAAGAAAGGCCTGAAATAAAAAGCCATTCTTTGCAAACTTAGCAGATTTTTTGAATGGATATTTAATATCTTCTGAGATGGGGGCAGTGTGGTGGGAAGGAAAGGGCACCAAGCATCAGAAGACTGACTCAGGTACTTGTTTAGTTCTGTCATTTGTTACTTGTTTGGTTCTCTAATACGTTGGACAAGTGATTTAATTTTCTCATCTCTAAAATGGGGACAACCTTTAGCCTATCAACTGCACAGGTTTTTGGCAATGAGGTTCCAGTATATAGTTACATTATATGAGATTCCAGTATATAGTTACATTATTAAACCACTCAGAAAACTGTAAAATGTTATATAAAGTTGTACTTTAATAAGCACTGTGAAAAGAACTTCAAGATAATAGTCTGTCTTTCAAAATGCAGACACAAGCCCTATAAATTTCTGGGAGAAACCCTTGGTGATCTTGTATAGAAGTCATTCATGTAAATTCCTAGAGAAGCTAAACCTCATGGCTTCACTTAAAAAGGTAGTAGAAATAGTTTTTGTCTGCCCACTTTTCCTGGATACCTCATTACCTAATAAACTTGGGGAAGTTTTCCAAGAGGTCCTGTATGTGAAACTGTAAATGTGGGAACAGTAACTTTGCCTGAATTACTGGGAGTGGTGACATTTGGTGGTTGCCATTGGCAGTGGCTTACAAAATCTGAAGTTCACGTTATTTCTCTGAAGCTAGGCTGCTTGTGCATTTGAGTAACATGAACATATTATTTCATTCATTTTTTTTTGAGACAGTCTCACTCTGTCGCCCAGGCTGGAGTGCAGTGGTGCGATCTCAGCTCACCGCAACCTCCATCTCCAGGGTGCAAGCAATTCTTACGTCTCAGCCTCCCGAGTAGCTGAGACTATAGGCGAGAGCCACCATGCCCAGCTAATTTTTGTATTTTTAGTAAAGACGGAGTTTCATGTTGGCCAGGCTGGTCTTGAACTCCTGACCTCAAGTGATCTGCCTGCCTCGGCCTCCCAAAGTGCTGGGATTACAGGCGTGAGGCACCGCACCCGGCTACATATTATTTCACTCTGAAGACACTCAGCATGTTAGGAAAATGGACTTTTTTTTCTACAAACAACTTTAAG
>NW_016815881.1:39590-53753 GCF_001698545.2 Rhinopithecus bieti | reverse complement strand
CTTCCTATCTGAATAGAAGGTAAGAATCATAAATGTAGATGTTTGCAATGCTTCCTTATATCTATTTTTATGAGTCCAATAAAATTGCATGCAGCTGGAGACTCCACAACTTTAACCAAATAGAAGGCAGTAGGATTAGACTGGGCATGGTGACTCATGCCTGTAATCCCAGCATGGATAACTTGAGGTCAGGAGTTCAAGACCAGCCTGGTCAATGTGGCAAAACCCCTCTCTACTAAAATACAAAATTAGCCGGGCATGGTGGCAGGAGCCTGTAATCCCAGCTACTTGGGAGGCTGAGGCAGAAGAATCGCTTGAACCCAGGAGGCGGAGGTTGCAGTGAGCCGAGATTGCACCACTGCACTCCAGCCTGGGCGACAGAGTGAGATCCCATCTCAAAAGGGGGGAAAAAACGACAGTAGGATTAAAAAGAAAGAAATAGGCAGGGGATTGAATAATGAACCCTCTTTAAAATGTTTAGTATCCAGAAGCGCAAATCTGTGGTTGTGTTAGGCTGATGACATTAGATGTGATTTTACTTCATTTCCTCTTTTTTTCCAAATGTTCCTTAAAGGGCTTACATTGTTTTTAGACTTTTAAGTTAAGGGTCAAGACAGTTGGAGGGAAAAAAGAAGACATATTAACCTCAAAAGTACAACAATAAAACTGACAGCTTAAGAGAACCAATAAAAGTCAAAGACAATAGAACGAGCTTATCAAAGTGCTGGAAAATTAAAAAAAAAAACAAAAAAACAAAAAAGTAATTGAGAACTTGATATCCAGCAAAAATATCTTTGTAAAATTAAGGTGAATATCCTCACACAAATATGTGAAATTGATTTTTACCAAGACGTAAAAGCAGCCATTTCAAAAAATGGTACTGGAACAATTGGACAGGCAGAGGCAAAAATAGAAAATGAACCTTGATCTAAACCTCACATCTTCACAAAATTAACTAAAATGGATTATAAACAAATGTAAAATGTGAAATTATGAAACTTTTAGAGAAAACTATAGCAGAAAATCTGTGGTATCTACAATTAGGCAAAGATTTCTAGACTTGATGCCAGTATCATGATACTATATAGGAAAATTGATAAATTAGACCTCATTCAAATTAAAACCTGTGCTCTGTGAAATGTCTTGTGAATTAGATGGAAAGACAAGTTAGAGACTAGGGGAAAATATTTGCAAACCATATAACTGACAAAGGACTCACATCTAGAATAGAAAAGGAACTTTTAAAACTCAACAGTAAAGAACTCAAACAATTCAATTAGAAAATTGGCAAAAGACACGAACAAATGTTTTTCCAAAGAGGATATATCCATAGTGAATAAGCACGTGAAAAGATGTTCAACATCATTAGCTGTATTCATTTACTAGGGCTGCCATAACAAAATACCACAGACTGTGTGGCTTAAACAACAGAAATTAATTTGCTTACAGTTCTGGAGACTAGAAGTCCAAGATCAAGGTGTCAGTAGTGTTGGTTTCATTGTGAGGCCTCTCTTATTGATGGCTTGTAGATGGCCATTCTTGCTGCCCTTTCATATGATTGTCTTTCTGTACATATGTGCCCCTGTATATCCGTCTCTTCTTACAAGGACACCATTATATTGGATTAATGCCCTAATCTAATGGTCTCATTTTAACTTAATAACAATTTTAAAGACCCTATCTCAAATATGGTCACCTTCTGAGTTACTGGGGGTTGGGACTTCAACATATAAATTTGGAGGGGACACAGTTCATCCAATAATATGTAATAAGAACATAAAAAGATGCTCACATTAGGGAAATACAAAATAAAACTGCAATGAGATACCACTAGATACCTACTAGGATGGTTACATAAAAAGACAGATAATAACAAGTGTTGGCAAGGATGTGGAGAAAATGGAAACCTCATACACTGCTGGTAATGTAAAATGGTTCATTCACTTTGGGAAACAAAAGTGGCAGGTCTTTAAAATGTTAGACATAGAGCTACCATATGACACAGCAATCTCACTCCTAGGTATATACCCAAGATAAATTAAATCATGTCTACACAAAAACATACCATGAATGTTCATAGCAGCATTATTGATAATAGAAAAAAGGTGAAAACAATCCAAATGTTCATCAATTGTTGAATGAATATATAGATAGCAATATATCCATACAATGGATAACAACTCAGCAATTAAAAGGAACTAACTAGTGATACTTGGCTACAACATGAATAGCCTCAAAAACATTATGTGTAAATGTAGCCACATGCAAAGACCAAATGTTGTATGATTTCATTTATATTCACTGTACAGAAAAGGCAAATTACAAAAGGTAGACAATAGATTAGTGGTTACCTGGGCCAGGAATGGGAATGAGGATTGGGAGCTCTTTTTGGAGTGATGGAAATGTTCTAAATTTGGATTTTGTTGATGGTTGTAAAACTGTAAATTTACTTAAAAATCATTGAATCTTACATTTAAAAATGGGTGGATGTGCATTGGGCACAGTGGCTAACATCTGTAATCTCAGCACTTTGGGATCTGACACGGGAGGAGCATATGAAGTCAGGAGTTTGAGACCAGCCAGGGCAACAGAACAAGACCCCATCTCTACAAAAGATTTAAAAATTAGCTGGGCATAGTGGCATGTACCTGTAGTCCTAGCTACTTGGGAGGCTGAGGCAGGAGGGTCACTTAAGCCTAGGAGTTTAAGGCTGCAGTAAGCCATCAACATGCCACTGCACTCCAGCCTGGGTGACAGAGTGAGACACTGTCTCGAAAATAAAAATTAAAACAAAAAACACAAAAGGATGAAATTTGCAGTACATAAATTGTATCTCACAGAAGCTATTTTTAGAAGTATATAAACAATAAAAATAACATCTTATAAAATAAAACAATGCTACATACTGTATGATTCTATTTATATGAAAGTCTAGAAAAACCAAAACTACAGTGATAGGAAGCTGTTCAATGTTGCCAAGGGCGAGGGGTGGAAGGAGGCGATTGCCTCAAAGGGGCCGGAGGGAACTTTTTAAACTGATGGAAATGTTCTATATCTTGATTGGAGTGGTGGTTGTATGAGTGTATACTTTCTTTCAAACTCTTCAAACTGTTTAAAATTGGTAAAATTTCATTATCTATGCATTATATCTCAATAAAATAGATTTAAATATTTTTAATCAGTGAAAGATTTTAACAAGCTTCACAAAAGATGATAAAAGAAACATCCATAAGTACATTAAGTGACATTGGACTCCATTACATCAGTGAAACGCAAATTAACACGACAATATGAAATACTCTGCACACCCTCTAGAATGGCCAAAATTTAAAAGACAAAATTTTAAAATGCCAAGTGCTAGTGAGAATGTGGAACAACTGGAGCTCACATATACTGCTGGTGGGAATGCAAAATGGTTCATTAATCTGAAAAACAGTTTGGAAGTTCCCTAGGAAGTTAAAAAATATGTTCCATCATTTTCATTCCTGAACATTTACCCTAGAGAAATGAAAATATGTTTACACAAAGACTTGTAAACAACTGTTCCTAATAACATCATTCATAATTGCCCGAAACTGGGTACAACCCAAATGACAATCAAAGGGTGAGTGGATATACAAATTGTGGTATATTTATACTAATAGAACACTAAAAGGAATAAACTTCTGATATGGGCATGGATGATTCTCACAAACATTATTCCAGAAATGGCAGACAGAAAAACTTAGTGTATGACTCAGTTTTTATAAAACTCTAGAAAAGAAAAAATCTATGATGACAGAAAGCAGATTAGAGGTTACCTGGAACTGAGGGTGGGGGAGGTTGACCTGGTTGAGGAACAAGGGAACTTTCAGGGTGATGGAAATATTCTGCATCTTGATTGTGGTGTGGTTAGTTACATGGGTGTATACATTTTGTAAAATTCATACATTATACATTTTGTCAAAATGTATACTTTAAATGAGTGCCTTAACTCTGTGTTAATTATACTTTGGTAAAGTGTACTTTAAAAAAATAATTAGGAAAATGCAAATTAAAACTGCAATGAGATACTATTATATGCCACCAGAATGGCTAAGATGTAAAAAGGTAGACGATACCAAGTGTTGGTGAGGATATAGAGAGATCAGAATTCTTATTTATGACTGATTGGAGTATTAATTGGCACAACCACTTGGAACATTGTTTAGCAGTATCTATCAAAGCTGAACATATACATACTCTATTGATGTAGCAATTCCGTCATTTAAATATATAAATATATTTCCCAAAAGATATTTAAATATATACCCAAAAGAAATGCATAAATAAGGGCATCAAAAGACAAATATAAGAAAGCTTACAGCCACATTATTTTTATATCCCCAAACTGGAAACAATCCAAATTTCCATCAACGGTGAAATGGATTTTAAAAACCATAATATAGCCATACAATGAATTATCACACACAATAAAAGGGAATGAACTGTTGATACGTAACATAGATGAATTACAAAAACATAATGTTGAGTGAAAGAAGCCAACTAAAAAGATGCATATTGTATTATAGCCGTAAGATTCAATTTATATAATTTTCATGGTATTTTAATGGACACAATAATTGCACATATTTATGGAATACAGTGTGATATTTTGATACATGTATACAATGTGTAATGATTAAATGAAAGTATTAATGTATTCTTCACTTCAAACATTTATTTTTTCTCATGTGCTGAGAACATTAAAAATTATCTCCTCTAGTTATTTGAAAATATACAGTAAATTATTAAATATCGTCAGTCTATGGTGATATAGAACACTAGAACTTATTCTCCTATCTAGCTATCATTTTAAATCTGTTAATCAATCTCTTTCTATCCTCCCCTCCCCCTACACTTTCCAGCCTCTAGAAACCACTGTTCTCTATTTCTGTCTCAACATTTTTAGCTTCTACATGAGTGAGAACATACAATATTTCACTTTCTGTGCCTGGCTTATTTCACTTAACATAATATCCTTTAGGCCCATCCATGTTGCCACAAATGACAGGATTTCATTATTTTTATGCTGAATAGTATTCCACTGGGTATATGTACCACATTTTCTTTATCCATTTGTCTGTTGATGGACAATTAGGTGGATTCCACATCTTCACTATTGTGAATAGTGCTGAAATAAATATGGTAGTGCAGATATCTCTTGGACATACTGATTTCCTTTCCTTTGAATATATACCCCGTAGTGGTATTGCTGGATCATATGGTTTTCTATTTTTAATTTTTTGAGGAATCTAAATACTGATTTCCATATTGGCTAATTTATTAATTTACATTCCCACCAACAGTATATAAGAGTTCCGTTTTCAGCCGGGCACAGTGGCTGACACCTGTAATCCCAGCACTTTGGGAAGCTGAGGTGAGCTGATCGCTTGAGCCCAGGAGTTTAAGATCAGCCTGGGCAGCATGACCAAGCCCCGTCTCTACCAAAAATACAAAATTAGCTGGGCGTGGTGGCGTGCACCTATAGTCCCAGCTATTTGGGAGGCTGAGGTGAAAGGATCACTTGAGCCCGGCAGACAGAGGTTGCAGTGAGTGATCATGCCACTGCACTCCAGCCTGGGCAACAGATGGAAACCCTGTTTCAAAACAAAAAAAGAGGTCCCTTTGTCTCCACACCCTTGCCAGCAATTTGTTATTTTTTGTCTTTTTAATAATAGCTATTTGGACTGGGGTAAGATGATACCTCATTGTGGTTTTGATTGGCATTTCCCTGATTAGTGATGTTGAGCGTATTTCCATGTACCTGTTGGCCATTTTGTATGTCTTATTTTGAGAAATGTCTATTCACCTTATTTGCCCATTTTTAAATCGCATCATTTGAGGGTTTTTTTTTTGTTTTTAATGTGCTTAAGTTCCTTGTGTATTCTGGATAACGATGCCTTGCTAGATGAATAGTTTGCAAATATTTTCTCCCACTCTGCAGGCTATCTTTTCACTTTGCTGATTATTTCTTTTGCCCTGCAGAAGATTTTAGTTTGGTATAGTCTCATTGGGTCTATTTTTGATTTTGTTGCTTGTGCTTTTGAGGTCTTATCCATAAAAATCACTGGTCAAAGTCCTGAAATGTTTTCCCTATGTTTTCTTATAGTAGTTTCATATTTTTTGTGTCTGACATTTAAGCCTCTAATCCGTTTAATTTTTGTATATGGTGAGAGGGGTCCAGTTTCATTCTTCTGCATATAGATATCCAGTTTTCCCAGCACCATTAATTGAAGAGACTATCCTTTCCCCAATATGTTCTTGGTACCTTTGTTGAAAACGAACTCTGCTGTAGGTGTGTGGATTTATTTCTGTGTTCTCTATTTTGTTCCATTGGTCCATGTCTGTTTTTGTGCCAGTACTATGCTGCTTTGTCCACTATAGCTTTGTAGTGTATACTTTGAAGTCAGGTAGTCTGATGTCTCCAGCTTTATTCTTTTTGCTCAGGATTACTTTGGCTATTCAAGGTCTTTATTGGTCCCATACAAATTTTGGGATTGTTTTTTCTATTTTTGTGAAGACTGTCATTGGTATTTTGATGGGAATTGCATTGAATCTGTAGATCACTTTGTGTAAAATACGGTCCTTTTAGCAGTCTTAATTCTTCTAATCCATGAGCATGAGATGTCTTTCCATTTTTTATGTTCTCTTCAATTTCTTTCATCTGTCTTTTATAGTTTTCATTATAGAGATCTTTCCTTTACTTTCTTACATTTATTCCTAGGTATTATATTTTTAATAGCTATTGTTAATGAGATTGATTTCTTGATTTTTTTTCAGCTAGTTCATTATTGGTGTATGAAAATGCTATTGATATTTGCATGTTGATTTTGTATCCTGCAAATTTATCGAATTTATCAGTTCTAAGAATTTTGGGTGGAGTCTTTAGGCTTTTCTATATATAAGATCATGTCATTTGAAAACAGGGACAATTTGACTTCCTCCTTTTCTATTTGAATGCCCTTTATTTCTTTCTATTGCCTATTGTTCTGGCTAGAACTTCTGGTACTATGTTGAATAAGAGTAGTGAAAGTGGGCATCTTCGTCCTGTTCCAGTTTTTAGAGGAAGTTTTCAACTTTTCCTTGTTCAGTATGATGTTGGCTGTGGGTTTGTCATACGTGTTTTTGTGTTGAGACACATTCCTTCTATACCTAATTTGTTGAGAGTTTTTATCATGAAAAGATGTTGAAATTTATGAAATGCTTTTTCTGCATCTATTGAGATGATAAATAAAGAATGTAGTGCCTGGAGTGCTTGCAGGTGATAACATTTCAAGGAAATAGGAAACTGGAGATTAAATAATCTGGTTGAGTTTGAAAGCAGTGATAATTCTTTTAGTATTATAATATGGGATGTTGGTAGTCCATGTGCCTATTGAAGGCAAGGCTAGATGAACCAGGTAACTGCCACTACAGATTATTTTGGCATTAATAATGAACCCAAGAATTGTGAAGTGGGCTAACTTTTTCTAACTGTGCTCTAGAGTTTAAAGAAAGAAAATGGCTACACTGGGATTTACATGGTCAGCACAAGAAACAGACAACTATGAGTTTCTATTCCCTTATTTCTTGTTGATGTAGAACTGACATAGTTGAAAACTGGCCAGAGTCTGATATAATGGGTCATTAAATTATAGTATACATTGAACTCACAGCCGCACTAGCTCATTTTTGTGAAAGTAAGGATATTTATCCGGATAGAGTGAGACCACCCAAGAATAGAAATGTGGACATTTGGTGCCTGTCAATGATAGACTGGATAACGAAAATGTGGTACATATACACCATGGAATACTATGCAGCCATAAAAATGAATGAGTTCATGTCCTTTTCAGGGACATGGATGAAGCTGGAAACCATCATTCTCAGCAAACTAACACAGGAACAGAAAACAAAACTCCGCATGTTCTCACTCATAAGTGAGAGATGAACAATGAGAACATATGGGCACAGGGAGGGGAACATCACACACCAGAGCCTGTCGGGGGTTTGGGGGGCAAGGGGAGGGATAGCATTAGGAGAAATACCTAATGTAGATGACACGTTGATGGGTGTAGCAAACCACCATGACACATGTATACCTATGTAACAAAATTGCACATTCTGCATATGTATCTCAGAATTTATAATAATATATTTTTTTAAAGAAATGGGTACATTTGGGTAGATTCAGATAACTCTAAGTAGTTTACCAACAAGTGTGCTTTGCCAGCAGAAGCAGCCCCGGTTTGATAAGGCTGGTCCTGCCTTCCTTGAACACTCTGAATTTACTTTTAGGGGAATGTAAACTTTCTTCATAAAGCACCCCTACCCCCTCTTATTGCTTCCAAACTTGTAACTAGAGTCCGATAAGCATATGCTCCAAGGGTACAAATATGAAGTCTGACCTGGAAGGAGATAAGAATTGCAACATTTTGCTAATTCACAATGACAGAAATCTGGAGAATATGTGTAGAAATGTGTCTTAGAATGGTATACCACGGAAGAAAAAAATAATTTTTGATCAGGCCAAATAGACCAACATCTGCATATTTACCAGAGAGTCTAAATTCAATTACTAGCTTACCTAATTGGAAGTGGTTTTGTTTGATCAGTTGATTGACGGAAGCCAAGGCTCAAAACTAGCCCATATTAAACGAAGTTGATATGGCAAATATTCCTTGGCATGCTGAAGAGGAAGTACTCCAAAGACTTAAGGAGACAGAAACATCGGAGTACATTTATATGATTCAGTCACCTACATTTTAACCATGTCCCTCTTCCAACAGGGACCAGAGGATGCTTTATTACTCAAGGCATTGAAAATTACCTTAATGAGAGGAGTCCCAGTATCCTTGAAACATGCTACAGTGGCTGTCTTTTGTAGGCTATGATTTATGGTGAAATTAAGTCTCCTTAGCTTCTTTTTTAAAATTAATTTTTGACACATAATTGTACATATTTATGGGGTGAAGTGTGATGTTTCAATACATGTATACATTGTGCAATGATCAAATAAGTGTATTTAGCATATCCATCACCTCATATATTTATCATTTCTTCGTGGTGAGGACATTCAAAATCTTCTCTCCCATCTTTCCCAGCTATTTTGAAATATATAATACAATATTGTTAATCATAGTCACCCTAATATTCTGACACCAGAACTTATTCTTCCTATCTAACTGTAACTTTGTACTCCCTAATCCATCTCTCTCCATCCCTTCCTCCCCACTACCCTTCCAACCCTCTGGTAACCATGATTTCTACTTTCTTCTATGAGACCAACTTTTTCTAGATTTCGCATATTAGTGAGATCATGCAGTATGTGTCTCTCTGTGTCTGGCTTATTTCACTTAACATAATGTCTTCTAGGTTCATCCATGTTGTCATGAATGACAAAATTTCACTTTATTTTATGGCTGAATAGTATTCTATTGTGAAAATATACCACATTAAAAAAATCCATTCATTCATTGATGATTCCTTAGGCTGATTCCATATCTTGGTTATGTAAATAGTGCTGCAACAAACATTAGAGTGCAGATATCTATTAGACGTACTGATTTCCTTTCCTTTGGATATATTCCTAGAAGAGGGATTGCTGGATCATATGTTAGTTCTATTTTTAATTGAGGAACCTCCCCACTGTTTTCCATAATGGCTATACTAATTTACATTCCCACCAACACTGTGTAAGTGTTCCCCTTTCTCCACATTCACACCAGTATTTGTTAATTTTTGTCTTTTTGATAGCAGTCATTCTAACTGGGGTGAGGTGATATCTGATTGTGGTTTTGATTTGCATTTCCCTGATGAAAATGGTGAGCATTTATTCATATATCTATTGGTCATGTCTTCTTCTGAGAACTGTCTATTCAGGTGGCTTGCCCATTTTTCAATTGGGTTGCTTCTTTTTTTGCTGTTGTTTGACTTCCTTGTGTATTCCGGAATATTAGCTCCATATTAGCTCCATGTCAGATGGATAGTTTGCAAATATTTTCCCCCAGTCTGTAGGTTGTCTCTTTACTCTGTTATTTCCTTTCCCATGCAGAAGCTTTTAATTTGATGTAATCCCATTTGTCTATTTTAATTTTGTCATCTGTGCTTTTAATTGTGTCATCTGTGTCTTATAAAAAAAAAAAAAAATCCTTGACCAAACCAATGTCACGAAACACTTCCCCTATGTTTTCCTCTAGTTGTTTTGTCATTTCTGGGCTTATATTTAAGTCTTTAATCCATTTTGACTCCACTTTTGTATATAGTGAGAGACAGAGGTCTAGTTTCAATCTTCTGCATGTGGCTATCTAGTTTTTCCAGTACCATTTATTGAAGACTGTCCTTTCCTCAATGTACGTTCTTGGTGTCTTTGTTGAAAATCAGTCAGCTATAAATGCATAAATTTATTTCTGTGTTCTCTATTCTGTTTTATTGGTCTATGTGTCTGTTTTTGTGCCAGGAACATTTTGTTTTGGTTACTATAGCTTTGTAGTATACTTTGAAGTCAGTATGACACCTCCAGCTTTGTTCCTTTTGCTCAGGATTACTTTGGCTATTCATGGTCTTTTGTGGTCAAACATGAATTTTAATTTTTTTTTACTATTTTCATGAAGAATGTCATTTTTTCATATAAATTACATCGAATCTGTAGATCACTTTGGGTAGTATGAGCATTTTAACAATATTATTTGTAGGTCTCCTTAATTTCTTAGTTCATGCTGCCATTGTCAGGAACTTGCTAATTCCTATGAGAATAATGGGAACCTAGAATGGCAGAGACCAAGTGGTATAACTTAATGACTAGAGATGAGGTGAGCATGGTGAGTATGATAAGAGCATGGCCAAGGAAGTAATCTATATGTTTTGAATTACAGAGGTGTTTGGTAGTGGCTAATTTTTCTTCAGGTCTCTTAGATTAAAATAAATGGTAGCCTACTAATTCCTACTTTATTTGTATAGGCAAAATATTTGCAGTCTGGTGAACAAAGATCTAATTTGAGTAATCATTATGGAGATTTAAGGTTTTTCACCCAATTTGCAGACCTGAGTCAGTTTACACACTCAGAGGCTCCTGAAGGAAAACCAGGTAACCTTGAGGAAGGATTTTGCAACAGCATGAGCATGTGTTGTAAATCTTCTTTTAGGAAGAGGAGCCATTTACCAGGGTAATTTGCACTGGGCAAATGACTTGGACTTTCAGAGATTATTTGACACTGACTCTGAGTTCACATTCATTCCTGGGAGAGATTAGAAGGGGTTAGAACACAGTGGTTAACTAGTGGTCAGAGGCAGGGCTTATGGAGTCAAGAGATACAGTTTTATCTTGAATCCGTCTACAATGGATCTAGTGTATTTGCAAATATATTATATAGCTATTTCCTGGTTCATGAATGCACAACTTGAAATAGCCACAATCAGCAACTGACAGATATACTACATCTGCTCCTTGATCAGTGTAGTAAGAACTTTTTGTGGTAGAAAGGGCCAAGTAGAATTAGTTGGGTCTGTCTAGGGAAATCACAGAGATGAGTGTGTACCAAAGATTTGAAGAACGTGTGTGTATGGCAGGTGGGGGTGATTTCTATCACACCCTCCTTTAACTTGCCTGTTTGGACTATGCCGAAGGTAGAGAGGTCTTAGAAAATGATATTCAATTATCAAAATTTAATCATTTATCTCAAACAGGATTTTTTTAAAGCTGGATAAATCATAGGAAACTGTAGAACACTAGAAAGATCAAGATCTTAAAAGTAGTCATAAAGAAATGGCATTACCTGCAAAAGGAAGACAAGTAGAATTAGGAGCTGGGAAATACATTGCTTGATGTTTCTGGGATGGGAGAAATATGTAGTTCTGATGACAGAAGTGGAAACTGCAGCATAATGTGAGAGATAGGATAAAATGTGCTTCTCTTGATGGTTATATGCCTATGAATGTAGTTACTGGAATAATCTGCCTTGCCTTTAGGGACCAGAGCTACAGGGCCCCAGTGTCACATGCATCAGTCTTGCTCCTCTCCCCTTGAGTGTGCGCAGGACCTGTGATTTGCCTTTAACCAACAGAACATGGTGAAGGGGATGGGATGTCATGGCTATAATTATGTTACATTACAGAAGACACTGTCTTGCTAGCAGATTTGCTCTAGAGACTTCCCTTGCTGGCTTGATAAAGTAAGTGGCCATTTTGGGGGAAGCCGATGTGGCAAAGAACTGTCCACAGAAGGTGAAGGCAGCTGTTAGGAACTGACTGAAGCCTCTAGAAGCTGATGGTGGCTGCCAAGTGACTACCAGCAAGAAGCTGTTGCCCCAGACCAGAAACCACAAGGAAATGAATTCTGCCAACAGCCTGAGTGAACCTGGAAGTGGATTATTCCTTACATGATCCTTCACATGAGAACCATCCTGGCTGACACTTTGGTTGCAGCCTTGTGAGATCCTAAGCAGAAGGTCGAGCTAAGTTGAGCCCAGAGTCCTGACCCACTGAAATGGTGAGATAATAAATGTGTGCTGGAATTAGTTATGCAACAATAGAAAACAAACACACTGTTCAATTTGCTTTCCACCCTCTTAGTTTGCCTTTCTATACTGTAGAGGCTAAAAAGCTAAATTTCCCAGATTCCTCTGTAACTAGGATTCTGGATTTATTAGAGGCCAATCAGATGCACACATGTGAGACTTGAATGACAGGAATGAGGTGTTGGCTATGTTTCTGCCATTTCTGCTGGTAAACATAGTTGTGAAGATGTTTGGCTGTTCTATTGCAATTTAGTCATGAGTTTGTGGGTGATGAGAGGCAGGGTGCCTGTCTATTTTGCTAGTGTAAATCACAGCAGTTGAAGCATGGTTCCTGAGGTAGCAGCAGTAGTGATGGCTTTTTATGACAGCAATAGGAAGTAGCAGTGTCCTTATCACTGAAGAGTTAGCAATTCCCTTGGTGGCCTGATAGTGGTGTGTCTTTGGAAGTTGTTCTTGAAAGCTCAAGTTAGTCTATCCTCCTGGTAATTATGAAGCCACTTGATATCCAGTAATCAATCTTTTCCTGACTAAACTAACTAGAGTGAACTAGTTCTCTGCAATTGAATTCTGATATAAGAGGGAAGTCCTCAAGTGATATCTGAGTTAAGTGTAAGTAAAAATATATCATAGTTCTGTGTGAACTGAAATTTAGAAAAAGAAAAAAAAAAAAAGGCTGAACATGGTGACTCACACCTGTAGTTCACACTTTGGGAGGCTGGGGCGGTAGGATTGCTTGAGCCTCCGAGTTTGAGAACAGCCTGGGCTACATAGGGAGACCACATCTCTACCAAAAAAAAAAAAAAAAAAAAAAAAAGCCAGGCATGGTAGTGTGTGTCTGTGGTCTCAGCTACTTGGGAGGCTGAGATATGAGGACTGCATGAGCCTGAGAGATCAAGGCTGTGCTGCACTCCAATCTGGGTGACAGAATGAGGGCTGTCTGTCTGGGTGACAGAATGAGACCTGTCTCAACAAAAGAAAAAAAAAAAAAGAAGAAGATAGAAAAGAAAAGAAAAGAAAAAGGAAAAAAAGGTATCATAATAAACAATATTAATCTTTTTAAGTAAACCATTTTTCATGTTTAGTAGATATAATATTTATTTTTATAAAGACAAGTAAAGCCACCTTATAACATATTTAATTTAATGTATAAGGTATAATGAACTGGTTCAGCTTAACACAACTACATAAGATTTTTAATATTATGAACAACCTGTTTGATTAACAAGATAGCAGCTATAAAAAACTATAATGTTTAGTTTGTTTCTCCTGCAGACTCAGAAAATAAATGTTTTCTTTTTGCTTTGCATTTATAAAATTTTGCAACTCAAAAAATCTCTTTCAGTATTCAATTTTAATTAATCGAGGCTAAAATATACTCAGTAATCTGTACTGTTCTGACTTTAAAATCATATCAAATATTAATAACATATGCTCTTAAGAAAGTACCTTTCTTTGTAAATACAACTGATAAAATATTCAACAAAGTATGTACAATAGTGCCTTGTATACATGTGTCTTTCTAGAGCTACTTCAGTGTAATTTAACAATCATTGCATAATAGCAGATGTATAATAGTTTCCATATAAACTATTAACTAAGCTCTAAAATATAGACATAGTTCAGCAAATCATTTCTGAGGAAAGGCATA
>NW_016815881.1:35372-39372 GCF_001698545.2 Rhinopithecus bieti | reverse complement strand
TTTTTTTTTTTTTTTTTTTAAAGTGCTAACAAAGCCCATTATCTCTAAATGGACTGTCTGTGTCTGTGTAATGATTGAAATATAAGCGCATAAAGTATATAGAAATTACACATCTAAATTGGATAGTCAAAACTTTTTAGACTGATGTCAGCAATTCTGTTACCTTGGCAATCATTACATACAAGTATACTTTATGTGCTTGCCAGACTATAAGATAATTCAGTCTTAGTGTAGCCATTCTTTACTATCTAATGTAAATTAACATATGACTGGTGAAAATCCAAAATCTACAGCTAGAACCAAAGCAGTCATAAGCTACTCTGAGACAAATGCCACAAACAGCAGTGCCCAGAATTTCTAGTGATTTCTTGGTCTAATGAAAGACCTATACATTTAATTGAACCGTTTCTTAGCCCTTCTCAGAAGGCTGGTTTTATCCAGCTTAAATCCAAATCCAATATTGTTTTTTTCTTAATACCGGCCCAGAATTTAGAGTTATTGATTTGCTTTTATCAGTAACAGAGTTAGCAGGATGAGTCAGCAGCCTCTGAACCCCTCAGGTAGGAAGACTGTAGAAGGTACTTAAAAAACCATTTATTACTAGAAGACTGAATGAGATTAACTTTAAAAGTTAATAATATTTCAGTTAGATAACTTGAAAACAAGGGCTCCAAATGGTAATCTAGATAATTTGGAAAGTAGGGTTTATCAATTGACATGACATATCAGCCTCACTAACACCCAAGCATAACACTGTCTTTTCAAAATCGTCAGTAATTCATATGTAAATAGCAACACAAGCTAGTAATTTCCTTACTAAAAGTGATATGCTTGTGCCCTCTGGTGGTAACATTTAGCATATTCCCCTGATATTGCATACATTGTGAAATATAAAAAAGTATATTTGTATTTGAGAATATCATCAAAATTTGAGATAACAAATGTGGTTTGTTTTTGTTTTTTGTTTTTTTAAAAATGTGCTAACAAAGCCCATTATCAACAACAAAGAAATGATGCATTGTGCTTCTGGATATATATTTTGGCCTTCAGACACATTTTTAACAAGATAAATCCCTGAGCCCTATTCACAGGAATCAAGCTGACAGCTACAGGAATCTTAGTAAACTGGTGGTCTATGATAGGCAATTCCTAGGGATTTACATCTTGGTTCTAGACCTTAACTGAGAAATTTTTGCATTTTCCAGCTTGGCTTTTACATCTATGGGTTTCTCAAAAAACCTCACCAATGCTGGTTCATTCAACAGCGATGCAAGAATCTGTTCAAATGCAAATGACCACTGGCTCCCTGTTTTTTCCTCACTGGGTCCTCCAGAAGCACAGACAGTACCAGAGAATCCTTTGGCTGATGATGTAGGGCTATGTAGTTTCCTTCCAACTTCTTCCATCCTGAGTAAAAGGCTGGTTACAACAGCAATGGCTTGATATAATGATTCTTCTTCAGGGTCCTCATGAAATAAGTTATAGAGGGTCTTTGAAAACTGAATAAACTGAAACTAGAAGACACAAGTTGAAAATATCACATTTGAATATTAGACTTAGCAAATATAAAGAGAACTTAGAAGTGAATAGTCTCCTATATAGGATTTGTACCACAGAAGCTTCACCCTAGAAGTTATAAGAACTGGTGATTAATCCCAAAATAAATCTTGGTTCTAGAAAGTTGAGTATGGGCCAAGCGCAGTGGCACACGCCTGTAATCCCAGCACTTTGGGAGGCCGAGGCAGGTGGATCACCTGAGGTCAGGAGTTCGAGACCAGCCTGGCCAACATGATGAAACCTCGTCTCTACTAAAAATACAAAAAATCAGCTGGGCGTGGTGGCAGGCGCCTGTAATCCCAGCTACTCAGGAGGCTGAGGCAGAAGAATTGCCTGAACCATGGAGGCAGAGGTTGCAGTCAGCCGAGATTGTGCCACTGCACTCCAGCCTGGGCAACAAGAGAGAAACTCCATCTTAAAAAAAAGATGAGTATGAAGCATGGAAAAAAATTGCATTTAGATGCTCTCACTTATTGCCTAATAGCAGTACATTTTATCCAGACTAATTCCTGGACTGTTTGCCTGCCAGCATTACTTAAATGTTAGGTGCTTTTTTTTTTTTTTTTCCTAGACAAGGTCTTGCTGTGTTGTCCAGGCTTGAGTACAGTGGTACAATCATAGCTCACTGCAGCTTCCAACTTCTGGGCTCAAGTGATCCTCACACCTCAGCTTCTCAAGTGGCTAGGACTATAGGCACATGCCACCATTCCTGGCTAATTTTCACATTTTTTGTAGAGACAGGATCTCACTATGTTGCCTGGGCTGATCTCAAACTCCTGGCCTGATCTCAAACTCCTGGCCTCAAGTGATCCTCTCCCACTTTAGCCTCCCAAAGCACTCAGATTACATGCATGAGCCACTGTGCTGGCCAGGTGGTACTTCTAATTAGGCAAAGTCCCTTTGAAGCTGTCCTCACAGGGTGAACAAGAATTCTGGACAGAAATATAGTTATAATTATGCATAAATTAGGCTGCACTTGGACCTGCTTCCATGTAATGAAAAGTCACTGACATTAGAATCATAAGGCTTTTGTTTAAGAATTGTTTAAGATGTTTAATCCTGAATTCCAGCAAAATAGCTGATGAAAACCAGTTTGAAGACCCCGACAGAAGAACAAAACCAGCATGAGAATAGTTTCTTCATCTCCCCGTCCAATGATTACACCCTGCATTCTTCGACCAATGATCTCCACACTTTGGCCCACTCCAAACCCCTTAAAAACCCTAGTCTCAAACTCCTCGAGGAGATGGATTTGAGGCCTCCTCCTATATTATTCAGCAACCCTACAATCAAACCTCTT
The DNA here is from genome assembly GCF_001698545.2 of Rhinopithecus bieti. Lineage (NCBI taxonomy): Eukaryota > Metazoa > Chordata > Mammalia > Primates > Cercopithecidae > Rhinopithecus > Rhinopithecus bieti. The sequence goes on along the minus strand of NW_016815881.1, from coordinate 36,515 downwards.
TCTCTGCTGCAACCTGATGTCTCGGTTTACTGACTTGCTGTGTACATCAGGTAAAGGACCTATTATGGTTACACCGTATTTCCCTACACATAAATCATTCATTCGTTAACCAATTCTAACAATTAAAAATGAGTTCCACTTAATCCAAAATGGCTGGAGTGGGTAGCTCAGCCAGAAGGTGGGCGGATCACAAGGTCAGGAGATCGAGACCATCCTGGCTAATATGATGAAACCCTGTCTCTACTAAAAAAAATACAAAAAATTAGCCGGGCATGGTGGCGGGCGCCTGTAGTCCCAGCTACTCGGGAGGCTGAGGCAGGAGAATGGCGTGAACTCAGGAGACGGAGCTTGCAGTGAGCCGAGATCGTGCCACTGCACTCCAGTCCAGACTGGGAGAGAGAGCCAGACTCTGTCTCAAAAATAAAAAAGAAAATTTAAGGAAGAATAAGTTCTGGGACCAGCTAGTAGTACAAGGTGACTCCAAGGAACACTGTTTTTTTTTTGAGACAGAGTCTTGTTCTGTCACCCAGACTGCAGTGCAGTAGCACGACCACAGCTCACTGCAACCTTGACCTCCTGGACTCAAGCAAACCTCCCACCTTGGCCTCCCAAAGTGCTGGGATAGAAAAAACATAAGCCACCGTGCCCAGCCCAAGGAACCCATTTGGACATGTTTCTCTTTAAAGGCTGAAGTGGGGCCGAAGTTGACAGATAAACTGGTTTGCCTGCTAATTGCACCTTGATGATCCATAGATATTCCTAGAAGATACCTGTCAATTTACAAAAGCAATTCCAACTTAAGAATTCTACAAGTCAATCATCCTACCAGAAAAGTTTACTTGTAAATAAAAATCATATACAAAAGATATACTTCATGATAATATATTGTAACATTTTCTTTCTTAATCTACAGTTTTAGTGTTCCTATATAAATATAAATATATATATAATATATTTTTCTGGGTTCCTAGTTCACAACTCCCATAGTCCTTTGTTACAGTATTTTCTTATAATGTTGGGTGTATTAGGCCACAGGGGCAGGCCTCAGAAAACAGAATCTTCTCCCCACTCTAATCTTCTTCCAACCTTCCTTTATTCCTTCCTTCCTTCCTTCTTTCTTTCCTTCCTTCCTTCCTTCCTTCC
>NW_016815881.1:31511-32913 GCF_001698545.2 Rhinopithecus bieti | reverse complement strand
GAATTATCTATTACTTTTGAAATTAAAAATAAATCTTTTTAAAATAATAAAATTAAATGAATATGGGTCATTTACTATCATATTTTCTATAATTTCTGAGACATCAATAGCATTTAAAAGGAATCCATCTTTTCCCCCTTTGTAGCTATCCTTATTTACATAAACAATAACTAAATAAATTAAATGATAACTCCTAGATCATAGTACCTTTTTCAGGGCTGTGTTTTGCTGATTCTGCTTCCTTCTCATTTTCAGGCTTGGAAACTAGAAGAAGAGATGCAATTGCATTCTGTAGGATGTTTAACAAATACTCTTTGAAAGTAAAATAATATTTCGTATAGACGTATAAGCACATTACTTTATTCAGTTCTGCAAACAAATTTTAGCTGACTTGACCTATCATCAGAAGACAAAATATTCCAAAACTTTCACAGTAAAAGAACACTTGGGGAAATCCATATTTTAAAAAATCTTAGAAGGAAGTATGCCAAATATTAAGTATTTATCTCTGAGTGGTATTTTCTTCTTTGTGACTTTCTTTAAATAAAGTTATATTACTTTTATTATCAGGGGGAAAAAAGCACATACTGGAAGTCAGAAGAGTGTGCTACAAAGCCCTGACTGTGGCAATAACTCACTGTGAAACCTTGCACAAGTCACTTCTCTCTGGGCCTCAGTGCCTTTATCTATAAAAGGAAGAGACTTGACTTACCTTTATCTACAAAAGGAGGAGATTTGTAAGGTCCCTTCAAACTTAATGTTCAAACACTTTAACATATAATAACCACAAATATACATTAATCAGGGTTCATCCCTCTATAGGACATTGAATATTTATGAAAATAAACTAAAGGACACAAAAATAAGCTCATATCACTTTAAATGTTGTCTTGGAGACAGACTCATCCCTGTCTCCTACACCTACAGTGATTTATAATAAGTATTCACTGTTTGAAAAATAGCTATGACCTTTAATCATCAAATATTCTATTGTATTTTATCAAGGCATGAAAATGGTCTAATACATTTTAGAAATTTCTGCAACATAAGTAGAAACAAAATACTTTTTTGAGTCTCCAATAAGCAAAAAATTCCATAAATCAAAGCCCCAAAATGCAATTTGGTTTACTGGTCAAACATTTATGGACCATGCTAAGTGCTGTGGTAATACAAAAGAAGCATAAGGTAAAATGAAGCCCAATTTTAGCTGGGTAAAGTATATCTAAGTCAACAAGATCTTTATGGGTGACTAATCATCAAAACAGTTAAAGTTTTAAACAGGTATTTACCATGGAGCTGGCTGAAATAAAGTAATTCTTCCTTGGAAAGTTCATCTCCTTTTGAAGTATCCTTAGATTTCACTTCAGTATAAGCTGAAAACATATAAATAACCCAAATTACA
>NW_016815881.1:28981-31436 GCF_001698545.2 Rhinopithecus bieti | reverse complement strand
AGTTTGCTATACAATTTATTAGCGATGTGATCTTTGGCAAATTTTAATCTTTCAGCTCTCAGTTTCCTTATCAAAATTGGAAGGATAATACTACCTATCAGGGATATTGTGAGAATTAAATTTAAAAAATGCATGTAAAGTTAATATCTTGTCAGAGCAAGTGCTTAATACATGATAGCTTTTATTGTGCTTCCTTTTTAAAATGTTTAAAAAGGAACATTTTAAATGTTAAGTGCTGCCTTGTCCCATTTTTCTGAATAATTTGTAGTATTTTGCAAGTTTGGCAATTTGTCTAAAGTTAATTTCCACTCTAATGACAACAACAACAATTCAACATTATACCAACAAGCAAATGATATGTAATTCTTATATACAAACTATTTATTATTAAATTGACTACTAACAGGAAGGAAACTTGTGGGCCCATATGTTACACAGGATCTCTTCCATAGAAGATCACTGTATCTATATCAGCAAAAGTAGTCATAATATAATTTGAGGGCCACAATGAAGCAACGATCTTATATCGTGTTGAAAATTAGTTTAGTTGTTAAAAAAATCTGTAATTATACTTGTTAAAATGGAATAAATTCCTGCTGTACATCATTAAAGACTGGTAAACTCTTACCTGGAGGAATATGTAGCTTAAAAAGCAGCTTAAGCTTCTCAGTAAAACTTCCATTGTACATTATGTCTGTTCAATAAAATTCAATTGTAAATAATCATGTATCTAAAGAACATTGAATCAATTTCAGCAACAAAGATTAAGATATAGATATTAGTCAAAAATTAGGATTTAGAAATCTGTTACTTAAGCTAACAATTAACCACCTAGTCAGTCAGATGCTCTCCTTCAAGTGTATAATTGTATAAGCAAAATACTCTTTATCAAAAAAGTAAAATGCTCTCTTTCCTAGCTCCTTTCCCCCAATCTCAGATTTCTCTTCTCTTTTGAATGAGGCCTGTGGAAGACAGAACTGATCTTCAAGGGGTGATCCCCGATAAGAAAGCATGCTGGGGTATCTGGAAAAGCAAAGGAATAATGTCTACAGGTACAACATCTTGACTATCTGTAGGTACAACATGTTTGCTGGGTATTTATCTACCACTCTTCTAGGCTATGTGGTTGAATTTTTACAGGGAGGTGGGGGAGGGGGGGAAGTCCTTCTGTAGTACCCATGCATCTGAGTGTGGAAAATTGGGACGTTGTCTTCCTTATGTTAACCCTTAAAATACTCACATCTAACAGCTTGCTTTTCTGAAAGGATTGGGGAAAATAATATCAAAATATTTAGATTTAGTAACAAATGCAGAAAAGGGTCCATTTATTACTAAACATACTGTAACCCATGGTGATATAGCTGACTAAATTGGCAATAATAGGCAGTACTAAGTATTTCTAGGAGCACTTTTTTTTTTTTTAACTTAAAAAAATCATCTTACCAATTGCAGAGGAGAATTCTTTGAAGTTTATAAGGCAATCAGAGTTTTCGTCCAACAATCTGAATGTCCATAAAGCTAGTGAGTCTCTATTTGCCGAATGAGCCCAGGGACTCAACAAGTGATACAATGCTCTGAACTGCTGGCAGTCAATCTGATACTGTTCCAAATATGGCAGACTGGGGTCATGATGCTTCAATACGGGACAACCCAAACACCAATAACAAGATAAAAACAGCTCTTTCTATTAAAATAAATAAAAGGGAAAGTTACTAATTAGAAAAAGTAATTTTGGAAGATTTTAAAAACCATGTCTGCTAAAATAAAGATAAAAAAATTAGAATGGCTGTGATACAATTCTGCTAAAAAAGCTTTAGTTTTCATTTTAAAAAGAACAACAGTACCTTAAAGATGACATAAAGTTCATCCAATTCATGAAGGCTCAATTTCACATCTTGTGATACAACACGCAACTTTAAAAAGATTAAAAGCAATTTAGTACACAGAATTTAACATTGCAATAAAGAAATTCTCTTTGAATTTACTTAGAGTCTCTCTCTGCTAGAAGAAAATATTTGTCTTTTAACTTCTTAAATGAATAATAAAAAGTTATATTATAAAGTTATCTATTTTATCCTTTTAAAAAGTAGTAGTAGACTAGTTCAATTCTACTTTAATATGTACTTTGCTATTCATCTCTTCATACTCAGAAATCACTGCCAAAGGACAGCCACTTAATGTCTATAAATATAAGTAACACTATTCTAAGTCTTATTCCATATATTCCTCTCTTGCCACATAAGCAGCATATCTAGTCATCATGTGAGGTTGCCATTAAATACTTCAAAGGCATTGGGAGATGTACATTCCCTATCTATGCCAAAAAACATAATCCAATAAGTAATAAGCTTAGAAAATATGTAATTTTATCCTGTTCCATGAAGAAGAAGCACTTCTTTATGTTAACCCTTAAAACACTCACATCTAACAGTTTGCTTTTCTGAAAGGGTTGGGG
>NW_016815881.1:14583-28692 GCF_001698545.2 Rhinopithecus bieti | reverse complement strand
AGCACTTTCTTTTTTTTTTTTTTTTTGCTTAAAAAAATCATCTTACCAATTGCAGAGGAGAATTCTTTGAAGTTTATAAGGCAATCAGAGTTTTCATCCAACAATCTGAATGTCCATAAAGCTAGTGAGTCTCTATTTGCCGAATGAGCCCAGGGACTCAACAAGTGATACAACTCAACAAGTGATACAATAATGGTACAATCATTATGGTATCTAAGAAATTTGAAAGCAAAGGTAAAGAAAAAAGCTAGAATTGAGGAAATAGGGAAAATTTTTAAAAAACCCAGTAGACTCAGTATATAAAATTAAGAGTTGGTTTATTGAAAAAATCAATAAGATAGACAAATTTCTGGCAAGTGAGATGAAAGAAATCACAAATGACCATCATTGAGAAGTGGATAATTTAAGCATGGATACAGAGGTCATTTAAAGTGCCCAGCAGGGGCATGGTGGCTCACGCCTGTAATCCCAGCACTTGGGAGGCCGAGGCAGGCAGATAACTTGAGGCCAGGAGTTCAAGACCAGCCTGGCCAACATGGTGAAACCCTGTCTCTACTAAAAATACAAAAATTAGCCAGGTGTGGTGGCGTACGCCTATAATCCCAGCTATTTGGGAGGCTGAGGTACAAGAATCACTTGAACCTGGGAGGCAGAGGTTGCAGTGAGCCAAGATCATGCCACTATACTCCAGCCTGGGCGACAGAGTGAGACTGTCTAAAAACCTGTCTAAAAAAATAAAAAATAAAAAAAAGGTGCCCAGCATGGGATGGGCCAATATGGCAAACTAGAAGCAGATCATGGGTGCTGCTCTCTTATGGAGGGGAAACAAAGGGTTTAGTGAACACTGACCCTAAAAGCCAACCATCTAAGAAACCACACTGGGAACCATCAAAGCAGCAAGAGTACACAGAGAGCATAGAGGAGTGAAGCTGGGCAGTAGCCTATCTGGCATCAATGTTGAGTCAGGAGAAGCTCCCCAATACAGGAAAGGGTAATTCACACTCTCCATGGGGATCTGTGTAAGGCTGGGAATGGGAGAATCCCCCTGCCCTAACCCCCTACTCACGACTCTCATCCTCCCACCTCACCTCTAAACTGAGGCAGAGAGCCACCCAGACGGTTTGTGGAGGCAAATCTTAAGTCCAAGGGGACCTCTACAAGCCTCGGATCCCGGAACAGACCAACACTAGCGCCACAGACCCAATAGAGGCCACAGTCATGGTGCCTGGGAGCAGTAAGATTGGTCCACCCTCCTCACCAGACAAGGCTTGGTGCCAGCTTCCAACCCAGCACTCCCGCTTCTGCCTGAAATCAGCCAGAGGCTACAGCCTCCTGTTGTCCCATGAAACACCTACACGGCAGGGCGGACGACCCCACCCACTCCTGCCACTGGTAGCCAGGCGGGCAACACCTGCTAGAGCTTCCAACCCAGATGTCCCGCTTCTGCCTGAACTCAGCCAGTGGCTACAACATCCTGTTGTCCCTGGAAACACCCAAAAGGCAGGGCAGGTGACCCCACCAAGCTCCACCACTGGTAGCCAGGTGGGCAATGCCTGTTAGAGCTTCCAGCCCAGTGGTCCAGCTTCTGCCTAAACTCTGCTGGCAGTTGCAACCCCGGGTACCCTCGGGATGCACTTGGACAGCAGATGAGGTGACACTACTCACCCCCGCAGCTCCTAGCTGGGCGGGACTTTCTGGTTTAGGTGGTGCCCAAGCATCACTCAGAGATGAGACACCCAGGTTCGCAGGTTGATAGAGAGGTGGTGTGTGCCTCCCTCCACAGGGCCAACTCAGTAAGGATAAGACCTGTTTGCCAACTGTGGCTCCTACCTAAGGGAGCCCTGTGAACCGGAGCACCCAACAAAAGAAATGTGGGCATGAAGCCAGTAATTGGAGGGGGTTCCTCCAAGGCCCAGGGGTAGACTAGGTGAATGGGCCATCTCACTGCCCCCAGTCACAGACCACTATCCCGGAGCCATGCAGCAGAGCAAGAAGCCATCTGCTGGCTAACACTCTTAAGTGCCACCTACTGGATTGCAGCCCAAAACACAACACTAAAATACTCTGCCAGTATACACCACCTGTGAAAACTAAGGTAAAGGCTTCTACCGGCACCCAGCCTGAGCCAATGCATGTGTACGCTGCCACCCTGCTACGGATGCTGGCATGCATGAGCAAGCATGGATTCCACTGCCACCACCCCTATTGTTTTGGCTAGCACCTCCACTGCAGTGTTGAAGCCAATGGACTGGGAACACCTCGGCCTCTCTGGCAGAGCAGGTTCCTAGCCCCGAGGGCCCAGAGAACAAAGCTGGGGGTCTGGTACCAACCCCACAGAGGTAGTGCACTCATCTCAGGGAAGCTCAGGTGAGCTTTGGCCATCTGAAGTCTTCAAAATCAAAGCCAGTCAACTGAACCCACCTTATACCACAATCAAACCCCCAAGGGCATCAAAGAAGATAAAAGCAAAAAAAAAAAAAAAAAAAAAAAACCAAAAAAACAAAAAAGACCTATCCAAAGGAAAACAACTTCAGAGATTAAAGGAATATCAGCTCACGCAGATGAGAAAGAACCAGCACAAGAACTCTGGCAACTCAAAAAACCAGAATGTCACCTTACCTCCAAACAACTGCACTAGTTCCCCAGCAGTGGTTCTGAGCCAGGTTGAAATGGCTGAAATGACAGACATATAATTCAGAATATACATAGAAATGAAGATCATCGAGATTCAGGAGAATGTTGAAACCCAATCCAAGGAATCAAAGGAATACAATAAAATGATACAGGAGGTGAAAGATGAAATGACCATTTTAAGAAAGAATCAAGCTGATCTGATAGAGCTGAAAAACTTACTATAAGAATTTCATAATACTATCACAAGCATTAACAACAGAATAGACCAAGCTGAGGAAAGAATCTCAGAACTTGAAGACTGGTTCTCTGAATTAGCTTAGACAAAAATAAATGAACATTTCCCCAACTTTGCTAGACAGGCCAACATTAAATTCTGGAAATGCAGAGAACCCCTGCAAGATATTATATAAGATGACCATCCCCAAGCCACACAGTCATCAGATTCTCCAAGGTCAAAATGAAAGAAAAAATATTAAAGGCAGCTAGAGGTAAGGAGCAGGTCACCTAAAAAGGAAATCCCATTAGCCTAACAGTGTACTATTCAGCAGAAATGCTACAAGGCAAAAAAGATTGAGAGCCTATATTCAACATTCTTAAAGAAAAGAAACTCCAGCCAAGAATTTCGTATTCAGCCAAACTAAGCTTCATAAGCAAAGGAGAAATAAGATCCTTCTCAGACAAGCAAATGCAAAGGGAATTCATGTTCATTAGATCTGCCTTACAAGAGATCTTAAAAGGAGTGCTAAATATGGAAAGGAAAGACAATTATCAGCCACTACAAAAACACACTTAAGTATATAGACTATTGACACAATAAAGCAACTACACAATCAATCAATTTTGCATAATAATCAGCTAACAACATGATGACAGGATCAAATCTACATATATTAATATTAACCTTGAATGTAAACAGACTGACCAGAATGTAACCAGACTGCCCTAATTAAAAGGCACAGAGTGGCAAGTTGGATAAGATAGTGAGATGCTACTATATGATGTCTTCAAGAGACCCATCTCACATGCAATGACATCCAAAGCCTCAAAGTAAAAGGATGAGGAAGAATCTACCAAGCAAATGGAAAACAGAAAAAAGCAGGGGTTGCTATTATGATTTCAGACAAAACAGACTTTAGGCCAACAACAACAACACCCCAAAACAAAAAAAGGAATGATATAATGGTAAAGGGTTCAAGTCAACAAGAAGACAACTATCTTAAATATATATGCAGTCAACACAGCAGCACTCAGATTCATGAAACAAGTTCTTAGAGGCCTATAAAGAGACTTAGATAACTACACAATAATAGTGGGGGACTTCAACACCCCACTGACAGTATTAGACATATCATCAAGGCAGAAAACGAAAAAAGATATTTGGGACCTGAACTCAACACTTGACCAAATGGACTTAACAGACATCTACATAGCTTTTCCCCCCAAAACAACAGAATATATTCTTCTCATCTGCACATGGCACATACTCTAAAATTAACCACACAATCAGACATAAAACAATCCTCAGCAAATTCAAAAAACCCAAAATCATAACAACTATACTCTTGGACCATAGCATAATAAAAATGAAAATAAATACTAAGAAGATTGCTCAAAACCATATAATCACATAAAAATTAAACAATCTGCTCCTGAATGACTTTTGGATAAGCAATGAAACTAAGGAAGAAATCAAGAAATTATTTAAAACTAACGAGAATAAGGATAAAACATATCAGAATCTCTGGTACACAGTTAAAGCAGTGTTAAGAAGGAAGTTTATAGCATAAATGCTCACATCAAAAAGTTAGAAAGATCTCAAATTAACAACCTAACATCACACCTAGAGGAACTAGGAAAACAAGAATAAACCAACCCCAAAGCTAGCAGAAGACAAGAAATTACCAAAATCAGAGCTGATCTGAATGAAATCAAGACATGAAAAGCCATATAAAAGATCAATGAATTCATGACTTGGCTATTTAAAAGAATAAGTAAGACTGATAGAACACTAGCTAAACTAATAAAGAAACAAGAGATGATACAAATAGACACAATCAGAAATGACAAAGAGACATTACCACCGACCCCACAGAAATACAAAAAATACCCTCAGAGACTACTATGAACACCTCTATGCACACAAACTAGAAAACCTAGAAGAAATGATAAATTCCTGGAAACACACAACCTGCCAAGATTGGACCAGGAAGAAATTGAAACCCTGAACAGACCAAAAACAAGTTCTAAAATTGAATCAGAAAACAAAAAACAAAAAACACCAATCATAAAAAGCCCAGGACCAGATGGATTCACAGCCAAATTCTACCAGACATATAAAGAAGAGCTGGTACCATTCCTACTGAAACTATTCCAAAAAATTGAGGAGAAATGACTCCTCCTTAACTCATTCTATTAGGCCAGTATATTCTGCTACCAATAACTGGCAGAGACACAACAAAAAAAGAGAAAACTTCAGGTCAATATCCTTGAGGAGAACAGATGCAAAAATCCTCAACAAACTACTAGCAAACCAAATCTAGCAGCACATCAAAATGCTAACCCACCATGGTCAGGTATGCTTTATCCCTGGGATACAAGGTTGGTTCAACATACACAAATCAATTAATGTGATTCATCACAAAAACAGAACTAAGAACCACACAATCATCTCAATAGATGCAGAAAAAGCTTTCAATAAGATTCAACATCCCTTCATGTTAAAAAGCCTCAACAAACTAGGCATTGAAGAACTGTATCTCAAAATAATAAGAGCCATTTATGACAAATCCACAACCAAAATCATACTGAATGGGTAAAAGCTGGAAGCATTCCCCTTGAGAACCAGAAGACAAGGATGCCCACTCTCACCACTCTGGTTCAACATAGTGGCCAGTCCTAGCCAGAACAAGAGAAAGAAATAAAAGGCATCCAAATAGGAAGAGAGGAAGTCAAACTATTTCTATTTGCAGATGATATGATTCTATATGTAGAAAACCCCATAGTCTCAGCCCAAAAGCTCCTAGATTTAGTAAACAACTTTGGCAAAGTTTCAGAATACAAAAATCAATATACAAAAATCAGTAGCATTTCTATGTACCAACAATGTCCAAGCTGAGAGCCAAATCAAGAACTCAGTCTTACTCACAATAGCCAAAAAAAGAATAAAATACCTAGGAATACAATAACCATGGAGATGAAAGGTCTCTACAATGGGAATTACAAAACATTGCTCAAAGAAATCAGAGGTGACACAAGCTAATGAAAAACATTCCATGCTCATGGATAGGAAGAATCAATATTGTTAAAAAGGCCATACCAACCAAATCAATTTACAGATTCCGTGCTATTCCTATCAAACTACCAATGACATTCTTCACAGAATTAGAAAACGATTACAGAAAATTCATATGGAACCAGAAAGGAGCCCAAACAGCCAAAGCAATACTAAGCAAAATGAACAAAGCTAGAGGCATCACGTTATTCACCTTCAAACTATACTACAAGGCTACAGTAACCAAAACAGCATGGTACAGGTACAAAAACACACATAGTCTAATGGAACAGAATGAAGTGCCCAGAAATAAAGCTGCACACCTACAACCATCTGATCTTTAATAAGGTCAACAATAACAAGCAATAGGGAAAGGACACCCTATTCAATAAATGGTGCTGGGATAACTGGCTAACCATATGTAGAAGATTGAAACTAGATCCTTACCTTTCAAGATGGATTAAAGACTCAAATGTAAAATGTACAACTATAAAAAGCCTTGAGGAAAACCTAGGGAGTACCATTCTAGACATAGGCGGTGGCAAAGATTTCACAACAAAGATGCCAAAAGCAATTGCAACAAAAATAAAATTTGACAAATGGGACTAATTAAACTAAAGAGCTTCTGCACAGCAAAAGAAACTAGCAACAGAGTAAACAGACAGCCTACAGAATGGGAGAAAATATTTGCAAACTATGCATCTGACAAAGGTCTAATATCCAGAATCCATAGGAACTTAAAAAATTAAAAACCAGGCTGGGTGTGGTGGCTTACACCTGTAATCCCAGCACTTTGGGAGGCCGAGGCGGGTGGATCACGAGGTCAGGAGATTGAGACCATCCTGGCTAACACAGTGAAACCCTGTCTCTACTAAAAATACAAAAAATCAGCCGGGTGTGGTGGCACATGCCTGTAGTCCCGGCTGCTTGGGAGGCTGAGGCAGGAGAATGGCGTAAACCCGGGAGGTGGAGCTTGCAGTGAGCCAAGATCGTGCCACTGCACTCCAGCCTGGGAGACAGAACAAGACTCTGTCAAAATAAATAAATAAATAAAACCAAAAATCAAACAACTCCACAAAAAAGTGGGCAAAGGTCATGAACAGACACTTTTCAAAAGAAGACCAACATGCAGCCAACAAGCATATGAAAAAATGCTCAACATCACTAATCATTAGAGAAATGCAAATCAAAATCACAATGAGATACCATCTCACACAATCAGAATGGTGATCATTAAAAAATCAAAAAATAACAAGGTGCTAGTGAGGTTGTGGAGTAAAGGGAATGCTTATACACTGCTGGTGGAAATGTAAATTAAGTCAGCCACTGTGGAAAGCAGTTTGAAGATATCACAAATAACAGAGAACTACCATTCAACTCAGAAATCCCATTACTGGTCATATACCTAAAGGAATATAAATTATGCTACCATAAAGACACATGCATGTGTATGTATGTCACAGCATTATTCGCAATAGCAAAGACATGGAATCAACTTAGATGCCCATCAACAGTAGACTGGATAAAGAAAATGTTGTCAATATATACCATGGAATATTATGCAGCCATAAAGAAGAATAATATTATATTCTCTGGAGCAACATGGATGGAGCTGTAGATCGTTATACTAAGTGAACTAACAGAGGAAAAGAAAACCAAATACTGCATGTTCTCACTTATAAGTGGGAGCTAAACATTGAGTACACATGGACACAAAGAGGGGAACAATAGACACAGGGGCCTACATGAGTATGGAGGGTAGGAGAAGGGTGAAGACCATAAAACTACCTATTGAGTACCATTCTTATTACCTGTGTGATGAGATAGTCTGTACATGAAATCCTGTGACACATAATTTACCTATATAAAAAACGTGCAGCTGGGTGTGGTGGCTCATGCCTGCAAACCCAGCACTTGGGGAGGCCGAGGTGAGTGGATCACCTGAGGTCAGGAGTTTGAGACCAGCCTAGTCAACATGGTGAAATCCCATCTCTACTAAAAATACAAAAATTAGCTGGGCATGGTGGCAGGCACCTGTAATCCCAGCTACCAGGGAGGCTGAGGCAGAATTGCTTGAATCTAGGAGGTGGAGGTTGCAGTGAGCCGAGATTGTGCCACTGTACTCCAGCCTGGGTGACAGAGTGAGACTCATTCTCAAAAAAAAAAAAAAAAAAAACAAAACAAAAAAACAAAACAAAACAAAACAAAACCAAAACCAAAACCAAAAGCAAAACAAAACCAAAAAACAAGGAAACCTGCTTCTACTGCTATTATTCAATAATTCTCTGAAGATCCTACCTAATGCAATAACACAGAAAAAAGAAAAGAGGTATAAATGTTAGGAAGGGTCAAAATTCTAAGACTGGAAATGACATGCTTGTCTATTCAGAAAATTCGAGTTCAACTAAAAAAAATAGTACAATTAATGAGAGTCAATAATGCGACCACTTAGAAAAGCAACATACCCAACTCAATAACTTTTACACACACAGCCAATAAACAATTAGGCAATGGAAAGGAAAAATGATCTCATTCATATTAGCAGCAAAACCATAAAATACATAGGGGTAGAATAAACCCAATAAGAAATGTGTAAGACCTACATGATGAAAACTAAAAATGCTTACTAAAGAACATTTAAAAAGACAGATTGTTACAATGAATAAAAGCCTTAACAGATTTCAAAATAGACAAACTACAGTAATTGAAACAGTGTGGTACTGTTGTACTAACAAAAAAAGAAAGTCCAGAAATAAAGCCCATGTATGTATGTAAGAATTTAGCATATGAAAAAAGTAGAGTACTGTGAGTTAAATAAACTATTTAATACTTGGTTTTACAAAATGAGTGATTTCAGTTGGAAAACATAATATTACATAATAAACAAAATATACTCTAGGTGTATTAAAGTTCTAAATGTTAAAAAAGCAATACCAGTACTATAAGCCAATATGAAAAAATATTTTATAATGTATATAATTTTAAACAGAGAAAGCTTGCTAAGTTTGATATGAAACCCAGATACCATGTAATAAAAAAGAGAAAGACTTCATGAAAATTTGTAACTTGTATAATCTGAAAGACATTATAAAGATAATGAAAGAAATAATAAGACTAGGAGGAAATATTAGGCCACAAATATAGCTGACAAAGAACTAGTACTACTAATAGTCAAAAGAGCTCCTACAAATCAATACTTAAGACAATCTCATAGAAAAATAGGCAGAGGCTATGAATAGGCCATTAAGAGACTAAATTAAAAAGGCTAATAAACATATGTGATCAGTGAATTGAAACCTTAAATGAAAAGTGATATTTGATCTATCACATTGGCACAAATTAAAGATTTTGTTTTGTTTGCTTTAGAGACAAGGTCTGGCTCTGTTGCCTAGGCTGGAGTGCAGTGGCATGATTATAGCTCAATGTAGCCTGGAACTCCCAGGCTCAAGGTGATCCTACCATCTCAGCTTCCTGAGCAGCTGGGACTACGAGTGTGTGCCACCATGCCTGGCCAACAAATTCAACTAGTGAGAATGTGGGGAAAGGGACATTCTTACAGGCTGCTGGTGGGATTACAATTTGGCAAAATCTTTTGAAGCATAATTTGGCAGGGACCTGTCAAATTTTAAATGGGCATACCCTTTTACCCAGCTTCCACTTCCAGATATCTATCTTGCAAAGAATATATATACAAGAATGTTTACATACAGTATTATTTGTAAAAGCAAAAAAAGGAGACATATTAAATGTACATCAACAATGAGTAAATTATAGCATATCCATTTTATGGTACACTATTCAATGCATTAGGAAGAGTGAGGTAGATCTATATTTACTGATATTCAATAACCATGATCTATTTCGGAATGAAAAAAGTTGCAGAGCAAAGTGACTGGTATGATCTCATTTCAAAAACTATATCCTTCCAACACACATGTATGTGTGCAGACACCTAGAGAAAAGATCTGAAAGGATATATGCGAAATTGTTTTAAGATGTTTACTTCTGGGGCGGAGAATCTACTTTTTACATTGATGTAATGCTTAAATTATTTACAGTGAGCATGTATTACTTCAGTAAATTAAAAAAAAATGCTAACATATAAAAACTAAAACAAGGGGCCCTATGCTAACCATGTCACAGTAACCTCACTGAATTATTCAACTGAAATCTAAACCTGGAATCTTCAGAAATGTTAATCTTCCCAGATTTGTATCTCTGAGGACCTTGGCCTTTAAGCAAGTAGGTTTACAAAAACAACACATGGCCATGATAAAAGCTCAAACAGTACAGAAGAATATAAACAGCAAAGTAAAACTCTCCTCCTTCTGACCAGCAATCTATTAATCCAATTCACCAAAGGCAACCAATATTAACAGCTGCTTATGGAGTCATCCAAATATTAAAAAGACAAGTATTTAAAACATAGTATTTACTTTAGGTATCCAAGGATAATAATATTCATTGGAGCACTGACTACTGTGTAGATCAGCTGTTCTTACTGATGCAGCACATCACAAATATGTTATGCTTAAATGCCAACATGATAGCATTCAACACTGAGCTGCAGGCTAGGTGTGGTAGCTCACGCCTGTAATCCCAACACTTTGGGAGGCCTAGCCAAGGAGGATCTCTTGAGCCTATAGGTTTGAGACAGCCTGGGAAACATACTGAGACCCTATCTCTACAACAAAATTTAAAAAATCAGCCAGGCATGGTGGTGTGTGCATGCAGTCCCAGCTCCTCAGTAGGCCGAGGAAGAAGGAGTTTTTGAGCTTAGGAGGTAGAGGCTACAGTGAGCCATGATCATGCCGCTGCATTCCAGCCTGGGCAATAGAGCGAGACCCTGTCTCAGTGGTCTTGAAGGTCAAATAGTACAAAATATGTTGGAGAAGGCAACATAAGTCAACCTGAAGAAAATAATTTATTTTCTCTAAAAAATAATTTACCATAGGCTAAACCTTGGCAAGGATCTAGCTCAAAAGTTTAGTCCTTTTTATTTGCCCAGAATGATAATTTCTAAAGAAAGTTAAAGAAAAAAATTACTCCAACTGGTTTTTCCCCATTGGTTGCATACTTACCACATTCTGTTTTGTTGTTTCCTCTAGGGTCTGTATCACATACAACCTATTTCGACAGCGCATACTGTGTATATCTTCATAGCGAATACTACCATATTTCTGCAAGAGATATGATTTCAGTAGATATTCATTCATAATAAATATCCACTTCTTCTTTTACAATTCAGTTTTATCAGACTTAATTCTTGGAGGCCTTGATTCTATTTCTAGGTAATTTCCTGACTTGTTCAATGATTTTGCAAATTTTCACCTCCCACGTTCAGTTTTAAATATATTCACTGGAGAGAATTCCATCTACTATGTACATAGACTAAGTACAAAATATGGGTAAAATTTGTAATCTCTAAGAAGTGAATAATAATAATGAGAATAATTCACCTTTTAATACAGAGATAGATGTTTAAAGTAGTCATTATTTGTGAAAGCAAGTGAATTTAATTTCNGTAATTTCCTGACTTGTTCAATGATTTTGCAAATTTTCACCTCCCACGTTCAGTTTTTAAATATATTCACTGGAGAGAATTCCATCTACTATGTACATAGACTAAGTACAAAAATATGGGTAAAATTTGTAATCTCTAAGAAGTGAATAATAATAATGAGAATAATTCACCTTTTAATACAGAGATAGATGTTTAAAGTAGTCATTATTTGTGAAAGCAAGTGAATTTAATTTCATTTAATGAAAAACAAATTGAGGCAGAGGAGGTTACACAACCTAGGAACAGTTCACAAAACTCATTTTAAAAGTTAAGTTGGATTTTAAGTTGTATGTCTACTTGCATTATTATCTTACACTTAATATACCACTAGAGATATACCATAGTTCAATCATTTTAAATATGCTAGGCAATATATTTATGGCATGAAAAAACTTACCTCATTTGATTCTCTAATCAAATCTGTAATATCCACTCTAGTATGACTGCTTTTTTCATCACTCACATTTGAACCCTGCTGAACATTTGAAGGCAATGGACTATCCTTATTAGTGACATTGTCAAAGAACCTATTGAAAAGTGATAGTAATACAAGAATTAGTGGAACTACCATTATTAAAGCAGAGAAAAGACACCTAATTTCTCCCTAGATAGAGGTTACTTTCAACTGAAAGGACAAGAGAAGGTCTTATGAAGAAGTGGAACTTGTTTTTTGTGTTTGAGATGGAGTCTTGCTCTGTCACCCAGGCTGGAATGCAATGGTGCAATCTTGGCTCACTGCAACCTCCGCCTCCTGATTTCAAATGATTCTCCTGCCTCGGCCTCCCAAGTAGCTGGGATTACAGGTACCCACCAACATGCCTGGCTAATTTTTGTATTTTTAGTCGAGACGGGGTTTTGCCATGTTGGCCAAGCTGGTCTTGAACTGTTGACCTCAGGTGATCTGCCTGCCTCCGCCTCCCGAAGTGCTGGGATTACAGGCGTGAGCCACCGCGCCCGGTCAAGAAGTGGAGTTTGAAGATGGTTGAGCATTAGGAGGGCATGGGTGAGGGAAATGGGATAGTGAAGGAATCATTTGGGGTTTTGAAGGAAGCAAACAGACTCAGAGAGTAATTGGCAAATACCACATAGCCCAGTAGAGTGAAATATAGGGTATGTAGAAGCGTATAGGGGGAAATAAGTGAAGAAAGGTAAACTGAGCCCTTACCACAGAGTTCTGAATGCCAGAGTAAGATGTTTGTATTTTATTCTGTATATAATGGGATTTCATGTGGCATTACGATAGTTGCCCATTCAAATATTTATTCATTTAGCATAGACAAATGTGTGCATACACACATACACACACATACAACACATGTGCTCCAATACAAAATAGCATCCATACAAAAGTCACTAGGAAAATAAAGTTCAACCCACCTGCAACCACATAGAAACCAGAATAACTTCCCAACCACTGGATATTTAACATTACCAACTACCCTTTTCCTGCTCGAACTACTTCTACATAGACACTTTATAGCTCAAACTGGGAATATGAAAGTCCTAGCATACTGAATCAACAATATTAGTGTAAATGTGTACATAATTTAGTGGTTCACTTCAAAGTGATTTATTCTTGCTGTATTTTTTCTGGAGATAGAGGACTGGACTTTAGGCATAGCTGTTTCATTCAGGTGGTTTTGTAATGTCAGGCAAATTGAAATTTCTAGGGCTCAGTTTCCTCTGTAAAACATGGGGACTGAACAACATCATCTCTCAAATTTCCTTCAGATTTAAATGTTATGGTTCTTACAATACCTGTTCAAAGCTGTCACAGCTTCAGCATCATCTTTACAAGTCAGCAGTTTGTCTAAATTATAGTCAAGTATTGCCAATCCCAGTTGCAAAATGGCCTTTATTCCATCATAGAAGAAACAGTCCACCACATTCACTGCACTTTCAATAGGTAGCACACTAATAAAAAGTGTGAGAAACCAAGAGAGAGAAACTGAGGAAAAGAATGTCATATCAGTCATGTGTTCTGTCAGCTGAGGAAGGTGATCCCTGATAAGTTCTTCAAAGACTGCCTGATCCACCAAGGCACCTAGAGAGTATCAAAAGAAGTTTAAAATAAACATTTTCAAAAGGACTTGTTTCCATACCTCCCCACTTCTATTAGGCATGCTGATGTATCTCATTTTTCTTCCTTAAATTATGAACTCTTTCAGAACCTTTTCTGTATTTTATACATCTAACTGCTAGTAGTGTCATGTACTTCAGAAACACAATTCAAATCACTTGAAGAGTTATTTATTGAGTCTTTATTATATGCAGAGACCTGTACTAGGTATTATAAGAGCTATACCAATTAATGAAATAGTCTCATGTTCAGGGAGTTTAATAGCTAGCACAACTCAAGATAAATACACAAATAACTATAATGAAAGACAGTACAATCAATGACCTAACCACAATCCTGAAAGCCTATTATGGTACAAAGAAGAGACCATCCATAAGTTTTAAGGTGAGGGGTCACAGATCTGTAAATATTTGATGACTAAAGAAAATATTGGCCGGGCGTGGTGGCTCACATCTGTAATCCCAGCACTTTGGGAGGCTGAGGCGGGCAGATCACGAGGTCAGGAGATTGAGACCATCCTGGCTAACACAGTGAAACCCCGTCTCTACTAAAAATACAAAA
>NW_016815881.1:0-8007 GCF_001698545.2 Rhinopithecus bieti | reverse complement strand
ATTATACTGTTCATCTATTATCTGTGTTTGTGTTAGCAGTCTAGCCTACCCTAATTGATGGTGTGCTCCTAAACAATTTGTTTTCCAATGATTCCTCCACTGCCTATAAAATAAAATTCAAACTCCAGCTCTATCCCAATCTACCTTATTGATTTTTTTCTCCAACTACTTCACTTCATCCATCCTATGTTTCTATCAAACTAAACAAACATGGTCCTATGTAAACTTTAGGTTTACCTCTACCTGTGTTCGGTTACATGGATTCCCTCACCTGGCATGTTCTTTTCATTCTATTTCCATATGTCCAAAATTCACCAGTTTTTAAGACCTGCAAATGCTACCTTTTCCACGAAGCCTTCTCTGACTCCTCCAGATGAAAATAGTTTCTCCTAATTATAAATCATGACAGGACTTTATATTTCTCTAACAGTTTTCTCACTTGATTTTGTTTCTTAATGAATATGCTTTAACATCTCCTGGTCTACATACTTTTAAGGGAGGACCCTTATCTGATACATCTTTATATAGCATTAAGTTCCTAGGAGAGTATCTTTTATAGAGCAGAAGTTCAATAAACATTTGTTAACTGAAAAAGAAAAATAATGAAATATCAATTATCCTAAGTATTCCCACTACCATCCTACTTAAATTAATACTATCCTCTATCTATCTCACCCCAATCTCCTTCCTTATAATCATCACTTCCAAATTAGTGGAGTTGGATTTGATGTAATTTTATTTGGAACATACACACAGTTGGGCTCATAGTTAAGTCATACCTGGCAGTATCCAATTTTGGGATTCCTGTATGCATAAGCAGTGAGTACCCTTCTCAGAGCAGATATGCCAGTGTCACTCTGAAAGGCTGGGTGCTCAGGCAGAGAGCGACGTAAATCACGTTCAATTTCTTCAGTAGCCAAGTTGCAGGTCCCTAAGGACTGCTCAACTACTTCAGCATAATAGCCAGGATTAGTAGCCATGTCATTAACAGCACCTGTGAAGATTATTAACATACAACAGAAGAGGGACAAAATTAAGCTATTATTTCATATATACATAAAGAATTGGATTTCATTTCATTACCTTGATATTTAGCCTTATGCTTAAGTGATTCCTGAGCACAAACAGAAAAGAGCTTTACACTAGAATCTATGTCAAGCTACTAATTTTATCCAACAGAATACCATTTTCATGAGCTTTTTTCCCCCTTAACTGACTGTTGACACTAGAGATAAAGGTTCCCCCATTATACATATCTTGCCTAATAAACTAATGTGCTCAGATGCTGGATGTGTGGATAGATAGGTAAGTTACAGGTAACTACTTACCTTTCTCTCTTTGACTAGTCTGAACTCAAGATGAGTAAGACTTTGTACTAACCATCTTTGTAATTCTTTCGCTTTAGCTTAGGGCATAACTCCTAGAAAGGCATAGTTAATGTCTGTTAAATAAATAAAGTGAATAAATGTAATACCTGAAAAAAGCATCCAGAGTTCTCCTCTTAAGGTTTCTGGAATCCCTCTTACAACAAGACTTCGAGTCTTTTTGGTTCGAAACATACTAACACCACGCCCACATTCTGCAAAGAGTATTTTCCATGACTGTTCCTTCATTTTTTCTTTCAACTGTAATGACAGAAAAATCAAAACAACTAAATCTAGTGAGAAATTAACTGTAAAATAACTTGCCCACTCTCTTTACCTTGAAACAACATCTCTAGAAATTAAGAACATAGAAAACCAAAGTCAGTATTCACCCAGGGGTGAAACACCGAATCTTTGTCATCATGAAAATCTTGTAAACTCATGTGAGCACAGCAGCTTTAATTTACTATTTTAATTCTTAGCTAAATTCATATAAAAATGGTAAAAGTGTTATACTTGGGAGGCAAAGCTTTAAACCATCAGTCTCCCCAAATCACGTCTATGTCAGGATTAGAAATCTATGCGAATAAAACTCAATGTCAATAAATATGTACAACTATTATGTATCTGTAAAAATCCCCAATGTCCAACTTTTATCTTTTATCTTCATTCCTGATAATAGTCCTTGTGTATAGTGGAACCAAATAAGTTACACAGTAGTACCTGCTGGAAAACTTTTCAAGTCCCAAAAGAATAATTTTCAGTTGTGTCACCTTCTAGTCTGCTTTTAAAATTTTTACTTTTCACCAACTGTTTCAGCCCATGGGTTTAAATATTTTGTTTTCCTACCATTTTAGAATTAAGAGTCTCCAAATTCTGAGGGTGAAATACCATCATTAAGGCTTCAGTGTTCACAGTTTTACCACATTCCCTCTGACTTGTTGAAGATTGCACCTCAAAATTATCAGATGGCTCTGTAGACTCAGAACTAATAGCAAGCTGAAAAAGAAAGAATGCAATTATCCCAGCTGCATGCTTAAGTTTCTGCAAGAAAAATATTCTAATGTTTACTGTCATTTATAAGCCACAATCTATATACATAACAAATATTAAAGCAATATCTCAGAGACATACCTATCAAAATTAGATACGTCAACAACCTGACTTCTAGAATGGCAAGCTCAGAATCTCTGTGAACACACTCCCCAACAAAAGCAACAAAATAGTGGCAAAACATTCAAAATAAACCATTTCAGAACACTGGAATTAACCAAAGGCATGCAATAAACTGAAAAGCATCTATTCGAGAAAAACTAATGAGCCTGAGTAAGACCAGAAGAATCTGTGGGGCTTTTAACTCTATCTACCTGCCCAAGCTCAGAAATCAAAGCCAGTAGTATGGCAGCCAGTGGATCTTTTGGAGTTTCATTAAAAGCCTTATCCCTAGGGCATAGACAATATTTGATCAAACTTGCAACTCCCTGGAAAATCTCTATTCCCAGGGTGTTGTTATCATTTGATTTTATTCACAGCTCAGCTTGGTAAAAAAAACTCTGTTCCCAGGGTATTATAGAAAACAATAGCAATTGGCTGGTGACAACCTAGCTGTCCAAGGCTATGATTTCAGCTAGAGCAAACAAGAGCCTGGCTAAAGATTTAAAAGGAAGACCTGAAAAACCAGATGTGATATGGAATTTTGAAGGGCTGCAACATAGTCTTGGGGATCTAGAAGAATGAATACATGGACAGGGCTGTGAACATGCCTAGGAAAGAAATGGGACAGAAGAAGGCCCCAGTTACTCAACTCTGGCTATCTTTGAAAGCAGGGAGTAAAAGCTAAAGCTGATGTGTAAATTGCCTGAAGTTTGACATATGCCTTGACACAGATATCCTTGAGAAAAAGGTGGAATATTTGATAGCATAAGGCATTTAAGGAAATCTAACCCATCACTGAATAACCACTAAATTATACTGATTCAGGGGGTGATCCAAGGAAGTCAGGCTTAAAAATAGAAATAAGAACTTAAAAAAGCAACCAATAGAAAGTGTCTTGAGGGGACCCACTTGTTGGATTTCATAAACAAAGACTGTAAAGTAGCTATTATAAATATATTCAAAGAATTAAAACTATGTTTAAAAAAATAAAGTACCCATTAAAAAGTGGGCAAAAGGTCTAAATAGATACCTCACCAAAGAAGATATAAATGTCAAATAATCATATGAAAGAGGTTCAACATCAGATGTCACTGGGTAATTGCGAATTAAAACAATATTACACACCTATTAAAAACCAAAACATTGAAAATACCAATTGCTTATGAGGATGTGTTGATACAGGCATGCAATGTGAAAGAAGCATAAATATATAAACTATACCCCTATGTTTCTTGCATCACTACTCAAAATAGCCAAGATATGAAATCAACCTAAATGTCTACCAACAGATGAATGGATACAGAGAATGTGATAAATTTTTATAATGGAACACTATTCAGCCAAAAAAAGAATGAAACATTTTCATTGGCAGCAACATGGATGAACATGGAGAACATTATGTTAAGTGAAATAAGTCAGGCACAGAAAGATAAATACCATATGTTCTCACTCATATGAAGGAGGTAAAAAGTTGAGCTCATAGAAGTATAGAGTGGAATGATGATTATTAGAGGATAGAAAGTATGGGGGGGGGAGTTGTACCATTTTACATTCCCAACAGCAATATATGAGAGTGTCAATTCTTCACTTTCTCCTCAACAGTTATTATCTGTCTCTTTAATTATAGCCACCCTAGTGGGTATGAAATGGTATCTCGTTAGGCTTTTGATTTGCATTTCTCTGTTGACTAATGATATGAAAAATCTTTTAATGTGCTTATTGGCCATTTCTTTATTTTCTTTGGAGAAAAGTCTATTCAAATCCTTTAACCATTTTTAAAATTGGGTTGTTTGCCTTTTATTATTTAGTTGTAAGAGTTCTTCATACATTCTAATTAGAAGTCCCTTACCAGACATATAATTGGCAAATACTTCCTCCATTCTGTGGGTTGTCTTTTCACTTTCTTGATGATACCATTTGTAGCACAAAAGTTTTTAATTTTTATGTAATCCGATTTACCTATTTTTTCTTTAGGGTCACATGCTTTTGGTGTCATATCTATAAACAATTGCCTAATTCAAGATCATGAAGATTAACTCCTATGTGTTCTCTGAGAGTTTTATAGTTTCAGCTTTTACATTTCGGTCTTTGATCCATTTTAAGTTAATTTTTGTGTATGCTTTAAGAAAAGAGTACAACATCTTTTGGGGGGTGGGGACTATGTTGCTATCCATTGTTTTGGCACCATTTGTTGAAAATAGTTCTTTCCCCCATGGAATTAGCTTGGCTTTCTTGTTGAAAATTAACTGACCATAAATGTAAGAATGTATTTCTAGAGTCTCAATTATATTACATTGATCTACATATCTCCCCTTATGCCAGTATCACAATGTCTTGTTTACCACAGCTGTATAATAAGTTTTGAAATTGGAAAGCTTGAGTCTTCCAACTTTGTTTTTCTTCGTCAACACGGTTTTAGTTACTCTGAGTCTTTTCTTTTTTCACATAAAACTTTATGAACTCCAAAGTTTTACTTTTAAAACATATCAGTTACCCGGCTTCTATGGATTATAACTACACCAGCTATTGCAAGTTATTACTAGGAGTGGTAAAAAATAAAATAAAAGAAAGACAAGACTCACTAACTTCATCTCTTAAACTTTAGCAAACCTTAGTAGCTTAAGAAAGATAAAGAATGCCCATGACGGAGGCAGAGGAAAAGTAGCAGCTTAGGGTGGACCAATCCAGTGGTATTTTAGTTTGAAATCCAAGAAGCCAGTACAAGCCCTAGCAGGGCTGGACATTAAGATTGGCTCTGAGTCCCCACCCAAATCTCACCTTGAATTGTAATAATCCCCATGTGTCAAGCATGGGACCAGATGGAGATAACTGAATCAGGGGGATGGTTTACCTCATGCTGTTCTCATGATAGTGAGTGAGTTCTCAAGAGATCTGATGGTTTTATAGGGGGCTTCCCCCTTCGCTCAGTACTCATTCTCTCTCCTTCCACCCTGTGAACGGGTGCCTTCTGCCATGATAGTAAGTTTCCTGAGGCCTTCCCAGCCATGTGGAATTGTGAGTCAATTAAACCTCTTTGCTTTATTACCAAGTCTTCGGTATTTCTTCATAGCAGTGTGAGAATGGACTAATATAGTAAATTGGTACCAGGTAGTGGGGTGCTGCTGTAAAGATATCCAGAAATGTGGAAGCAACTTTGGAACTGGGTAACAGGCAGAGGCTGGAACAGTTTGGAGGGCTCAGAAGAAGACAGAAAGATGTGGGAAAGTTTGGAATTTCCTATAGACTTGTTGAATGGCTTTGACCAAAATGCTGATAGTAATATGGACAATGAAGTCCAGGTTGAGGTGGTCTCAGATGGAGATGAGGAACTTATTGGGAAATGGAACTTTAGCAAAGAGACTGGTGGCATTTTGCCCCTGCCCTAGAGATCTGTGGAACTTTGAACTTGAGAGAGATGATTTAGGATATCTGGTGGAAGAAATTTCTAAACAGCAAAGTGTTCAAGAGGAAGCAGAGCAAAATATTTGGAAAATTTGTAACTTGATGATGTCATGGAAAAGAAAAACTCATTTTCTGGGGAGAAATTCAAGCTGGCCAGAGAAATTTGTGTAAGCAACAGGAGCCGAATGTTAATCACCAAATTCGGATGTCTGCAGGACAGGCCAGAGACCTTCACGGCAGCCCCTCCCATCACAGGCCTGGAAGCCTAGGAGGGAAAAATGGTTTCATGAGCCTGGCCCAGGGCCCCCCTGCTCTATGCAGCTTCGGGACATGGTGCCCTGCATCCCAGCTGCTTCAGCTCCAGCTGTGGCTAAAAGAGGCCAAGGTTCAGTTTGGGCCATTGCTTCAGAGGGTGCAAGCCCCAAGCCTTAGTGGCTTACATGTGGTGTTGGGCTACAGATGCACAGAAGTCACAGGTGCACAGAAGTCAAGAACTGAGGTTTGGAAACCTCTGCCTAGATTGCAGAGGATATATGGAAATGCCTGGATGTCCAGGCAGAAGTTTGCTGCAGGGGCAGAGTCCTCATGGGGAGAAACTCTGCTAGAGCAGTATGGAAGGAAAATGTGGGGTCGGAGTCCCCACATAGAGTCCCCATTGGAGCATTTCCTAGTGGAGCTATGAAAAGAGGGCCACCATCCTTCAGACCCCAGAATGGTAGATACACTGACAGCTTGCACCGTGCACCTGGAAAAGCTGCAGGCATTCAACACTAGCCTGTGAAAGCAGCCAGGAGGGGCACTGTACCCTGCAAAGCTACAGGGGTGGAACTGCCCAAGGCTGTGGCAGTCCATCTCTCTCATCAGTGTGACCTGGATATGAGACATGGAGTCAAAGGAGACCATTTCAGGGCTTTATGATTTGGCTGCCCTGCTGGATTTCAGACTTATATGGGGCCTATAGCCCCTTTGTTTTGGCCAATTTCTCCCATTTGGAATGGTGTATTTACCCAATGCCTGTACCTCCATTGTCTCTAGGAAGTAACTAACTTGCTTTTGATTTTACAGGCTCATAGGCAGATGGGGCTTGCCTTATCTCAGATGAGCCTTTGGACCTGGACTTTGGGTTAATGCTGGAATGAGTTAAGACTTTAGGGGGCTGTTGGAAGGGCATGATTGTGTTTTGAAATGTGAGGACATGAGATTTGGGAGGGGCCAGGGGTAGAATGATATGGTTTGGCTCTGTGTCCCCACCCAAATCTCACCTTGAATTGTAATAATCCCCACATGTCAAGGGCAGGACTGGGTGGAGATAACTGAATCATGGGCAGTTTCTTCCATGCTGTTCTCATGACAGTGAGTGAGTTCTCATGAGATCTGATAGTTTTATAAGGGGCTTCCCCCTTTGCTCAGCACTCATTTTCTCTCCTGCCACCCCATGAAGAGGTGCCTTCCACCATGATTGTAAGTTTCCTGAGGCCTACCCAGCCACGCAGAACTGTGAGTCAATTAAACCTCTTTTCTTTATAAATTACCCAGTCTCAGGTATTTCATCATAGCAGCATGAGAACAGATGAATATAGATGGGATTCAAGGAAAGGTAAGGAGGAGTATTCAAATCAATGTGTAAATAAAAGGGTAAGGTAGAAGAAGCCAATAAAGGAAGAATTAATGATTAGAGAGTATAGGTCTCAAATTGCAACAATTCCCATCTTTTTTTTTTTTTTTAAAAAAAAGGTTATTTTGACAAATCACATACTTGACCACTTAATATTAAGTTTAGCTGTTTGAACGAGGAGCTACATTTTTGCAAATACAGGTTGGAAAATTCATGGTTGTAGTCTGGATCTCAAGCACAGCACATTCCTTTAGTTCGAATGACTGAATCATCAGTTTATCTATTGTTCTAAACTACAGGAAAAGTATCCCAGAAGGAAAAAAAATAACCTCTTAAGTAATGAAACCCTAAACATAAATTTATAAGAGTGATGACAAGTATGCTAGTCCTATCCATTATTACCTCTCAAGTATTCATAAAGTCATGTTAAAACATTCACCTTCATCAACAGGCAGTAGGTGGTCAGAAAAT
>NW_016815880.1:22533-25832 GCF_001698545.2 Rhinopithecus bieti | reverse complement strand
TGGGTAAATCTTTTTTCCCTTTTTAAATTCTTTAAAATAGTTATGACTTGAAATAAAATATTATAACATTGTCTTATCTTTTTTCTTTTTTCTTTTTGAGACAGAGTCTCACTCTTGTTGCCCAGGCTAGAGTGCAATGGTGCGATCTCGGCTCACTGCAACTGAGAGGTGACAACATGCTAGCAGCCCTCACTCGCGGTGCCTCCTCGGCCTCGGCGTCCACTCTGGCAGTGCTTGAGGAGCCCTTCAGCCTGCCACTGCACTGTGGGAGCCCCTATCTGGGTTGTCCGAGGCCAGAGCCGGCTCCCTCTGCTTGCAGGGAGGTGTGGAGGGAGAGGCGCGGGTGGGAATTGGGGCAGCACGCACCACGCTCACATCCTGTGTCAGTTCTGGCACTGCCGGCCCAGGGCAGTGAGGGGCTTAGCACCTGGGCCGGCAGCTGCAGTGGGTGCACCAGGTCCCCCAGCAGGCTAGCACTGCTGGCGCTGTGCTCGAGTTCTTGCCAGGCCTCAGCTGCCACCCCACGGGGCAGGGCTGGGGACTTGCAGCCCGCCATGCCTGAACCCCCACACCCCATGCTCCGGTGGGCTCCCGCGGGGCCCAAGCCTCCCTGAGTACTGCCCCTTGCTTCCCAGCGCTCAGTCCCAGCAACCACCCAGGGGCTGAGGAGTGTGGGTGCACAGTGGGGGACTGGCAGGCAGCTCTGCCAGCAGCCCTCCTGCAGGATCTGCTATGTGAAGCCAGCTGGGCTCCTGAGTCTAGTGGGGACTTGGAGAACCTTTATGTCTAGCTAAGGGATCATAAACGCACCAATCAGCACTCTGTGTCTAGCTCAGGGTTTGTAAATACACCAATCAGTACTCTGTATCTAGCTAACCTAGTGGGGACTTGGAGAACTTTTAGGTCTACCTAGAGGATTGTAAATGCACCAATCAGCACTCTGTCAAAACGGACCAATCAGCTCTCTATAAAATGGACCAATCAGCTCTCTGTAAAATAGACCAATCAGCAGGATGTGGGTGGGGTCAGATAAGGGAATAAAAGCAGGCTGCGCGGGCCCAGCAGTAGCAACCGCCTTGGGTCTCCTTCCACCCTGGTGGAAGCTTTCATTTTGTACCCTTCGCAATAAATCTTGCTGCTGCTGACTGTTTGGGTCCGCACTGCCTTTATGAGCTGTAACACTCACCCGAAGGTCTGCAGCTTCACTCATGTCAGCGAGACCATGAACTCACCAGAAGGAAGAGGTCTGCAGCTTCACTCATGTCAGCGAGACCATGAACTCACCAGAAGGAAGAAGCTCCAGACACGTCTAAACGTCTGAAGGAACAAACTCGGGACACACCATCTTTAAGAACTGTAACACTCAATGTGAGGGTCCGCAGCTTCATTCTTGAAGTAAGGGAGACCAAGAATCCACCAATTCCCGACACACAACCTCCACCTGTCGGGTTCAAGAGATTCTTCTGCCTCAGCCTTCTGAGTAGCTGGGATTACAGGCACCGGTCACCATGCCTAGCTACTTTTTTGCATTTTAGTAGAGACAGGGTTTCACTATGTTGGCCAGGCTGGTCTTGAACTGCTGACCTCGTGATCTGCCTGCCTCGGCATCCCAAAGTGCTGGGATTACAAACGTGAGCCACCATGCCTGGCCATCTTGTGTGGTTTTTAATGAATATTGATATAATTGATAACTGCAACATAAAGGTCATTTGAGTGGTAAACTGAACTATTTGGTTGCCAGGCTACTACAATTTACTGGAAGTGGAATGATGTAAACTTTAGGACTGTCAATCTTTTGAAGTTAATCTTGTGAAGATTGTAAGCCCTATAGCAACCAATGAATCCCATATTATAAAGAAATATTTCTAAAAAGGCAATATATGAATTAGAATAAAATAATTCAAATATTCAAATATTCCAAAAGAAGGCAGAAAGGGGGAAAAGATAAATATAAGGATGTGGGACCAATAGCAAACAAATAAGATGATGAATCTAAGCACAAACATGTAAATAAATACATTAAATGTAGATGATCTAAACACACCAATTAAAGTAGAGATTGTCAGATTGAAAAAAAAATAGCCAACCATATTCTGTGTACAAAAAGCATACTTAAAATGTAAGGGCATAAAAATGATAAAAAGTGAATAAAAAATGTATGCAATGCAAACACTAATTCAAAAGATAGATGTAGTGGTCATTCAGGTTAACTTTCCCTTATCTGAAATGCTTGGGGTCAGAAGTGTTTTGCACTTCAAATCAGATTTCTGAAAAATTTGCACATACATAATGAGATATTTTGGGGATGGGATCCAAATGGCTAAACACAAAATTCAGTTATTTTTATATACAGCTTATAAGCATAGCCTGAAGGTAATTTTATGAATACTTTCAGTAATTTAGATGCAGGGGTTACATGTTCAGGTTTGTCGCCAAGGTATATGATGCCGCTGAGTCTTGAGGCACTGTTGATCTTGTCACCCAGGTAGTGAGAACAGTCCACAATAGGTAGTTTTTCAACCCTTTCCCCACTGCCTCACCCCATTCTCTTGTAGTCCCCAGGGTCTATTGTTTTCATCTTTATGTCTGTGTATGCCCTATGTTTAGCTCCCACTTACAAGTGAGAACTTACGGTATTTGGTTTTCTGTTTCTTAGTTAGTTCACTTAGGACAATGGCCTCCATTTGCATCCATGTTGCTGCAAAGGACATGATTTTATTCTTTTATGACTGTATAGGATTCCATGGTGTATATGTACCATGTTTTCTTTATCCAGTCCACCATTGATGGGGACCTAGGTTGATTCCATGTCTTTCCTATTGTGAATAGTGCTGCACTGAACATACTGGTGTATGTGTCTTTTTGGTAGAATTATTTATTTTCCTTTGGGTATATACCAGTAATGGGATTGCTGGATCCACTGGTACTTCTATTTTTAGTTATTTCAGGAATTTCCAAACATCTTTCCACAGGGCTGAATTAATTTGTATTCCCACCAACAGTGTATAAGTGTTGCCTTTTCTCTACAACATTGGCAACATCTTTTTGACTTTCAAACCACAATGAAATACCATTTCGCACCATCTCATGCCAGTTAGAATGGTGATCATGTACCATATGACCCAGCCATCCCACTACTGGGTATATACCCAAAGGATTATAAATTATTCTACTACAAAGACACATGCACACGTATGTTTATTGCAGCACTATTCACAATAGCAAAGACTTGGAATCAACCCAAATGTCCATCTGTGACAGACTGGATTAAGAAAATGTGGCACATTGCTGGGCGCAGT
>NW_016815880.1:20630-21592 GCF_001698545.2 Rhinopithecus bieti | reverse complement strand
CAAAAAGCTGTGTTGAATTTTGTCAAACTTTTTGCATCTGTTGAAACAATCATGTGATTTTTATCTTTTATTCTGTGAATATGGTGTATCACATTTAGTAATTTCCATATGTTGAACCAGCTTTTTATCTCAAAAATAAATAATACTTGGTCATGCGAGAACATTAGGACAAATACCCAATGCACACGGGGCTTAAAACCTAGATGACGGGTTGATAAGTGCAGCAAACCACCATAGCGTATGTATACCTATGTAACAAACCTGCATGTTCTGCACATGTACCCCAGAACTTAAAGTAAAATATATATTTAAAAAACAGCCATTCTAACTGTCGTGACATGGTATCTTATTATGGGTTTAATTCGCATTTCTCTGATGATTAGCAATATTGAGCATTTTTTTCATTTGTTTTTTGGATGTTTGTATATCTCCTTTAGAGAAGTGTCCAGTTATTTGCCCACTTTTTAATAGAGTTGTTTTTTGCTTCTTGATTTATTTAAGCTCCTCATAGCATATGGATATTAAACCTTCATCAGATGCATAATTTACAAATATTTTCTCTCATTCTGTAGGTTCTCTTAACTCTGCATCATTTATTGAATAGGGTGTCCTTTCCCCATTGCTCATTTTTGTCCACTTTGTTGAAGATCAGATGGTTGTAGGTGTGAGGCTTTATTTCTGGTCTCTATTGTGTTCCATTGGTCTATGTGTCTGTTTTTGTACCAGTACCATGCTGTTTTGGTTACTGTGACTTTCTAGTATAGTTTGAAATAGGCACTGCTGGAGAGGATGTGGAGAAATAGGAACACTTTTACACTGTTGGTGGGACTGTAAACTAGTTCAACCATTGTGGAAAACAGTGTGGCGATTCCTCAAGGATCTAGAACTATAACTCCCATTTGACCCAGCCATCCCATTACTGGGGATATACCCAAAGGATTATAAATCATGCTGCTATAAAG
>NW_016815880.1:10225-19848 GCF_001698545.2 Rhinopithecus bieti | reverse complement strand
GATGCCTCCAGCTTTATTCTTTTTGCATAGAATTGCTTTGAGTCCTCAGGTTGTTTCTGTCGTTGTTGTTGTTCTGTATGAATTTTAGAATAGTTTTCAAGTTCTGTGAAAATGACGTTGGTAGTTTGATGGGAATAGTGTTGAATCTGTAGATTGCTTTGGGCAGTATGGCCATTTCAGTAATATTGATTCTTCTAACCAATGAGCAATAAATATTTTTCCATTCATTTGTATCATCTCTGATTTCGTTTTTTAATAAACAAAGCCAGTAATTTTATTCTCATCAATCTTTTTTCACGTTTTATTCATTTTTTTCTTTCTTTTATTATTTCAATAGCTTTTATGCCTGCCTAGTATTTCAACATGTATATGTACCACATTTTCTTTATCCAATCCATCATGGATGAGCACCTAATTAATACAGAAACAGAAAATCACATACCATATGTTCTCATTTGTAAGTAGAAGCTAAACGATGGGTAGAGATGGCACAAAGATGGAAACAATAGATACTGGGGATTCCAGAAGGGGCAAAGTAGGATAAGGGAAAGGGTTGAAAAACTACCTATTGGGTACTATGCTCACTATTGAAGTGATGGGTTCAACAGAAGCCCAAACCACAGCATTACACAATATATCCACGTAAGAAACCTGCAAATGTACCACCTGAATCTAAAATGTAAAAAAAAAAGAAAAAAATTAATGTCCCAAGTAATCACAAAATTAAACGTCCCAACTATACAAACCCCCTGACACACACATTTAAATTCATTTCATCTATCATTTTTTTATCTGATTAAAAGAACACTTTTCCAAATCAGGAGATTTTTTAATATTGTAATAACTACCTAAAAGTAAAGTGATAAGAAAATAAAATTATTTACATAGTAAAAGAAGGAATCATTAAGAAATTTTTCCATTAAATGGAACTGTTTTATATGTTGATTGTCTTGTTAGTGATGATTATATACCACAACAACAAACTATACTGTACATGTTATATTCATTTTTAAAAATATAAAGTTTAACTAAAATTAAACCTTAAAGCGAAAACAAGCACAAATACTCCCGTTCAAATAAACCTACATATGAAAACCAATGAAACAGAACAGGATACCCAGAAACTATTCTATGAATATGTGGAAGCTTGATATAAGGTAACATAGACATTACATATTAGTGAGAAAGAATGAATAATTTTAAAATGCACTGGGACTACAGGTTATCCATCTGTAAAAAGTACATTTTCATCTCATACCACATATAAATATTAATTGTAAGTATATTAAAAATATCAAAAAAAGCAATTCATGAAAGAAGGAATCTGAATACCCAATGAACATAAGGTTTCCAATATCACTAGATGATCATGGTAATGCAAATTAAAAGGTGGTACTATTTCACAGCTATAACCTGTCAAAAATCTAGACCCATGGTAGTATCAAGTGTTGATAAGGAAGTGAAATAAAGAGACCTCACACACTGCTGCAGTTGGGGGATGGGGGAAGGAAACTAGCACAACAATTTTGGAGAGCAATTGGGCAATATCTGCTAAAGCTTAGATGTATATTCCCTATAAGTCAGCTGTTCCTCTGATAGATCTATATTCACCAGAAATGTCTACACATGTGTGCAAAGAGACATGCACAAGAACATCCATTTAGTGTTTAAAATGTTGTTCTGTATAGACTTAATATAATAGGTATCTTTGTACAAATAGGATTCTCAGTTGCCTCCAAAGTCTCCAGTAAAGACTACTTTGCAATCACTGTTGCTTAATGTATTGCAAGTGAAATGTGGTCTCTTTCCCCATTGGAATGGAGTAAGTTAATATGGTGGGTCTGGCCAAGCTTCTTTAGGCAGATCCCACGCTTTCTGCCTAGAATCAGACATCTTTACTTTGCAACGCAAAATGAGAAGTTTTACCTCCCATGTCTTTGTTAAAGTTTTATTACTCCTTTGAGCCTGTTAGAAAAAAAAACTGTACCTTCTAAATACACTGCCAGTCTGCCATTTCTGAATTTCAGTGTTAAACCAAAATGTTTTATATTTTCCTCTGACATCAATATTAGCCAGAATCTGCTCTTTTAATTTTTGTATGAGGAATCTTCCTCTAGGTTGATATACACCTACAGTGCCCCAACATGCCTGCCCCAGCTTTGACATAGATCTGTTCTGTTTCAGTACCCTTTTATAGAAAATATATCACCTCCAACCAAATTTTGATATTCAGATAGTTACAGACTGGAACATTCTGTGAGAGTACACTGTTCACTCTTATTCCTGCCTCACCATTTCTCCCTTCATACCTCATGAATGAGATGTAAAGAAGCTTATATTTAGTAGCAGAAGACCTGAGACTGAGTCCTGGGTCAACTCCTTATTGGCTAAATTCCCTTGATCACTTTAGTCTTAGTTTCCATATCTGTGAAATGGGGATATCAATAACTGACCTCACAGCCCTATTGTGATAATCAAATTAAATTAAATAAGGAATGCTGGATGTGAAAAGGCACTTTGAAATTGTAAAGTGCTATCTAAATGCTAGTTATCACCAGCATTATCATATCCATTATAGTAGAATTTTCCTGTACCTAACACCCTCTGTGAAAGATTCTAAATATTTGAGGAAGAAGAAATGACTCATCTCCTGTGGATTAATTAGAAACTCTTAGAAGTAGTGGCCATTTGGGGAAAAAGAAAGGGCCAGAATTTCCAAGGGAGGGTTATTTATTTTATTTAAAAAATATGGGGAGACCAGCCAATATGATCTAGGGAGAAGAACAAAAATGGCAGGCTAGACATAGCCAGGGAGAGCTTCTCCCATCAACGGATCAGACCATTAAGAAGACTGGCATACTCTGAGCATATCTTCAGAAGAAAGGCATTAAGAAGAAACAGAGGGAAGACACAAAGTCAGGGGTGAAATGGGGAGGAAGCTAGGAGCCCTGCACAGGGTTACTGAGCACCAGGGCTCATTCCTGGCCCTGAGTAACTCATGGAGAAGGGGTGAGTTAAATAGGCATGGAGTAGCCCACTCTCACCATAGACCTCTGGAATCATAACTGTGGGAGGACCCATGACACCCACAGACATTTGAGCTGGCAAGGAGGGCATCATGGATAATTGGCAGGGACAGGACTTCTGCCTTTGTGGAGCACAGAGGGTTTGGCGTGAGAATGACTACAGTGGAGCACGGCCAGGGATGCCCATCCACCAAAGCTTGCCACACTCCTCTAGGTGGCCTTGGCATTTATTGACTGTCCCACCTGGATGAACCAGGGACATCTTGCCTATAGGATAAGGTCAGTCTGATCTGAGTGCCCCTGGTATGCTGGCCTTTCCCAGGGTCCCTGCCTGGCTGCACCTACTTGCAGCACAGCATCAGATGCCAAACCAGGGCACTTCCCAGCAGCCATCACCATGTCTTTTTTACTGGCAGACCCTGCCTAGCCATCAGAGAGCTTCTGCAGAAGGATTGCTACTGGGTGTACCCACGCACAGCATCCTTCCACTGCTTTGCTTGCATGCATGTGGACCCCACTGACTTGCTGCCCTTCTGCTCTTGGCATGCATATGCACAAACCCTGCTGCTGCTGCCCTGATTAAGCACCTTTGTCAGGACCTCCTAACAATGTTGTTGCTAGCAGATCAGGAACATCTCAGCCTCTCCAGTCCAGCAGGTACATAAGCTTGAGGGGTGAGACAACAAAGCAGAGGGCCTGGTCTCAGCCCTCCAGGATTAGGGCACACAGCCCAGGAATGCTGAACTAAGCCAAGATGGCTGCCTGAAATCATCCAGAAATAAAGCCAGTTGACTGAATCCAACCTATACCACAGTCAAACCCTAAAGGACATCAAAAGATATAAAAGCAAAAGCCCCATCCAAAGGATAGCAACTTCAAAGATTAGAGGAACATCAGCCCACACAGATGAGAAAGAACCAGCCCAAGAACTCTGGAAACTCAAAAAGCCTGAGTGTTTTCTTACATCCAAATGACTGAACTAGCTCCCCAGAAGTGGTTTCTAACCAGGCTGAAATGGCTGAAATGTCAGATATAGAATTCAGCATACAGGTCATCAAGATTGTGGAAAAAGTTGAAACTCGATCCAAGGAATCTAAGGAATCCAGTAAAACAATACAAGAGCTGAAAGATGAAATAGCCATTTTAAGAAAGAACCAAATTGATCTAATAGAGCTAAAAAACTCACTATAAGAATTTTGTAATATAGTAGAAATTATTAACATCAGAATAAACTGAGGAAAGATTCTCATATCTTGAAGACTGCACCTTCGAATAAACTCAGTCAGCAAAACTTTTTTAAAAAGAATAAGATAGAATGAACAAACCCCCCAAGAAATACAGGATTATGTAAGGAGACAAAACCTATGATTCACTGGTATCTCTGAAAGAGAGGGAGAGAGAACAATCAACTTGGAAAACATATTTCAGCAAATTGCCTGTGAAAATTTCCCTTACCTCACTAGAGAGATCAACATTCAAATTCAGGAAATTCAGAGAATCCCTGTGAGATACTATGCAAGACGACTATCCCCAAAACACATAGTCTTCAGATTCCCAAAGGTCAACATAAAAGAAAATATATTAAAGTCAGCTAGAGAGAAGGGGCAGGTCACCTACAAAGGGAACCTTATCAAGCTAATAGCACATCTTTCATCAGAAACCCTATAAGACAGAAGAGATTGGAGGCCCATATTCAGCATCATGAAAGAGAAAAAAAAAAAAAAAACAAGATTTTTATATCCAGCCAAATTAAGCCATAGCAAATGAGAAATTAAATCCTTTTCAGATAAGCAAATGCTAAGGGAATTCATTCCTACCTGCCTTACAAGAGGTCCTTAAAGGAGTGTTAAACACAGAAATGAAAGATTGGTATCTGTCACCACAAAACACACTCAAGTACATAGACAATTAACACTACAAAGCAAGTCTACATAACAACTAGTTAACAACTTGGTAACAGGATCAAATCCACACATATCAATATTAACCTTGAATGTAAATGGGCTAAATGTCCCAATTAAATGGCACAGAGTGGCAAGTTGGATAAAAAAGCAAGACTCAACTGTAATGCTGTCTTCAAGAGACCCATTTCACATGCAGTGACACTCAAAGGCTCAAAGTAAAGAGATAGAGAAAAATCTGCCAAGCAAACAGAAATCCAAAAAAGCAGGAGTTGATATTCTAATTTAGACAAAACAGACTTTGAACTGACAATGATAAAAAAAAAAAAAAAAAAGACAAAAAACTGCATTACATAGTAGTAAAGGGTTCAATTCAACAAGAAGACTTCACTATCTTAAATATATATGCACCCAACACTGGAGCACTCAGATTTATGAAACAAGTTCTTAGAGACCTACACACAGACTTAGATAGCCATGCAATAATAGTGAGAGACTTCAACAATCCACTGACAGTGTTAGAAAGATAATCAAGGCAGAAAACTAACAAAGACATTCAGGATCTAAACTTGACACTTAACCAAATGGACTTAGCAGATATTTACAGAACACTCCACTCAACAACAAAATGTACATTCTTTTCATATAAACATGGCACATTTCCTTAAATGAACTACATTCTTAGCCATAAAGCAAATCTCAACAAATACAGAAAAACTGAAACCATACCAATGACACTTTTATATCACAGTGCAATAAAAATAGAAATCAATACCAAAAATATCTCTCAAAATCATACAATTACAGGGAAATTAAACAATATATTCCTGGATGATGTTTATGTAAATAAGGAAATTAAGGCAGAAATCAAGAAATTCTATGAAACTAATGAAAACAAAGATACAACACACCAGAATCTCCAGGACACAGCTAAAGTGGTGTTCATAGGAAAGTTTATAGTGCTAAACACCTGCATCAAAAAGTTACAAAGATTTCAAATTAACAAGCTAATAGCATGGCTAGAGGAACTAGAAAAGCAAGAGTAAACTACTCCAAAGCTAGCAGAAGAAAAAAAATAGCAAAAATCAGAGCTGAATTGAAGAAAATCGAGATGAAAAAAAAAAAATTCAAAAGATCCATGAAACTAAAAGGTTTTCTTTGGAAGAATAAATAAGACCAAAAGACCACTAATTATACTAATAAAGAAAGAATGAGAGAAGATCCATAGGAATACTATCAGAAATGACAAAGGGGACATTATCACTGACTCCACAGAAACACAAAAAACCCTCAGAGACTATTACGAGTACCTCTATGATCACAAACCAGAAAACCTGGAAGAAACTGATAAATTCCTGGAAACATACAACCTCCCAAGATTGAATGAGGAAGAAATTGAAACCCTGAACAAATCAATAATGAGTTTCAAAATTCAATTAATAATAAAATACCTACTAACCAGAAAAAGCGTTGGACCAGATGCGCTCATGGCCCAATTCTACCAGATGTATAAAGAAGAGCTTGTAATAATCCTACCATCTATTCCAAAAAATGAGGAGGAGGGACTCCTCCCTAACTCTTTCTATGAAGCTAGTATCATTCTGATACCAAAACCTGGCAAAACACAATGCAAAAGAAAACTTCAGCCAATATCCCTGATAAACATAGATGCAAAATTCCTTAACAAAATACTAGCACACCAAATCCAGCAACACATCAAAAGGCTAATCCACCACAATCAACTAGGCTTTATTCCTGGGATACAAGGTTGGTTCCAGATGTGCAAATTAATAAATGTGATTCATCACATAGAAATAAAACAAAACCACATGATCATCCCAATAGGCACAAAAACAGCTTTTGATAAAATTCAACATACCTTCATGTTAA
The DNA here is from genome assembly GCF_001698545.2 of Rhinopithecus bieti. Taxonomy (NCBI): domain Eukaryota; kingdom Metazoa; phylum Chordata; class Mammalia; order Primates; family Cercopithecidae; genus Rhinopithecus; species Rhinopithecus bieti. Next base: position 13,031 of record NW_016815880.1, on the reverse strand, counting down.
AACCTCAACAAACTAGGCATCAAACACATACTTCAAAATAATAAGAGTCATCAGTGAGAATCCCACAACAAACATCATACTGAATGGGCAAAAGCTGTAATCATTCCCCTTGAAAACCAGAACAAGACATGGATGTCCACTCTCACCACTCCTATTCAACACATTCACTGGAAGTTCTTGCTAGAGCAATCAGGCAAAAGAAGGAAATAAAAGACAGACATCCAAATAGAAAGAGAGGAAGTCAAACTATCTCTCTTCATGGATGATATGATTCTGTACCTAGAAAACACCATAGTTTCGGCCCACAGACTCCTAGAGCTGATAAAAAACTTCAACAAAGTTTTATGATACAAAATCAGCGTACAAAATTCAGTAATATTTCCATACACCAAAAGCATCCAAGCTGAAAGCCAAATCAAGAATGCAATCCTGTTCACAATAGCCACAAAAAGAATAAAACACCTAGGAATACAGCTAACCATGGAGGTAAAAAGATCTCTATCTACAACAAGAATTATAAAACACTGCTCTAAGAAATCAGAGATGACACAAACAAATGGAAAAACACTCCATGCTCATGGATAGGAAGAATCAATATTCTTAAAATGGCCCTACTGCCCAAAGCAATGTACAGATTCAATAAGAAGCCCAAATAGCCAAAGAAGTCCTAAGCAAAAAGAACAAAGCTGGAGACATCACACTATTCTACTTCAAACTGTACTATAAGGCCACAATAACAAAAACAGTATGGCACTAGAACAAAAACAGACACATAGACCAATAGAACATGCTACAGAACCCAGAAATAAAGGTACACACCTACAACCATGCGATCTTTGACAAAGTTGACAATAACAAGCAATGGGGAAAGGTCTCCCTATTTAATAAATGGTGCTGGGATAACTGGCTAGCCATATGCAGAAGATTGAAACCATATGCTTTCTTTTCACCATATACAAAAATCAACTGAAGGTGGATTAAAGACTTAAATTTAAAACCTAAAACTATAAAAACCCTTGAAGAAAACCTAGGAAATACCATTCTGGACATAGGACCTGGCAAAGATTTCATGACAAAGAAATTAAAATCAATTGCAACAAGAACAACAATTGACAAATAATACCTAATTAAACTGATGAGCTTCTGCACAGCAAAAGAAACTATCAAAAATGTAAATGGACAGCCTACAGAATGGGAAAAATAATCACAAACTACACATCTGACAAATATCTAATATCCATAATCTATGCAGAATTCAAACAAATCAACAAGCAAAAATCAAACAACTCCATTACAAAATGGGAAAAGGACATGAACAGACACTTCTTCAAAGAAAACATACATGCAACCAACAGGCATATGAAAAAATGCTCAACATCACTAATCATCAGAGAAATGCAAATCAAAGCAACAATGAGATAGCCATTCCGACTGGTGTGAGATGGTATTATATACTTTATAAGGTAAACCTTGTACAGTGCTGGTGGGAATGTAAAGTAGTTCAGCCACTGTGATGCAATTCGTCTATGTAACACACCTGCACAAGTACCCCCTGAACCTAAAATAAAAGTTGGAAGGAGAAAATAAATAAATAAAATGTATAAAAATATCTATACATTAAATAAAAATGTAAAATTCTGAAAAAATATGGATTGACAGCGTTAGTCCCAGAAATACTAATTTGGTGGTCTTAATGGAACCCAGGAATTTAGGTTTCCGCAAGCCTTCTAGATGATTTTCATGATCAGCAAAGTTTGGGGATCACTTCTCTAAAATGTTAACAATTCCCTTCCACTTCCCAGTGTCTCAAAGCACCTCTCAGCTATCCCTGTCTGGTGAGTTTCCTTTGCATCTTGTTGCCTTATAATTAGTCTCTGCCTTTATATTCAGTCCCTTTACATTGGTGCTTCAGTTGCACCATTTGCCTCTCAAATCTGTTATTCCTGTACTCCATATTCTGCAGCCTACAAAACAGGTCTGCCCAGTATGTGCTCAGCACAGATACTAGCTGTATGTTCTCTCAGGTTTTTAAGGAAATGCTATTTCCAGTACCTCCATTATTGGGCTTGACTTTAGCTAGAAATTACCTGAATGTAATTACTAGAACTGAAACTGGCACTTTTGGCTCTAATACCTGCTATCATCCCTACTGCTATTTATTGCTATTTCTGCTGCAGCAACTGCCTGAGAAATGTACTGGTTATGCTAAAACCACATCCTTTCCCCTTCAGATATATTTGCATCAGTAGAACTTGAGCTCTAGGCTCACAGAGGAACAGTGCAGACTGTCTTTATGGTGTTTGTGCTAAAGGTAGGGGGATGAAGAGAGGAGTCTTTCCTTTGGATAAGTGGTCTGGTCGGCTGAGACCCATTCCTAGGTTTCAAATAAGCACTAAGGAGCCTGATTGGCAGTCTTACCCAGGAAGACGGTCATTAACACTATTTAAGATTCCAGCAGGGAACACAGGACCATCAGAATCAAGCTCCTTGCTCAGGCTGGAATGAGTCCCAAGAAAGGAAGATATCATGAGGTCAAAAGTATGACTAACAGTTCATTCAGACGGACTCATGTATCTGACCAAATCCAAGCACACCAGGACATCCCTGCTACATGACATGTTGACCTACCAACTGCTAACACAATCAGACTGTTTGTCTTTCTTCTCTCAGTACCACATACATACTTCTCCTGTTGCATTTATCACACCCTAATAATAAAGATAAACATAATTTTATGTTTTCAGAGTTATGCCTTGTCAACTACATTTAGCTTCTTTTTTTTTTTTTTTTTTTTTTTTTTTTTTTT
>NW_016815880.1:5130-6942 GCF_001698545.2 Rhinopithecus bieti | reverse complement strand
GTGTCAATTTTAGATCTTTCCAGCTTTCTCCTGTGGGCATTTAGTGCTATAAATTTCCCCGTACACACTGCTTTAAATGTGTCCCAGAGATTCTGGTATGTTGTGTCTTTGTTCTCCTTGGTTTTAAAGAACATCTTTATTTCTGCCTTCATTTCAATATTTACCCAGGAGTCATTCAGGAGCAGGTTGTTCAGTTTCCATGTAGTTGAGCGATTTTGAGTGAGTTTCTTAATCCTGAGTTCTAGTTTGATTGCACTGTGGTCTGAGAGACACTTTGTTATAATTTCTGTTCTTTTACATTTGCTGAGAAGTGCTTTACTTGAAAGCCATTTCTGACTTGTCTCACAGAGGTCCTTGGGGAGGGCTGCCAGAGAAACTGGGAAAATACCACAGGGAGAAGGAAACCTCCAGCTAAACTTTGTAACAATTCCATCCAAACGTGAAGTTTCCTGGCCAGAACTCAGGGGAGGGCATGAATCTGGTGTGCAGATTTGACAGGTGAGGAGGCGTGAAAGTCCTTCTTGCTTTCTCAGCTGAGATGCTGGTAGCCTGGGACAAGTTCTCAGCCTTGTTCACCCACTGTCTGGAAACAAACTCGGTGCCATTTGTGGGAGCATGGTAAGAGTGAGACTGGCCTGTTGGGTTGCATGGGAGCTGGGTGAGGCCTTAACTGCCAGCTCCCCACTACTTCCATAACAACCTGCATGATACAGCAGAGGAAGCCATAATCCTCCTGGAAACATAACTCCATTGACCTGGGGACCATCCCCCTATCCCCCACAGCAGCCACCGCAAGCACCATCCAAGGAGAGTCTGAGCTCAGACACACCTAACCCTGCCCCCAGCTGATGGTCCTTCCCTTCCCACCGTGGTAGCTGAAGACAAAGGTCACATTCTCCTGGGAGTTCTAGTCCCCACGCCCCCCGCCCACCCACCACATGATCCTCCCCTATACTACCACAACTGATGCTCTCTTGAAAACACCTCCTGGCAAGAGACCAACCAGCACAAAATTAGTGCGTTGAACAACTACAACTAAGGGTCCTCACAGAGTCCATTTGACTCCCCCGCCACCTCCACTGGAGCAGGTGAAGGCATCCATGACTGAGAGACCTGAAGACGGTTCACATCACAGGACCTAGAGAAGTGTAAACTGTCCTGAAAAGTCTCAGCAATACAATTGAAAAAGCAGAAGAAAGAATTTCAGAGCTCAAAAGCAAGGTTTTTGAAATAACACAATCCAACAAAGACAAAGAAAAAAGAATTAAAACAAATGAACAAAGACTCGAAGAAGTCTGGGATTATGTTAAATGAACAAACCTAAGAATAATTGGCATTTCTGAGGAAGAAACGAAATTTAAAAGTTTGGAAAGCATTTTTGGGGGAATAATCAAGGAAAACTTCCCCAGCCTTGCTAGAAATCTCGACATCCAAATACAAGAAGCTCAAAGAACTCCTTGGAAATTCATCACAAAAAGACCATCACCTAGGCACATAGTCATCAGGTTATCTAAAGTCAAGCAAGGCAAAGGAAAGAATCTTAAGAACTGTGAGGCAAAAGCACCAGGTAACCTAGAAAGGAAAACCTATCAAATTAAGAGAAGATTTCTCAGCAGAAACCCTATAAGCTAGAAAGGATTGGGGCCCTTGCTTCAGCCTCCTTAAACAAAACAATTATCAGCCAAGAATTTTGTATCCAGTGAAACTAAGCTTCATAAGTGAAGAAAAGATACAGTCTCTTTCAGACAAACAAATGCTGAGATAATTCACCATTACCAAGCCAGCACTACAAGAACTGCTAAAAGGAGTTCT
>NW_016815880.1:0-2416 GCF_001698545.2 Rhinopithecus bieti | reverse complement strand
TATACCCAAAGGATTATAAATCATGCTGCTATAAAGACACATGCACACGTATGTTTATTGTGGCACTATTCACAATAGCAAAGACTTGGAACCAACCCAAATGTCCATCAATGACAGACTGGATTAAGAAAATGTGGCACATATACACCATGGAATACTATGTAGCCATAAAAAAGGATGAGTTCATGTCCTTTTGGGGACATGGATGCATCTGGAAACCTTCATTCTGAGCAAACTATCGCAAGAACAGAAAACCAAACACCACATGTTCTCACTCATAGGTGGGAATTGAACAATTAGGACACTTGGACAGAGGAAGGGGAACATCACACACCACAACCTGTTGTGGGGTGGGGGGAGTGGGGAGGGATAGCATTAGGAAATATGCCTAATGTACATCACGAGTTAATGGGTGCAGCACACCAACATGGCACATGTATACATATGTAACAAACCTGCACGTTGTGCACATGTACCCAAAAAACACTGTTTCCTATGTACTCATAATTACTATTAACATAAAAAGGAATCTTTGTAGTCTTGCATTAAAAATCCATTTGACTTTGTTAAGCTACCTAAACTTTTGACAAAACAATTTCGTTTTTCAAAACACTGGATCACTTGTTGATTTCTCACAGGATGTTAATATTCGGGAACACAGTTTGAGGAATGTTGACTGAGAAGACAGTGATCAGGACTGTGAAACACCCCGAAACCAGAAAACATGAAGGACACTTGAAGACACTGAAGATAGAATTCCCCTCAAATTTCCAGAGGCTCATCACATAAAAATAGACTTTGGAAGGAAAAAAAAAAAAAGCCAACTCTTCCATAATTAAAACTGGCACCATGAATTAAAAGGGACCATCTACAGAACTTCTTAGGAAGGTTTAAAGTAGGAGCACTAACTCACTTATTAGAAGTAATCAAGCAGAAGCTAGATAGCTAAGTATCAGCAATGCTACAAAAGGGATTATCATCCTCAAAGAGAGGCTGGTTCAGAAAAAAGATTGGGTTTCTTCATGAGTTAACATTCTGTACCTCACTAACCAGCTCATGGACATCTTATGATTTAACAGGCACTTCAACTGGAAGTGTTCTGCGATGTAGAGTAATTCAGTAATGAGTTGAAATTCCATGAAAGTGTTTGCCCAGGGACACACAGAATGCAGTTCTTGGTAAAGTAAATATCAAATACCACACTTAATTTCATACCAGCCAACTATTGAACAGTAGGGGCCCAAGTACAGCAGTGAAACAATAGATTTACCAGTTTAGAATCATCAAGCTGAAGAATGAAGGGGGTGAAATCTAAACTCATTTACAGCTCAACAAGTAAAAGGACAGGAAGAGATTTGACTAAAGTTGACAAGTCATGCTGGTAGAGCTATAACTAAAGTCTCCTTCTCTCAGTCCATGACTCTTCACACCACTCCAATGGCTACCAAACCCCTGATGTACTATGTTCCAGGATCAACCTGGAATCCCCTCAATAATAAACTTATCTTTAGATTTTAATATACACCTAATTAATGTTAAATAAATCTACATTTAGTCATTGAAGTTTTCTCTGAAGAGTCAAGTGCCCCATCAGCCAAGTTTTGAGTTGGTGTGTTACACTACCACACATCTTCTTTAATTCACCACTATGCCCATTAACTTGATGACTCATTTTCTATTTAACTTCCTTTTAGCTAGAAATCAAAACAGCCCATCAAAATGCTGTAGTTATCTCCTGAATGTCAAAGGAGTCTTTCTTAAACACAAGATCACATCTGCTTTTCATTTTGAAAACAATTCTGTGTGCTGTTTCTTATCCAATACGATAAACATTGTTTTGTCAAATATCTTACTAATGTGACTTTTCAGTTATCTTATTAATATGGCTTCTCTCTTCATAATTCATAGAAGACAGAATGCCTACAACCACTAATTCATTCCCTGTGTTCCTTTTCCTGGTAGAGAATGAAAACTGTTTCTCAAAAAAAGCTATGCTAAGATTGCTAATTGGGAGAGATTGTGCCCCTTCTGTCCACCTTGTGTTCATTATTTTAGTTACAGCAAGTAGTTTCCCAAGCACGTTCTTTCCCAGTACTTAGGTGGAAGAAAGGGAAGAAAACAAACTCCCACTTACTGAGCATCTATTTGATAGGTTATTTACACAATTTATTTTCTTATTCCTCAGAACAACTTGGCAAGGTATCTCAACCCTTTTTTTACAGATGAGAAAACAGACTTGGGAAAAGCAAGAAAGTGCTCCATGATTAGACAGCTAGAACACCTGGCAGAGACCGGACTGACCTCTTGGTCTGCCTGCCTGTAAAAGTCCTGTTTTCTGGTGCAAACCCTGTTTGAAGGGGCAAAGATCCATGCCAACGCAGAGGCCTGAGTAGACAAAAGCTGCCTTGCAATGAGC
>NW_016815879.1:142060-142958 GCF_001698545.2 Rhinopithecus bieti | reverse complement strand
TACATCTAGTTGGAAAGTGAGATCATTTCAAATATCCAAATGAAATATGAAAATTTTAGTGACTGAGGATCATCAGGAGCATGCAATTTGACAAGGTCAAATATCTTTGAACTTTCATACTTCACAGCAGCTTTACTCATAGCTCTTTTTATTATATGATCATGTGCATGTGCCAAACTTACGCAACAATTTTTTCTCCTAAAGATATTGCAATACTTTTCTTTGGAATCAGTTTTTTGGGCATTTTATCAAATGAGTTCGTTCTGGAGGCACTAATTAAGTAATCAGATTAGCTGAGTAGGGATTTGATAATTGGATATAACCGTGTAAATTTCAAATCTCAGAATTTCTATTTTAAATTGGAGAAATTTAGTAGACGTGGATATACAGTCATGCGTCACTTAATAACAGGGATGCATTCTGAGAAACGCATTGTTAGGCAATTTTGATATTGTGCAACCGTTATAGAGTGTATTAGGTTGATACAAAAGTCATCGAGGTGTTTGCCATTACTGCACTAACCTAAATTCTTACATAAACCTAAACGCTATAGCTTACTGCACACCTAGGCTATATGGTATAACCTTTATTCCTACCCTATAAGCCTGTAAAGCATGTGACTGTACTGAATACTGCAGGCAATTGTAACACAACGTATTTGTGTATCTAAATATATCTAAACCTAGAGAAGGTGCAGCAAAAGTATGGTATAAAAGGTAAAAATATGGTACATCTGTATAAGGTATGAATGGATTTTTCAGGACAGGAAGTCACTCTGGGTGAATAAGTGAATGGTGAGTGAACGTGAAGACCGAGGACATTATTCTAAACTACTGTGGGCTTAAACATTGTACATATAGGTTACCATAAATTTATTTTAAAATCTTTCTTCAATAAT
>NW_016815879.1:101718-138440 GCF_001698545.2 Rhinopithecus bieti | reverse complement strand
AAAAAAAAAAAAAAAAAACAGCGTTAAATCCTGAGTCTGTTTAAATCTCATACCCAAATGGAACAGAATTTTTTTTCCATTCACTAAGAAATGAACATTTTCTAAATGATATCCATGAATCTTCATGTAGGAGATTAGAATGCTTGTACAATTGGCAAAAAGTAATCGTTGGACAGAATCCCGAGTACTGCATTATCTACGTCTCCATCACTTTGAGGGCTCATTTACTTCTTATCCTTTGGCATCATACAAAACTAGTGTGAGCCGATATTGAACAACCAATACTTCATAGATAATCGTTCAGAATTCTAAATTTTTGGGGAGCCCAAAGAAGTCAATTAGATATCATTATTAATGACTTAATATTGATGCTACATTTTCTTCCATCTGATGTGCTTGATTCTATTTTAAATTCCCCAAATCATCAGTCTTTTTTCATGGGTTATCATGAAAAGCTAGAGTTAGTCAATAGGAGAAAATAATTCTAATCCTAACCATTGGTGAAAAATAATTAATGAGAGCCAGTTATCAGTGACAATTTGCACCCAGCTTATTCTTAATGACATTGAAAAAGTGAAATGTTAATATGGAGTAGAAAACTCTATTTATTTAATGTGATAGGTTCTACTGCATATTTGCATAATATTTAGTAAAAAAAAAGTGCATGCTTGAGTGGGAGAAAATAATATGGTATTCAGTGGGATGGTTTCAGAATGTGGCAAAACTGAAGTAACATTGATATTCTCAATTTATATCCATTCATAAATATAGTATACTTCAGTTTAGTTTTTCAAGTTTACTAAATAATGATGAATCTGGGAATTCAATTTTTATGCTGTAAATGATGAGAAACAACTAGGCATAAATCAGTACATCTGTTAGTGGCTTTCAGTTTTCCCATTCAACATGAGTAGAACAATTATTAAGAAGAAAATGTTCAATCACATTGGCCTCTGAAATTGTGTGGCATCTAACTAAATGATTTTTATTTTAAGAAATACAATAATAAATCCCCTTTACTTTCAGCTATTGTGAATTACTTTAGTTATATATTGTTACATTATTTATGTTTTTTCTTTGTAAAATATTGTTATAGAAATCTTTAATCTTGAACAATTGCTTGTATAATTCAATAAAATATTTTTGGAAAAAGTAATACTTACTTGTGGTCAAAGGAGACAAAAGGTTTTTAACTGAAATATTTCCCTTTCATCCCTAATGCCCAGCCTTTTAGGTCCTCCCCTTAGGAGAGCAGGTGGAGTCATGGTTGCATCCAGAGATCTGTAAATATTTTTGTGATTATTTTTAAAAGAGAAGCAGAATTATATTTTGACCTTCTGTTGCACGTAACATGCAGTATGATTTTGGTTTACTTCTTCGGTTTTAATTTATGCCCTGGCTTCTGAAGGCAAGAACTATGCTTATTTATATTTTCAGCAAATTGCTATTACATACCTACTCTGTTTGAAGTACCATTATAGGTATTGGGGACAAAACAAACCAATAGTCCTGCCTTCATGAAACTTATATTTTTATTCATCATCACTACATCTCAAGAATATAGTTCAGTATCTGGTACATAGTCATATTCTGTCAAGTTTTTTTGAATGAAATTAAGATGCTATGTATTAAAGTTTATTCTGTCTCTCTCTTTCCTTCCCTTTGTATGTATGTAGGTAGGTAGGTAGGTAGGTAGATAGATAGATCGATCGATAGATAGATAGATAGATAGATATGGATTCATCTTCACCAGTCTATCTACTGTCTGTCTATCTATCTATCTATCTATCTATCTATCTATCTATCTATTGATTGATCTATTTATCTATCATCTATTAAGAGAGACATTTTAAGGGTGGGTCACAGGATTGTGAGAGCAGGCAAGTTTTAGATTCATAGGACAACTGGAAAGCTGGAGATTCAGGTAAGAGTTGATGTAACAGTGTAAAACTCAACCACTCAAAACTCAGAATTTCTATGTTGCAGTCAGGAGGCAGAATTCTTTTTACAGGAAACCGTTGTTCTTAAGGCATTCAACTGATTGTCTGAGGTCCGTTGACATTATAGGGAGTAAATCTGCTCTACCTAAAGTCAACTGATTGTAAATGTTAATCACGTCTATGAAATACTTTTGTAACAACTAAACTAGTCTTTGACCAAACAACTGTTCATCATAGCCTAGCTAAGTAGACACATAAAATTAAGCATCATAGATGCCTACCTGTTACAATAATAATGTTCTAGGATGCCTGGATAATATGGATAATTTAGTAAAAGCTCTATTTCAAAACAGATTTATTGCAAAACATCAATTACACTCTTCATGGATGTGTTCTCTAAGTACATGTTCTAATTTACTCATGCTTCTAATTTCACTTTCTCTATGCATTCAGTAAAATACCTTATTTAGGTGTTATGGCTAAATTTTCAGTAGTATAGAAAAAACTACAAGCTGGTTTTCCTCTTATTTAAAACAGAATAGTAAGTGGATATTCTTCATAATATTGCTTGTTTTGCCCAGATTACACCACTGAGATTTGATTATTGCCATTCCATTTGCTCTTTCTGGTTTGACCCAGAATTTTTTTTTTTTTTTTTTTTTTACCAGTTTACAGTTCTTTACCATTTTCTGAAATTGCACACATTTGAATTAGATGCAATTTAGAAAAAAGATAATATGTGAAGTATGTTAAACTACTTAAAGTGATGAAGATATCTTTAAGAATCCAAAATGGGCTTGCCAACAATTGCACTTATAAAACATGTTTTTTTTTTAATTAGCCTCCTGTACTTCCAGGTTAACATTATAGCATAATATCAGTGTCTGTATGCCCTCCTCCTACTCTCCAATAATATTTTGAGGAAGAGACTCAGAAACCAAAGCATGAGATTCAGAGATCAAAGCGTTGAATGAAATAACCATGAGGAAAAATTATGATGGATACATGACAAATGGGGTTGAAAAAAAAAACTATCTCTCCTTTTGGAAGCACTATGACCCATTAAGGTAGAAAGAAGATAAGAAAAGGCTTTTTCTGTCATTGTCAGCCTTGATTAGAAATCCAGGGTTGTTCCACTAGCCAGAAAACTAGAAAACTACTTCCCTGAGGCACAGGGATGATTTATGATATGGCCAGAGTCCTATTCACCATTTTCTCCTTCCTAGCCCCAGTTTAGGCTCTTATGTTTCTACATCCACTGGGAAAGTGGTTCCCACACTTTCCTGCTTTACGTATTTAAGAAATGTTTATTGAGAATCTACTATAGCTAGGAACTATTCTAGGTGTGGAGAATATAGCAGTGAACAAAAGTGCCTTCTTGGTACTTAAGTACTAGTGGGAAAAGAAAGACAATAAACTAAAAACAATAAATGGATAAACTACATAGGATGTTAGAACATGATAAATGCTATGGAAAAAATAAAATAAGAGGACAAGAGGAGTTGGGACTGTGGTGGGTGAGCAATATAGTCAAGGTAGGCCTTATTAAGTCATCATAATATTGTAGAAAGATATATATATATATATGTGTGTGTGTGTATATGAGTATGTAATATATAATACAAATATGTAGATGTATATAGATAGATGAATTTTGCACCCATGTTCAGAATTTCAAATTCAGTATCTGTGAGCGGGACCTCAGAATCTGTATCCCTTCCATTGAATTATTCACCTTGGTTTATAAACATGTTTATGTCTCCTACCTTGAAATAAAATCAAACAATATATAAATAAATAATTCCTGTATTCCCCTTTACCCTACCCATGCAAACACTAACTCTCTTCTTTTCTCCCTAGCTAAATTTCTAGAAGTAATAATCTGTACTTAAGGTATCCATTAAGTATATTTTAAATTTATCAGACACATACATAGTGCTTATTAAGTGCCGGGATTGTTCTAAACACAACATAGGTAGTATTATCGTAGTCATTATTTTATCTCTATACTATATTGTCTCAGTGGTTTGAGTCATCCAGTTCTTCCCTGTTTCAATGTGTACCAGGGTAATTTAAGATAGACAGTTTGCCTGAAAGAACACGAGGAAATTTTATTTGCACTAGGCAAACCATAAGCCATGGGAACCCAGCAATGTTCTGTTTCATGACAGCTGCAGAGAGAGGCACGTTGACAAACATTATAGAAAGCTCTAAATATACATACCTTATTTAATTTTATCCCAGTTCCTCCCACTCACAGTAATATAGCTTAACCACTTGCAGAGGAAGCAATAGAGGAAAATACAGAATAGACAAAATATAACAAATGAGTTTGTTGCTGCAACCTATGCCTTCTGTCCTGAGGGATTCCACAGCGCATATCTTCTGTCTTGCCTCATTCTCGGATTCTACTCCTTGGCGCCTTGAGCCAAATCTCAAAATTTCTGTAATTATATTCTCTCTCTCTCTCTCTCTCTCTCTCTCTCTCTCTCTCTCTCTCTCTCTGTGTGTGTGTGTTGTATTGTATTGGGGCATATAACTGGAAGTTTTAATATAATGTTTCATTTTTATTAAGAATTTCACAAGAGGTAACTTTGTTTACTGAAATAAAAGACATAAAGGACATCCATTATACAGATGTCTGTCTATTTAAGAATCCTTCTATCTTAAATGTCAACAAACATTTAATACTCTAAGTATTGGTAATATTTTTACTCCAACCTCTTATTATCTTATATTGCTTATGTTTCTCATAGTAGATAATCCCTTTTCCTCATCTTTGTTAACAGATAGCCTCACTGAGATCCAAGTATTTTCCTGTGTTAGTTGTTCCCCCTACCCTACTCCATGCTTCCGTGAAGACTAATGTATTAGCGTGCTTTATCATCAAGAGTAGTTTATAGGTAAGGTAGAACTCAGACAGTGTGGTGACTTCACATTACCTTTTTTTGACTGTTGGTCAAGATTTTCTAGAACTGGGTCTAGATGCCTCATGTGTATCATCTTAGCACAGTACTGAATATCTGAAAGAAACAAAAACCAACATTGCTGTATGGCAATATCAGAAGTTCAAAGTCATTAAGAAGTAGTTTAAGCCCACAGAATTTGAGCCCCTCATAAACTCTGACTCCTATTTGGTTCTTGAAGTTTTGTATAAAATTCCAGGACTCTTTCCACTTAACCAGATTCCAGACCTAAGCTCCTGTATTTGAATCCTAATCTTAGAATTTATTTCCTTCTTTTACATATTTTAGGTTTTGAGTCTGCTCATCTCAAGTCAGTTCTTGTGCTGTGTCTTGTTAATTACAAGGAATCAAATTTTCAATCCATAGTCATCCTTATCTCCATATCTTTGTAATGTATTTCCAATCATTTTGGTTCAACCTCAGTTTTTCCAAATAAAAATAACACTGGAAATTCAGAAAATTTTAGACATTTCTGATTCAGTGCAAATATCTAAATTTTTTCTGAATTAAAGCATATGAGAGATTGACAACCAGCTACCTTTAATGATTTAAGCTTGCCAAATTAAAATACCAATAATTAAAATAACCCAATAAAAGTTTCTCCCTATTTTAATTAAGATTGCAAAGTTTTTAAAAAAAGCTCCAACTATTGACAAATATTAAATTTAATATTATACTACATATTCACCTTCACTACTTTGTGCATTTGTTCACAAATGAAAAATTTAATTCACAGTCTCCAAAGTGTCAACCAAATATTGGTGCTTTAATTTAGACTTAAAAATCTAAACATTACAATTCTGAATCGTGCTGCAGTAAACATGGGAAAAGATATCTCTTAGACATACTGATTTTCTTTCCTTCGGATAAACACCCAGCAGTAAGACTGTTGGATCATATGGTAGGTCTATTTTTAGTTTTTTGGGGAACCTCCATAGCATTTCCTATAGTGGTTGTAATAGTTTACATTCGAATCAACAGTTTTTAAAAATTCCATTGTTTCCACATTCTTGTCAGCATCTATTATTTTCTGCCTTTTTGATGATAGCCATTTTAACTGAAGATGTTATCTTCTTGTGATTTTGATTTACATTTCTCTGATGATTAGTGATGTTGAGCATTGTTTCATATACCCGTTGGTCATCTGCATGTCTTCTTTTGAAAAATGCCTGTTTAGATCTTTTGTCCACATTTAAATCAAATTAATTGCCTTTTATTACTATTGAGTTGTTTGAGTTCCTTATACATTCCCACTATTAATCCCTTGTCAGATGGACAGTTTGCAAATATTTTCTGACATTCTGCAGGTTGTCTTTTCACTCTGCTTATTGTTTCCTTTGTTTGTGTGGAAGCCTTTTAGCTCGATGTAATCTTATTTGTCTATTTTTGTTTTTGTTGCCTGTGCTTTTAAGTTCATTACCATAAAACTTAGCTGAGACCAATGTCCTGAAGGATTTCTCCAATATTTTCTTCTAGTTTTACAGTTTCCATTGCTACATTTAAGTCTTTAATCCCATTTTCAGTCGATTTTTGTATATGGTGAGAGATAGGGGTCTAATTTTTTTCTTCTGCACATGGATACCCAGTTTTCCCAGCACCATTTACTGAAGACCTGTCCTTTCCCCAATGTATATTTTTGGCACCTTTGTCAAAAATGAGTTGACCGCAAATGTGTGGTTTATTTCTGTATTCTGTATTCTGTTCCATTAGTTTATGTGTCTGGTTTTTTGTCATCAACAGACGATCAGAAAAGAAAACGTGGTATAGGTACACAAGGGAATATTATTTAGCCATTAAAAAAATCCTGTCATTTGCAGCAACATGGATGAAACTGAAGAATGTAATCGAAGTGAAATAATCCAGAGAAAGAATGACAAATGTCACATATTCTCATTCATATATGGGAGCTAAAAAACAATTTCATGGAGGTAGAGAGTAAAATTGTGGTCACCAGAGACTGGAAATGGCAGTAGGGAGGGCGGGATAAAAAGAGGTGGTTAATGTGTGCAAAGATACAGTTAAATAGAAGGAATAAGTTCTAAGTTTTGACCACAGTAGGGCAAATATAGCTAGCAATAATGTATTGTATATTTCAAAATACCTGGAAAGGAAACCTCAGATTGTTCTCAATACAAATGATAAATATTTTTAGGTGATGGGTATCCCAAATGCCCGGACTTCATGGTTACAAATTGCATGCATGTATCAACACATCATATCAAACCCATAAATATGTATAACTATTATTTATCTTTTAAAAACTAAATATTGCTTTTCTCATCTTAGTCTTTAGGCAGCTTTTAGTAGCTTTTTCTTAACCTTAAACATTAGGTTACAAGATGGTAGCTAGATTAGTAAATATGGCTAGAAAATACATTTTGTTTGGCCTTCAAGTGTTTTCTTTCCCAAGTGAATTAGTAGCCACAGTTCAAAAGTTAGGCAGAGACAGTCACAAGAAAATTCATACTTCAGGTGTGGGCTCTCTCTTGCTTCATAGACCCCGTTAGATTGTTGACATCTATTTTTGTGGTTTGCCTTAATCATGCCTCTAATTACGTTTTTGATGCATACAAACACATTTGGAGAAAAAAAGTTCTCAGGAAGAATTCCTCAAAGTAAAAGGAAATCTTTTAAAGAGATTTTCCGACACAGGTATCACATTGTTCTCACCCTTATTGAAGGGTAGACATTCTCATGAAATAGATTTTGAAGCAATTATTCTCCAGAAAGTACAGATCAGCAGGTGCTTAAAGGCCATTTAGCCTTTCTGAGCTTAAAAGCCATTTAGTCCTTCTGCAGATTCCCTGGCAGCAGTTTCAATTCCACATCCCTTTCATCAGTTAGTAATAAGTTAGTGGGTGTGACCCTTTCTCTGAGAACTGGTGAGAGGGAAGAATTTTTTTGCTTTTGACGGAAGAAAAATAGCCCATTTAAACACAAAATAAACTTTAAAAGTAACAATGTTTCTTTAGAAATGATTTAAGGCAAATCTACATGGGACTGAATATTTCCCACTCAAGCCTATGTCTTTTCACATTCATTTGTATAACATAAAAAAATGTAGTAATAGCTTTTCAGCCTGATAGAGACATACTCCACAATATTCAAATAGCACATATCATAATCTTGAAATATTAAGATGGGTATTGATTAAAGAAAATATTAGAACTAACTTCACCTTTGAAATAAACATACGTGTTTCTGGAGGTTTACAAATTAGAACGGCTTTGTCCAATTTAACGACATTTGTATAAGAGAGGGATTAATTCTACAAATAAACCATTTTAAATGCCCAAAGATAGAATATATCTTTACCTTTTAGCCAAATACAAATGGAAGTTTATACTACGTCTCCCTCCCCACCTCCTGGGAAGATTTTCAAGGTTTCTCTACAATTTGTAAAGAAGAAAAGTTTGACGTATATTTATAGACTCAGTCTAAAGCCTGGGACCAGCCAGATTCACGAGGCACAGGCCCAGGGCATTGTTTCTACTCTCTAGTGATCACAGCAGTTCTTCAAAATCCAGATCCAAAACAACACTCACTTTGGTGTATCTCCAACCCTGTGTCAATCAACTCGCCAGTCTTTCAGCCAAACTGAGGTTCCCAGAACTCCCCAAAGCCCTGTCTCTTTAATTAATGCATTTGTACACACAGTCTGTTTTCTTTTATTCCCCAGGGTAAAAGATTGCCCTATGAACTTATTGCAGGTGATAATACAATTGGTGTAATTGTTTCACAACCTATTCCAGTTCACTTGTTTTGTTTGGAATGGGACCCCTCTCCACACTGATCTTAAAAGACAATTCACCATAATTGGGGAAAGTGAAGAGTAAGAATTTTGGCTTATTCTTATATGCAAAAGATGAACACATTTTCCCAAGAAAACACACCTACACAAGCACAGGCACACACAGGAACAGACACTTCAAGGCTGGTCTGATTCATCAACGCCTTTTGGTTGTGAGCATTTGGAATTTAGAGTCAAAATCCTTCAGATTCCCTCTATCCATCCTGGGAAACCTGACAGAACCCTTCCTTCAGCAATTAAAATTACTCTTCAATAGGGCAATTCTAAAACAGACCAGAGTTAAGGGAAGCATTCTGCAGGTACCATCTATGGGTGTTCACGATACATTAAGGCCACTCACTGACACCACAGATTTAGCCCAGCTTCTTAGCCCATTCTCTAGTACTGGTGCATTACTATCTGCCCACTGACCGCCACTATATTTTGACCACTGCCAGGATCCATTCCCTCTTCTTCACATTGGCTCCTAGGGGCCTCAAGCAATGCATAGTAAAACAGTGATTGTTTGGCAAGTAGAATTTTCTGTCTTATTTGACATACAGCAGAGGCCTATGCCATGGTAGTTAGGAAATGTACTAAGGCAGATCTGACTGAGAGAGAGGCATTCTTATAGATTATACATGCTCCAATAAATTCTTATAATTTTCTTTCCATATTTCACACTTTCAACACTACCTCTTAGACCAGCCATGAGAAGATAGAAGGAGAGCATGAAGCATTTTAGACAGAAAATTTAGATCCTTGCTACAAACAATGTCTGCCTTTAGTCCCCAGTGTGTCCAGAATTGGTGGGTTCCTGGGCTGACTTCAATAATGAAGCTGTGGACCCCACGTTGAGTGTTACAGTTCTTAAAGATGCTGTGTCCAGAGTTTGTTCCTTCTGATGTTCCAACATGTCCGAAGTTTCTGCCTTCTGGTGGATTTGTGGTCTCGCTGATGTCAGGAGTGAAGCTGCAGACCTTCACCATGAGTGTTAAAGCTCGTAAAGGCGATACTGACCCAAAGAGTGAGCAGCAGCAAGATTTATTGTGAAGAGCAAAAGAACAAAGCTTCCACACGGAGGAAGACGACTCCAGGGTTGCTGTTGCTGGCTCGGGTGGCCTGCTTTTATTCCCTTATCTGGCCCTGCCCACATCCTGCTGATTGGTCCATTTTACAGAGAGCTGATTGATCTGTTTTGACAGAGTGCTGACTGGTGCGTTTACAAACCTTTAGCTAGACACAGAGTGNCTTTGTAATGTATTTCCAATCATTTTGGTTCAACCTCAGTTTTTCCAAATAAAAATAACACTGGAAATTCAGAAAATTTTAGACATTTCTGATTCAGTGCAAATATCTAAATTTTTTCTGAATTAAAGCATATGAGAGATTGACAACCAGCTACCTTTAATGATTTAAGCTTGCCAAATTAAAATACCAATAATTAAAATAACCCAATAAAAGTTTCTCCCTATTTTAATTAAGATTGCAAAGTTTTAAAAAAAGCTCCAACTATTGACAAATATTAAATTTAATATTATACTACATATTCACCTTCACTACTTTGTGCATTTGTTCACAAATGAAAATTTAATTCACAGTCTCCAAAGTGTCAACCAAATATTGGTGCTTTAATTTAGACTTAAAATCTAAACATTACAATTCTGAATCGTGCTGCAGTAAACATGGGAAAAGATATCTCTTAGACATACTGATTTTCTTTCCTTCGGATAAACACCCAGCAGTAAGACTGTTGGATCATATGGTAGGTCTATTTTAGTTTTTTGGGGAACCTCCATAGCATTTCCTATAGTGGTTGTAATAGTTTACATTCGAATCAACAGTTTTAAAATTCCATTGTTTCCACATTCTTGTCAGCATCTATTATTTTCTGCCTTTTGATGATAGCCATTTTAACTGAAGATGTTATCTTCTTGTGATTTTGATTTACATTTCTCTGATGATTAGTGATGTTGAGCATTGTTTCATATACCCGTTGGTCATCTGCATGTCTTCTTTTGAAAATGCCTGTTTAGATCTTTTGTCCACATTTAAATCAAATTAATTGCCTTTTATTACTATTGAGTTGTTTGAGTTCCTTATACATTCCCACTATTAATCCCTTGTCAGATGGACAGTTTGCAAATATTTTCTGACATTCTGCAGGTTGTCTTTTCACTCTGCTTATTGTTTCCTTTGTTTGTGTGGAAGCCTTTTAGCTCGATGTAATCTTATTTGTCTATTTTGTTTTGTTGCCTGTGCTTTTAAGTTCATTACCATAAAACTTAGCTGAGACCAATGTCCTGAAGGATTTCTCCAATATTTTCTTCTAGTTTTACAGTTTCCATTGCTACATTTAAGTCTTTAATCCCATTTTCAGTCGATTTTGTATATGGTGAGAGATAGGGGTCTAATTTTTTTCTTCTGCACATGGATACCCAGTTTTCCCAGCACCATTTACTGAAGACCTGTCCTTTCCCCAATGTATATTTTGGCACCTTTGTCAAAATGAGTTGACCGCAAATGTGTGGTTTATTTCTGTATTCTGTATTCTGTTCCATTAGTTTATGTGTCTGGTTTTTTGTCATCAACAGACGATCAGAAAAGAAAACGTGGTATAGGTACACAAGGGAATATTATTTAGCCATTAAAAAAATCCTGTCATTTGCAGCAACATGGATGAAACTGAAGAATGTAATCGAAGTGAAATAATCCAGAGAAAGAATGACAAATGTCACATATTCTCATTCATATATGGGAGCTAAAAAACAATTTCATGGAGGTAGAGAGTAAAATTGTGGTCACCAGAGACTGGAAATGGCAGTAGGGAGGGCGGGATAAAAGAGGTGGTTAATGTGTGCAAAGATACAGTTAAATAGAAGGAATAAGTTCTAAGTTTTGACCACAGTAGGGCAAATATAGCTAGCAATAATGTATTGTATATTTCAAAATACCTGGAAAGGAAACCTCAGATTGTTCTCAATACAAATGATAAATATTTTAGGTGATGGGTATCCCAAATGCCCGGACTTCATGGTTACAAATTGCATGCATGTATCAACACATCATATCAAACCCATAAATATGTATAACTATTATTTATCTTTTAAAACTAAATATTGCTTTTCTCATCTTAGTCTTTAGGCAGCTTTTAGTAGCTTTTCTTAACCTTAAACATTAGGTTACAAGATGGTAGCTAGATTAGTAAATATGGCTAGAAAATACATTTTGTTTGGCCTTCAAGTGTTTTCTTTCCCAAGTGAATTAGTAGCCACAGTTCAAAAGTTAGGCAGAGACAGTCACAAGAAAATTCATACTTCAGGTGTGGGCTCTCTCTTGCTTCATAGACCCCGTTAGATTGTTGACATCTATTTTGTGGTTTGCCTTAATCATGCCTCTAATTACGTTTTTGATGCATACAAACACATTTGGAGAAAAAAAGTTCTCAGGAAGAATTCCTCAAAGTAAAAGGAAATCTTTTAAAGAGATTTTCCGACACAGGTATCACATTGTTCTCACCCTTATTGAAGGGTAGACATTCTCATGAAATAGATTTTGAAGCAATTATTCTCCAGAAAGTACAGATCAGCAGGTGCTTAAAGGCCATTTAGCCTTTCTGAGCTTAAAAGCCATTTAGTCCTTCTGCAGATTCCCTGGCAGCAGTTTCAATTCCACATCCCTTTCATCAGTTAGTAATAAGTTAGTGGGTGTGACCCTTTCTCTGAGAACTGGTGAGAGGGAAGAATTTTTTTGCTTTTGACGGAAGAAAAATAGCCCATTTAAACACAAAATAAACTTTAAAAGTAACAATGTTTCTTTAGAAATGATTTAAGGCAAATCTACATGGGACTGAATATTTCCCACTCAAGCCTATGTCTTTTTCACATTCATTTGTATAACATAAAAAAATGTAGTAATAGCTTTTCAGCCTGATAGAGACATACTCCACAATATTCAAATAGCACATATCATAATCTTGAAATATTAAGATGGGTATTGATTAAAGAAAATATTAGAACTAACTTCACCTTTGAAATAAACATACGTGTTTCTGGAGGTTTACAAATTAGAACGGCTTTGTCCAATTTAACGACATTTGTATAAGAGAGGGATTAATTCTACAAATAAACCATTTTAAATGCCCAAAGATAGAATATATCTTTACCTTTTAGCCAAATACAAATGGAAGTTTATACTACGTCTCCCTCCCCCACCTCCTGGGAAGATTTTTCAAGGTTTCTCTACAATTTGTAAAGAAGAAAAGTTTGACGTATATTTATAGACTCAGTCTAAAGCCTGGGACCAGCCAGATTCACGAGGCACAGGCCCAGGGCATTGTTTCTACTCTCTAGTGATCACAGCAGTTCTTCAAAATCCAGATCCAAAAACAACACTCACTTTGGTGTATCTCCAACCCTGTGTCAATCAACTCGCCAGTCTTTCAGCCAAACTGAGGTTCCCAGAACTCCCCAAAGCCCTGTCTCTTTAATTAATGCATTTGTACACACAGTCTGTTTTCTTTTATTCCCCAGGGTAAAAGATTGCCCTATGAACTTATTGCAGGTGATAATACAATTGGTGTAATTGTTTCACAACCTATTCCAGTTCACTTGTTTTGTTTGGAATGGGACCCCTCTCCACACTGATCTTAAAAGACAATTCACCATAATTGGGGAAAGTGAAGAGTAAGAATTTTGGCTTATTCTTATATGCAAAAGATGAACACATTTTCCCAAGAAAAACACACCTACACAAGCACAGGCACACACAGGAACAGACACTTCAAGGCTGGTCTGATTCATCAACGCCTTTTTGGTTGTGAGCATTTGGAATTTAGAGTCAAAAATCCTTCAGATTCCCTCTATCCATCCTGGGAAACCTGACAGAACCCTTCCTTCAGCAATTAAAATTACTCTTCAATAGGGCAATTCTAAAACAGACCAGAGTTAAGGGAAGCATTCTGCAGGTACCATCTATGGGTGTTCACGATACATTAAGGCCACTCACTGACACCACAGATTTAGCCCAGCTTCTTAGCCCATTCTCTAGTACTGGTGCATTACTATCTGCCCACTGACCGCCACTATATTTTGACCACTGCCAGGATCCATTCCCTCTTCTTCACATTGGCTCCTAGGGGCCTCAAGCAATGCATAGTAAAACAGTGATTGTTTGGCAAGTAGAATTTTCTGTCTTATTTGACATACAGCAGAGGCCTATGCCATGGTAGTTAGGAAATGTACTAAGGCAGATCTGACTGAGAGAGAGGCATTCTTATAGATTATACATGCTCCAATAAATTCTTATAATTTTCTTTCCATATTTCACACTTTCAACACTACCTCTTAGACCAGCCATGAGAAGATAGAAGGAGAGCATGAAGCATTTTAGACAGAAAATTTAGATCCTTGCTACAAACAATGTCTGCCTTTAGTCCCCAGTGTGTCCAGAATTGGTGGGTTCCTGGGCTGACTTCAATAATGAAGCTGTGGACCCCCACGTTGAGTGTTACAGTTCTTAAAGATGCTGTGTCCAGAGTTTGTTCCTTCTGATGTTCCAACATGTCCGAAGTTTCTGCCTTCTGGTGGATTTGTGGTCTCGCTGATGTCAGGAGTGAAGCTGCAGACCTTCACCATGAGTGTTAAAGCTCGTAAAGGCGATACTGACCCAAAGAGTGAGCAGCAGCAAGATTTATTGTGAAGAGCAAAAGAACAAAGCTTCCACACGGAGGAAGACGACTCCAGGGTTGCTGTTGCTGGCTCGGGTGGCCTGCTTTTATTCCCTTATCTGGCCCTGCCCACATCCTGCTGATTGGTCCATTTTACAGAGAGCTGATTGATCTGTTTTGACAGAGTGCTGACTGGTGCGTTTACAAACCTTTAGCTAGACACAGAGTGCTGATTGGTGCATTTACAATCCTTTAGCCAGACACAAAAGTTCTCCAACTCCCCATCCTACCCAGAAGTCCAGTTGACTTCACCTCTCACTAGGAGTCTCTGATGTTATCTTTGCCTTGCCCTATTCTTCCCTAATGCAAGTTGACTATAACCAAACTCCTTAGTGCTTGAGGCCGAAGCAAACAACAACAACAACAACAACAACAACAACAACAACAACAACAACTTATATGTATCATATAAGCAAAAATTATTGTTCTTCACTTTCCCCAATGGTGTCCTCTCTCTCTCTCTCTCTCTCTCTCTCTCTCTCTCTCTCTGTGTGTGTGTGTGTGTGTGTGTGTGTGTGTGTTTGTGTATGTGTGTGTTGTATTGGTGGGGTGGAAGGTGCTATAACTTACTCTAAGCAAATATTTTTTCCAATGCCTACTGTAGACATTTTACTTCAATTGATAGGAACAAAAGAAAGCCATGAAGGAATTATGAAACTATCATACAATTGAAATACTGAGAGTGAGTTTACCAAAGTTCCAAGACCCCTTAAATTTACTATCTGGCCACTATAGTGTTATTAATAGTAGAACAGGTACCTCTCAAAGGAAGACATAAAAGTGGCCAACAAGCATGTAAAAAATGCTCAACATCATTCATCATCAGATAAATGCAAATCAAATGCATAAAATCCTGGACATGTACACCCTCCCAAGATTAAACCAGGAAGAAATGTAATCACTGAACAGATCAAAATGAACTCCAAAATTAGATCAATAATAAATAGCCTACCAACCAAAATAAGTCCCAGACCACTCAGATTCATAGCTGAATTCTACCAGATGTACAAAGAAGAGATGGTACCATTACAACTATTCCAAAAAATTAAGGAGGAGTGGTTCCTTCCCAACTTACTCATTTTGTGAGGCCAGCATCATTGTAATACCGAAACATGGCAGAGACACATCCATAAACAAAAACTTTAGAACCATATCCTTGATTACCATTGATGCAAAATTCTCAACAAAATACTGGCAAACCAAACCCAGCAGCACATCAAAAGCTAGTCCACCATGATCAAGCAGGGTTTATCCCTGGATGCAAAGTTGGTTCAACAAATATAAATTAATTAATGTAATTCAAAAAAGAATCCACATGATCATCTCAACAGATGAAGAAAAGGGTTTCAACAAAATTAAACATCTCTTCATGTTAAAAACTCTCAATAAACTAGGTATTGAAGAAACATACCTAAAAATAATAAGAGCCTTATATGACAAGCCCATAGCTAACATCACACTGAATGAGCAAAAGCTGGAACCACTTCCCTTGAAAACTGGCAAAAGGCAGTTCTCACCACTCCTATTCAACAGATTATTGGAAGTCCTATCCAAAGTATTCAGACAAGAGAAAGAAATGAAGGGCATCCAAATAGGAAGAGAGAAACTTAAACTATCCCTGTTAGCAAACAACATGATTCTATATCTAGAAAAACCTCATAGTCTCGGCCCAAAAACCCCTTAAGCTGATGAGCAACTTCAGCACAATTTCAGGATACAAAATTAACATAAAAAAACCACTAGGATTCCTACACACCAACAATAGCCAATAGCCAAGCCGAGAGCCAAATCAGGATGCAATCACATTTGCAATTGCCACAAAAAGAGTAAAATACCTAGGAATATAGCTAACCAGGGAGGTGAAAGATCTCCACAATAAGAATTACAAAACTCAAATAAATCAGAGATGACACAAACAGATGGAAAAACAACCGATGCTCATGGATAGGAAGTATCAGTATCATTAAAATTGTTACACTGCCCAAAGCAATGTACATATTTAATGCTATTCCTGTCAATCTATCAATGACTTTCTCCATAAAAAAAGAAAACAAGTATTTTAAAATTTGTATACAACCAAAAAAGAACCTGAATAGACAAGGCAATCCTAAGAAAAAAGAACAATTAGGAGGCATCATGCTACACAACTTCAAACTATACTACAGGGCTACAGTAACCAAAACAACAGGATACTGGTACAAATACAGACACTTAGACATACAGAACAGAACAGAGAGCCTAGCAATAAGGCTGCACACCTACAATCATCTGATCTTCAACAAAGCTGACAGAAAGAAGCAATGGGGAAAGGATTCCCCACATAATAAATGTTGCTGCGATAACTGGCTAGCTATATGCAGAAGATTGAAACTGAACCCCTTCCTTACACCATATACAAAAATTAACTCAAGATAAATTAAAATTTTAAATATAAGACTTCAAACTATGAAAACTCTGAAAAGACAACCTAGACAATACCATTCTGGTCATAGGAAGTATAAAAGATTTTCTGATGAAGAAGCCAAAAGAAACTGCAACAAAAGCAAAAAATGACAAATGAGATCTCAGTAAACTAAAGAGCTTCTGCACAGCAGAAGAAAGTATCAAGCGAGTAAATAGCCAACCTACAGAACGGGAGAACACAGCTGCAAAATATATATCTAACTAAAGTCTAATATCCATCATCTATAAGGAGCTTAAACAAATTTACAAGACAGAAACAAACATATGCAGGCGTATGTTCATTGCAGCACTATTCACAATAGCCAAGACATGGAATCAACCTAAACGCCTGTCATGGTAGACTGCATAAAAACATGTGGTCCATATATACTGAGGAATACTATGCAGCCATAAAAGAATGAAATAATGTCCTTTGTGGCAACATGAGCTGGAGGTCATCAACCTAAGCAAACCAATGCAGGAACAGAAAATCAAACACTGGATGTTTTCACTTATTAGTGGGAGCAAAATAAGGGGAATATGTGGATACATAGAGGGGAACAATGGACACTTGGGCCTCCAAGAAGGTAGAGGGTGGGAGGAGGGAGAGGAGCACACACACACACACACACAAAACTATTGAATACTAGGTTAAAAACCAGGGTGATAAAATTATGTGTACAACAAACCACTTTGACACAAGTTTACCTAGATAACAAACTTGTAAATGTACACCTGAACCTAAAATAAAAGCTTAAAACATCCCACAATAAGATATGATCTCACACCAGTCAGAATGGCTATTAAAAAATCAAAAAATGACAGATGCTTGTGAAGCTGCGGAGAAAAGGCAATGCTTATACACTGTTGGTGGAAATGTAAATTAGTTTAGCAACTATGGAAAGCTCTTTGGAGATGTCGCAAATATCTTAAAGCTACCATGTGACTCGTAAAACCATAACCGGGCAACTATCCAAAAAAAAAAAATTGTTCTGTCAAAAGCAGATATGTACTCATATGTTCATCACAGCACTCTTCACAATAGCAAAGACATGGAATCAACCAAAGATGCTCATCAACAGTAGACTGAATAAAGAAAATGTGTTACACGTGCAACATGGAATACTACGCAACCATAAAAGCATTGAATCATGTATTTTGGGGCATCATAAAAGCTGGAAGCCATTTTCCTAAGTTAATTAACACAGGAACAGAACAACAAATACTGCATGTTCTCACTTATATTTGTGAACTAAACAATGAGTACTAATGGACATAAAAGATGACAAAAAAGACACTGGGGACGACTAGATGGGAGAGGGAGGGAGGCGGTGATGGCTGAAAAACTGTTGGGTACTATGCCCAGTACCTGCATGATGGCGTCAATCATACCGCAAACCTCAACATCATGCCCTCAGGTAACAGGCATGGACGTCTACCTCTTGAATCTAAAATGAAAGTTGAAATGATTTGAAAATAAAAAACTCATCTGTCTCCACTTCTTTATTATCTCCAAAAGTTAGCAGTGTGACTTCTGCCTTTCTCACTCAACTGTAACTGTTCTTTCTACAGTTACCTATGATTCCTGGATTCTGAATCAAAACTAAGCACTTTTTACTCTTTGATTTACTTGAATCAATTACAGCATTTTGCCTGCTTAACTACTCCCTGCTCCTTGAAACTTTCTCTTCATCAGCTAATTTTCACAACTTTACTCTTTCCTGGTTCTCTTTCTACCTCTCTAAATCCTCCTTTTTGGGCTGTTTTGCACTGCCGATAAATATTAGCATTCCTCAGGCAAGCAGCAAATATAGAAAAATCTCTTCTGGTTGAAAGATGAGCTACAAAATCACAGACTAACCACTTTCTAATTACCGATTTACATGGGGGAAAATCAATTTAGATATGTTAATCTGAATAAAATTGGATCAAACTGAGTCACATCAAAATGTGGTCCATATACCCCATGAAATACTGTGCAGCTACAAAAAGAAAGGATATAATTTCCTTTACAGGAACATAGACGGGTCTGGAAGTCATTATTCTTAGCAAACTAACACAGGAACAGAAAACCAAATACCACATGTTCTCACTTACAAGTGGGAGCTAATTGATGAGGAAAAAATGGACACATCCGGAAGAATAAAACACACTGGGGCCTATCAGAGGGTCAGGGAGTGGGAGGAGAGAGAGGACTGGGAATAATAGCTAGCGGGTGCTGAGCCTAATACCTAGGTAATGGGATAATCTGTGAGGGAAGCACCATGCTACACGTTTACCTATGTAACAAACCTGCACATCCTGCACATTTACCTGTGAACTTAAAAGTTGGAAATGGCCAGGCGCGGTGGCTCACGCCTGTATTCCAAGCATTTTGGGAGGCCGAGGCAGGCGGATAACCTGAGGTCGAGAGCTCGAGACCAGCCTGACCAACATGGAGAAATCCCGTCTCTATTAAAAATACAAAAACATTAGCTTGGAGTGGTGGCGCATGCCTGTAATCCCAGTTACTCGGGAGGCTGAGGCAGGAGTATCGCTTGAAGCTGCAAGGCTGAGGTTGTGGTGGGCCAAGATCGCGCCATTGCACTCCAGCCTGGGCAACAGGAGTGAAACTCCATCTCAAATAAATAAATAAATAAATATTTAAAAATAAAAGTTGGAAATAAAAAATAAGTAATTAGAATTACTTAAAATTACTTTACATAGAGCAAGAAACTCAGTATTTGGCTATTTTCATTATACTGTAAATTGCTATCCTTGGGTAAGACAGGTAATTTTTTTTGAGGTCATAATTTTTCCCTGTGTAAATGCAGATAAATCTCACTTTTTAAGTTTGCTAGTTGTAGTCTATCAGATTGTAGCCTCATAATTTATTAGTAATAATTGTTTTTCTTTTTGTAGCTCAACAAATTAAAAAATAAACTACATTTAGTAATTTTAAATTTTTCATTAGCTCTTATTATAAGTAGAATTAAATAAAAATTCTATTTTGGTTTTATTTTAATATTCGGTTTTATGTTGTTAACTTAAATGTTTAGTATGGCTGTACGTTTTAGATGTGCCAATAAGTGTGAATTTATATAAGACTTTCTAAGTAACAAGAAATTAAATAAAACTTTCAAAATTTCAGTCTTAAAGATTTGATATTCAAAAATTACTATCCACTATTGGAATTTTAATGCCAAGTAGCTTTTCTAATATTATGTTTTTTCTAAGCTACAGAAGTACCTGTCAGAGTGCAGCGTTTAAGGCTTATAGCTGTGCGTTTATTAATTTGATTTATTCATATGTTGTTTACTGACTCCTTTTTTCCTGTCTTTAAAAGGAATTATATTTATCTATAACGAGTGTGAGAGACTTCTTATCAGAAGATTGTTTAAAGAGATCTCTTCTAATTTTATAATTTCAAAATGGTGTGCATGTAGATGTAATCCTGTACAATATTGTTTTAGCCTATTTATTTTCTCTAACTATTGGGTCATATTACCTTCTATCCATTCATTATATAGGAAGCAATTACTGCCTACATATTTAGGTTTTAAATGATTGGTATGTGTATCATTATACAGTGAAATCATTAAAAGTCAAAAAACCTGGGTCATGTCAGATAAAGCTAAATCAAATAAATATAACACTATTAAAGTATTACAAGTAATCATCCACTCATAAGTGAGAGGGACATCCTCAAATCCTTGTTCTCCCTTATTGTCATATCCATGGGGGTCATAAAACCCTATTAAATCTACCTTCTAAATGTTTCTCCAATTGATTGCCTCCTCTTTATTCTCACTACTACTCCCTTAGATATGGCCTTCCACATTTTTTCCCAGTACTATTGTTGCAGGACAGCTGATCTCCAAAGTTGAGTCTTA
Source organism: Rhinopithecus bieti (assembly GCF_001698545.2). NCBI lineage: Eukaryota > Metazoa > Chordata > Mammalia > Primates > Cercopithecidae > Rhinopithecus > Rhinopithecus bieti. The sequence goes on along the minus strand of NW_016815879.1, from coordinate 117,702 downwards.
TCCAAGTATGGCTCTTGGTTTTGCCCAGGAAAGAATTCAAAACAAACCAGTGGTGTTGATCAGCAATCTTTTATTGAACAGTACTGCTCCTTGTGGACCAGGGTTAACACATAAGTAGTGCAACAAGAGTTGGCAACTGTATTATACTCAGCAAACCCACTTTCAATTACATGGAAATGAACAGGTGGGCAAATGCAAGTTATTTAAAACTTTCTAGGAAAGGGGTGGTAACTTCTAGATTGCTACCGTGTATGGGAGTAGTAACTTCCATGTCATTGCCATGACATTACTAAACTGTCATGGTACTAGTAGGATTGTCTTATGCCAGTGAACAATGAGGGCAGCTAGGGATTGCTTTCATGGCTATCTGCTGGATCCTGCTGGTTTCTTCACTTTATTCTGTCTGGACCACATCCTGCATTGGTCAGCAGAGTTGTGACCAGAAAATAAGACCTGCCAGTCTCCTACCTCACTATTACATAGCATCTTAATTAATTTACCAGCTATTAGATTTTTTCTTTTTAATCTTCTTTCTTTATTGTTAATCTTTGCAAGAAATATCTGAGCTTGTCTTTGACCTTTTTGATATTCTTTATTAACCCTCCACTACTTCCAGAAGACAAATTCCAAACTCTTTAGCAACTCATAGATCAATTGCTAGACTAACTCTGCATACTTTTTACTTACCATTGCGTCTCCATATTGTATATTCCAACTCTTGATATTTTTTACATCCCCTTGTTCTGGAATGCCCTTATCCCCTAGTTGATTAGGAAAATCTTATTCATCCAGGAGGGATTCAGTTATCTTGCACTGGCTGTCAAGAGCTACTTATGTGTATCTCTTCTCAGTGACTTCACAGTGGTAGCTTGAAATCAGTCATGGTGGAAGTATTTAAAAGACACAAATTGGCAAAAAGTGCAAGTCGTATCATTTGTTTGTCATCTTCTTTCCCTCACCCCCAAGAAGTAAATTGTTTAATGTTCACCAGCACAATGCTGTATTTATCTTATAAATTGTAACTGAAATGTCATCTGTAGGAGAACTTTCACAATCATTCTCAGTGCCACTCACCATCAAATTTGTTAAATAGGTATATTGTGTAATGCTGAGGTTTAGACTTCTATTAATTCCATCACCCAAATAGTGGCCATGGTACTGTAACCCATCCCCCCAGATTGAGACAGGTCTCAGTTAATTTAGAAAGTTGATTTTTCCAAGGTTAAGGACTCATGCCCATGACACAGCCTCAGGAAGTCCTGATGACATGTACCCGAGGTGGTCAGGGCACAGATTGTTTTTATACACTTTAGGGAGACATGAGACATCAATCAACATATGTAAGAAGTACATTGGTTCTGTCCAGAAAGGCTGGGACAATTCAAAGCAGGCAGGGGTTTCCAGGTCACAGGTAGGTGAAAGACAAATGGCTGCATTTTTTTTGAGTTTTTGATAAGCCTTTCCAAATGAGGTCATCAGAATATGCATCTATCTCAGCCAGCAGAGGGATGACTGAATAGAATGGGAGGCAGGTTTTGCCCTGAGCAGTTCCCAGCTTGACTTTTCCTTTTAGCTTAGTAATTTGGGGGCCTCAAGATTTTCCTTTCACATTTCTCCTCTTTTCTTTGTTAAAAACTTTTGGAGAAAGCATTTTAGAAGAAAATGACTCTCTGGTCTCAGGTTTCATCTGATCTCTCATAGCTAAGATGATTTATTACAAGACAAGTAGGCCCCGAATGCTCATTTTCAGCAGGTTGTGAAATCTTATGACTTATAAAGAGAAAATGGGGGGAAAAAGGGAAGAAAAATAAGAACAAACATAAAACAATCCTGGAAAAATCGATATAGGCCACATTACTCTGAAGTCCATACATTGGTAGGCCGGTATGAAAGTGGTTTATGTATATAAATAGGTTACTATTATTTTCTTCTGATGTGTAAGTTGTCTGACTTCAGTTTGCAGGGATTTTAGAAAGCACAGCTTAGTTTTTAGTGATCCAAGTTAGAAAAAATGGGGAAAAAAAGAAAAAAATTGAAAACATTATTTTGAAGAAGACTCATAGCCAAGGAAAATTAGAATTTGGTCCAAACTATAGAGAATAATAAAAATCAAAAACACTTTATGCAAGACTAGAATCTAAAAAAAGATATACTATAGCTTTGAAACATAATTTTTCTCCCTCCAGTTTTCCTTTTATACTGAAGACAAATTATGGTATGACTGGTTTCCTTTATTATGTTTGACCTAATTGTATACAGTGCAGCAAGGATAATTATTTTTTACATAGGTTTTAAATTGGCTTCAATGGAACTTTGTTCCATAGGAGGAATGTCAGATAAGACTTTTTTAAAGCCAAGCCCAGTCATCAAATATGTATCAGTTGGGTGAAGCCATTTATGCCATCAAATATTTATCAGTTGGGTGATCCTCTCCTGCTGAGGTTCCAACATAAACTTGGGGTTCCTGGATCTGTCAAGAAGCGACATTCTTTACTTACCACAGGTCAGGAACCCTGTACCTGGGCTGTGTGGTCAAAGGTATGAGGCCAGTTTCCCAACGGGCTTTTATTGACTCCATAAGTCAAGTTTGATTTCTTAAAGAAAAGCACACCATTCCAGTCAAGGCCTTGGTAAAATAACCAGTTTCTCCAACTAATTTTGGGAGGACCTTAGTTTATAGTTTAGCTTTGAAACAAAAATAAGAACAGTCCTTTCCCAAAACAAACCTCCTTACTGCCTGTGGACTAGACTGCCTAAAGCCACAGGATTAGAAGTTACGGTAATCTTACTAATTTCAAGATGCAACTATTTTCATTGAACCAATATCAGTGTCTTATTTATTAAACATTATGCAATCAAAGATTATTCTGTTTTGGACTGGGTTTATAGTTTTGTAACCCCATGTCAAATGTTGACACTTTATAGTATTTAGCAGGGATAAGTATAATATTGCTTGATTAATAAATGCAAAAAATGTATGTTGGGAATTCTTGAGACATTTCTAATATTACTTTACCAATAATTTTAAAGCTAGCTTATTTATTGAAGTAATTACTTGTTACATGAACTTGAAAAAGCATTTGACTAGTCTTTTCTCATTTACAACACACAAATGGATAGATGTATTAGGCATGCTGACAGAAATACATCTTACAGATTCATAAGTTCTATCTTGGACTTTCAGATTCTTGACACCCTGTTTCACAGCCCTCAGCAGTTGTGAGCTAAATAACCTTAAATCTGCATATTAAAGGAAACAACTCAGGTGAAATAGAAAATTTATATTATAAGGTGTGGAGAGAAAAAGCTTGGTGCTCTAAAGGGAAACTAAAGGATCTAATTGCTAATTAAACATAAAATTATAAAAATTATAAAGCCCTTTCAAATACACACACACACACACACACACACACACATACATACACAAATTCTATGGCTTTTACTTCAGAATTTTTAGCCATGAGATAAATACAAATTCACCCGCTTGCAAAAAGAACTTGTTAGATCTAACAGTAGTTTTTATCTTAGTGCTCAGCCATGGTAACTTTATAGCTCTCTTCTGCCATTATGCATGCCAAGATCAAATCCTCTCACAGTGCAAAGTCATCTCTGGTACCCCAAAGCCAAAAAGGTCAGGTCATAAAATACAGAAAAATAGAGCTCTAGACCTAAAAAGAATCTGCCCATTACTCTTGAAACTCCACAAATAAAAACAGAACACTCCAAAAGGGGATTGGGGTGCCTTTGTTCTGAATTATTTAAAAGAGGTTCAAGTCATTAGAAGTCTTCTCTAGATTTTTTGGTACTGCAGATGGCAAAAGGGGGGAAGGAGGTATAGGGTGGAAGAAGAGTAAACGAAAGAACAATTTTTTTTTTTTTAAGACAGGAAGCTAACACAGAAACCAAACACATGGTCATTTGTTTTCTCCTTTTCTTTTTTCTTTTACAGCTGTGGGGAATTTTAGCTGAATTAGGGAGGCCTTGTTACCCATAATTTGGAATTCTAACTCAGATTTGACCAAGTCAGGTAGTTTGTCTAATCCATTGGGAGAAAGACCGGAACAAACAACAAAAACGGTGACAATGTGATAACTGAGTACACTAATGGTAAGGAGAAATTAAGACCAGCTGGTTGTTAATGGTAAGGCGAAATTAAGACCAGCTGGTTATTAATGGTAACTTGAGCCAAAACAAACCCCAATTCAGTTACTTAACCTAGGGATGGGTCTCATGCTGAAGACTGCTCTCTACCATCACAGAAGCAAACAAAATCATCATCATCATCATCATCATCATCTTCCCTGTTGGAAGTGAGCTCAAACTTCATGAAGGAGTTTCTTGTCTTCCATTATCACAGAAGCAGGAGAAAATTGACTTCCTTTTGTTGGAAGCAAGTAAAACTCCAAAAAGAGAGAAGTTGGACAGCATAATAAACTTTTGATCTCAATCAAATTTTGGGAGATCAGGGATTCTCTGGAGAGGGTGCTCTCAGATGTCAGCAAATTGTCCTATTGGTTTGAACCTTAAAGTTAGCCCATGCTGGTACCAAGCACTGACAGGATTTGTCAAAGGTCAGGAGTATCTCCACTCAGAATCCCTCAGTGGTTACCACATGTGAAACCCCTCCAAAATTGAGACAGGTCTCAGTTAATTTAGAAAGCTTATTTTGCCAAAGTTCAGGACACATGCTTGTGACACAGCCAGAAAGTCCTGATGACATGTGTACAAGCTGGTAAGGGCACAGCTTAGTTTTATACATTTTAGAGAGACATGAGACATCAATGAATAGATGTAAGAAGTACATTGGTTCCGTCCAGAAAGGCAGGGACAACTCAAAGCAGGGAGGGGGTTTTCAGGTCACTGGTAGGTAATAGACAAATGGTTGTATTATTTTGAGTTTCTGATAATCCTTTCCAAAGGAGGCATTCAGAATATGCATCTATCTCAGTGAACAGAAGGATGACTGAATAAAATGGGAGGCAGATTTTGCCCTGAGCAGTTCCCAGCTTGACTTTTCTTTTTAGCTTAGTAATTTTGGGGCCTCAAGTTTTTCCTGCCATAGTACCCAACTGGTAACTTTTCCACTCTTTCTGTACTCCCTTACTCCTGATTTGGAGTCCCCAGTGTCTATTGTTGCCATCTTTATGTCCATGTGTACCCAAAGTTTAGCTCCAACCTATAAGTGAGAATGTGGGGTTATTTGGTTTTCTGCTTCTGCATTAATTCACTTAGAATAATGGCCTCCAGCTGTATCTATATTGCTTCAAATAACATGTCATTCTTTTTATGGTTTTGTGGTATTCCATGGTGTGTATGTATCATATTTTCTTTATCCAATGCAACATTGGTGGGCATATGAGGTGACATTGGTAATGTGATGCCTCCAGCTTTGTTGTTTTCTTTTAGGATTGGTTTGGCTATTCAGGTGCTTTTTCAGGTTCCATATGAATTTTAGAATAAAAAAAAAGTTTAGTTTAGTTTTTCTTTTATAAATAGTGCTGTAATAAACATAAAACTGCAGATGTCTTTTTGGTAGAATAATTTATTTTCCTCTGGGTATATACAAGTAATAGACTTGCTAGGTCAATTGGTAATTTCATATTTTGTTCTTTGAGAAATCTCCAATATGCTTTGCACAGTGACTGAACTAATTTGCATTCCCAGCAAAAGTGTATAAGTGTTCCCTTTTCTCCACAGCCTCACCAACATCAGTTTGCTGTTGTTGTTATTGTTGTTGTTTTACTTTTTAATAATAGCCATTCTAACTAGTGTGAGATGATATCTTATTGAGGTTTTAATTGGCATTTCTCTGATGATTAGTAACGTTGAACAATTTTTTCATGTTTGTTCACTGCTTGTATGTCTTCTTTTGAGAAGTGTCTGTTCACACCCTTTGCCCCCTTTTTAATAGGGTTATTTGGTTTTTTTGTTGATTTGTTTCAGTATCTGGATATTAGTCCTTTGTCAAATGCATAGTATGCAAATATATTCTTCCATTTTATAGGCTGTCTGTTTAAGCTGTTGATAGTTTCTTTTTCAGTGCAGAAATTCTTTGGTTCAATTAGGTACCAATTGTCAATTTTTGTTTTTGTTGTAATTGCTTTTGAAGACTTAGTCATTGATTTTTTGTGTAGTCCAACATTCAGAGGCGTATTTATTTGGTTTTCTTCTAGGATTTTTGTAGTTTGAGATTTTCCATTTAAGTGTTTGTTGTGGTTATTTTGTTATTATTTATTTATTTATTTGAGATGCAATCTAACTCCATCACCCAGGCTGGAGTACAGTGGCTACTATCTCAGCTCACTACAAACTCCACCTCCCAGGTTCAAGTGATTCTCCTGTCTCAGCCTCCCCAGTAGCAGAGATTACAGGCACATGCCATCATGGCTAGCTAATTTTTGTGTTTTTAATAGAGACCAAGTCTTGCTGTGTTGGCCAGGCTGGTCTCGAACACCTGACCTCAGGTGATCTGCCCTCCTTGGCCTCCCAAAGTGCTGGGATTATAGGCATGAGCCACCATGCGTGTCCTCCATTTAAGTCTTTAATTCACTTTTAGTTAATTTTTGTATATGGTGAGAAGTGTCCAGTTTCATTCTTCTACATATAGGAAGCCAGTCTTTCCAAAACAATTAACTGAATAGCGAGTTATTCCCTTACTATTTTTGAATATCAGTTGGTTGTAGGTGTGGAGATTTACTCCTGGGCTCTCTATTAAGTTCCATTGGTTTGTGTTCCATTTTTGTACTATTATCATGCTGTAGCCCTGTGGTATAGTTTTATGTTAGGTGTTGCGATGTATCCAGCTTTGCTCTGTTTGTTTAGGCTTGCTTTGTCTATTTCTTTTCCTTGTTCCATATTAATTTTAGAGAAGTTTTTTCTAATTCTGTAAAAAGCAACATTGGTAATTTGAGTGAGATAGTGTTTCCTCTGTGGATTGCTTTGGGCAGTATTGACATTTTGATGATTTTGATTCTTCCAATCCATGAGGATGGAACGTTTTTCTATTTGTTTGTGTCATCTCCAATTTCTTTCGCAGTATTTTGTAGTTCTCCTTGTAGAGATCTTTAACCTCTCTGTTTAAATATATTCCCAGAACTTTTTTTATTATTATTATTGCTATTTTAAATGGCAAGGCATTCTCCATTTGTTTCTCAGCTTGAATTTTATTCGTGTATAGAGAAATGCTACTCATTTTTGTCTATTAGTTTTGTATTCTGAAACTTTACTGAAGTTGTTTATTAGGCCTAAGGCTCTTTTGACGTGATCTTTTTGGTTTTGTAGGTATAGGGTCATATTGTCCGTGAAAAGAAATAATTTGACTTATTGTTTCTTCTTTGGATGCCTTTTCCTTCTTTCTCTTACCTGATTGATCTGGCTAGGACTTCCAGTGCTATGTTGACTAAGAGGGATGTGAGTGGACATCTTTGACTGTTACAATTCTAAGGCAGAATGCTTCCAACTTTTGCCTATTCAGCACGATATTGGCTGTGGGTTTGTCATAGATAGGTCTTATTATTTTGAGGTATGTGGCTTCAATGCCAAGTTTGTTGAGGGTTCTTATCATGAAGGAATTTTGAATTTTACTGAATTCTTTCTTTGCTTCTACTGAGGTGATCATATGGTTTTTGATTTTTATTCTGTTTAAGTGGTTATACTTGTGTATCCAGGGCATAAATCCCACTTGATCATAGTGAATTACCTTCTTGATGTTCTGCTGAATTTCTTTTGGTAGTATTTTTTGAGGATTTTCCATGTTTATGCATCCAGGATATTGGCCTGTAGTTGGTTTTTTTTTTTTTTTTTTTTTTTTTTTTTTTTTTTTTTTTTTTTTTTTTTTTCTGTGTTGTATCTTTGACAGACTTTAGTATCAGAATAATACTGGTTTGATAGAGTGAGTTAGGAAGGAATCTCTCCTCCTTTGATTTGTTGAAATACTTTCTTAAGGAGTAGTAACAGCTCTTTGTACATCTTGTTGAATTCAGCTGTAAATTTATCTGGTTCTTGGGATTTTTTTTTTAGGATTGGTAGATTTTTTTAAATTACTGACCCAATGTTGTGACTCAATATTGGTCTATTCAGAGTTTCAATATTGTTCTTGTTCAATCTTGAAAGGCTGTGTATTTTCAGGTGATGTGGTTTCATTGTGTCCCCACCCAAATCTCATCTTGAATTGTAGCTCCCATAATACCCATGTGTCATGGGAGGGATCTAGTGGGTCTTTCCTGTGCTGTTCTTATGATAGTGAATAAGTCTCATGAAATCTGATAATTTTACGAAGGGAGTTTTCCTACCCAAGGTTTTTTTTTTTTTTTTTTTTTTTTCTGCCATACAAGAAGTGACTTTGATTCTTATTTGTCTTCCACCATGATTGTTAGGCCTCTGCAGCCATGTGAAACAGTGAGTCAATTAAACCTCTTTTCTTTATAAATTACACAGTCTCAGGTATGTCGTTATCAGCAGCATTAGAACAGACTAATGCAATAAATTGGTACTGATAGAGTGGGGTACTGCTGTAAAAATACCCCAAAAATGTGGAAACAACTTTGGAAATGGGTAACAGGCAGAAGTTGAAACAGTTTGGAGGGCTCAGGAGAAGAAAGATGTTGGAAAGTTTGGAACTTCCTACTTACTTTTTGAATGGCTTTGACCAAAATGCTGAAAGTGATATGGACAATGAAGTCCAGGCTATTGTGGTCTCAGATGAAGATGAGGAACTTGTTTGGAAATGGAGCAAAGGTGACATTTGCTATGTTTTAGCAAAGAGACTGGAGGCATTTGGCCCCTGCCATAAAGATTTGTGGAGCTTTGAACTTAACAGAGATAATTTAGGGCATCTAGCACAAGAAATCTCTAAGCATAAAAGCATTCAAGAGGTGACTTGGGTACTGTTGAAAGCATTTAGCTTTATGCATTTACAAATATATGGGTTGGAATAGGAACTCATATTTAAAAGGGAAGCAGAGCATAAAAGTTTAAAATATTTCCAGCCTGGTGATTTCATAGGAAAGAAAAACCCATTTTCTGAGGAGAAACTCAAGCCAGCTGCAGAAATTTGCATAAGTAATGAGGAGCCAATGTTAATCGCCAAGACAATGGGAAAAATATCTCCATGGCTTGTCAGAGAGTCTTCACGACAGCCCCCTCTCAGTCATGAGTCAGAAAGGTCTGATTGAGAAAGACAAAATGGTGTTCATGGGCCTGGTCCAGCGCCTTGCCTGCCTTCTGCCAGCTCTCACGCACTTGGCTGCCCTGTGTTCCAGCCCTATTGGCCAAAAAAGGTTAATGGTAGAGCCCAGGCCATTGGCTTCACAGGTACAAAGCCTTAAGCATTGTTGGCTTGCCCACGCGGTGCTTTGGGGCCTGCTGGGGTGCACCGAACTCACGATTGACGTTTGGGAACGTCTGGCCTTAGGATTTCAGCAGGATGGTATTCAAAACTCTGGATGCCTCCACGGCGAGCGTCTACTGCAGCGAATGGAGTGCTCATAGATAACCTCTGCCCTAGGGCCAGTGCAGACACGAATATGGGTGCAAGCCCACATAGAGTCCCCACTGGGGCACTGTCAGTGGAGCTCGTAGAAGAGGGACGTGTCTTTAGACCCCAGAATGTTCGATCCACCAACAGCTTTCACTGTTGGTGCCTGAAAAAGGCCATAGACACTCAGCTGACAAGCGTCCACCATGAAAGCAGCCAGGAGGGGACTTGTACCCTGCAAAGCACAAGGGGCGGAGGCTGCCCAAGATCATGGGAGCCCATGTCTTGCATTCAGCATGACCTGGATGTGAGACATGGAGTTCACAGGCGATCATTTTTGGAGCTTTAAGATCTTGACCGCCCCACTGGATTTCAGACTTGCACGGACTTTCAACCCCTTCCTTTTGGCCAATTTATTCCCATTTGCGAATGGGTATATTTACCAATGCCTGTCTCCCATTGTATCTAGAAGTAATAACTTGCCTCTTTGATTTTATTTAGGCTCATAGGTGGAGAAACTTGACTGTCTCAGCTAAAACTTTGCTGTGGACTCTTGCGCTTAACAATGAATACGTTACGACGTTTGTGGGACTGTTGGAAAGGCATTATTGGTTTTTGAAATGTGAGGACATGAGATTTGGGAGGGGCCAGGTGTGGTATGATTATGGTTTTGGCTCTGTCCCCACCCAAAATCCTCATCTTGAATTTTAGCTCCCATAAATTCCCATGTGTCATGGAGAGAAACTGGTACGGAGGTAATTGAATAATGGGGGTCGGCTCTTCCATCTGTTCTCATTGATAAGGTGAGTAAGTCTCATGAGATCTGAGGTTTTATAAAGGGAAGTTTCCCTACACAAGCCTCTTGCCTGGACAGCATGTTAGAACATGACTTTGCTCCCTCATTTTGCCTTTCATCATGATTGTGAGCCCTCCCAGGCCATGTAAACCTGTGAGTCAATTGACAGTCTTTCCTTTTTAAATTACCCCAGTCTCAGGTATGCTATATTTAGCAAGCATGAGAACAAAACTAATATACTAGAAATTGTATCCATTTCATCCAGTTCTTTTTAGTGTACATAGAGGTTTTAAAAGTAATCTCTGAGGAATCTTTTGTATTCCTGTGGATCAGTTGTAATGTCATTCTTTGTCATTCCAATTATGCTTATTTGGAATCTTCTCTCTCTTTGTCTTATTAAAACAACATTTTTTTTTTTCTTAAGCTAGCACTTTATAATCTTGTTTCCCTTCAAAACCATTTTTTAGTTTTATTAAACCTTGTATGGTTTCTTAGGTCCAATTCATTTGTTCTCTCTAATTTAGTTATTTCATTTATTTTGCTAGCTTTCGTTTTTAGCTTGTTCTAGTTTCTTAGTCCCTTTAGGTGGAAATGTTAGGTTGTCAATGTGAGATCTTTTCTACCTTCTTAATGCCAGACGTTTATTTGCCAAAATAACATTCTTCTTAACACTGCTTTTGCTTAATCCCAGGAAGTTTGGTATATTGTGTCTCTACTTCCATTTGTTTCAAAAGACTTTTTGAAAACTTCTGATTCCTGCCTTAATTGACTTATTTCCCAAAAGTCATTCTAGGAACAAGTTTAGCTTCCATAAATTTGTGTTTTATTTTTATTTATATTTTTTGTTGTACATAGTGGATTGCATATATTAATGAAGTACATGAGAATATTTTTGCTATAGTGTGCAATCAAGAATGACATCATAGAAAATAGCGGTATCTGTTCCCTCAAGTATTTACTATTTGTGTGATCTGAGGGTTCCTCTTGTTTTATTTTTATTTTATTCCACTTGTGGTAGAGAAAGTGCTGCTATAATTCCAATTTCTTTGAAAATTTTTGAGGCTTGCTTTATGACAAAACATCGTGGTCAATCTTAGGAGTATGTTCCATACACAGATTGAGAAGAGTGTATATTTTGATATTTTGTGGGTTGTTGGTGAAGTATTCTGTAGATGTATATTATTTTTGTCCACTTTGCAAGTGTTGAAATTAATTCCAAAATTTCTTCATTAGTTTTCTGTCTCAGTGATCTACTGCTATTCAGTGAACGTATTGAATTCCCCATTAAATAATTGTGTGCTAACTAAATCTTCTCCTTAGGGTCTAGTAGAAATTACTTCTAATAATTATTTCTTTAATTATAATTATAAAGTAATTTATAAAACTTGAATGCTCCAACATTGGATGCATATATATTTAGGATAGTTATATCTTCTTGTTGAATTGAACCCTTTATTGTTATGTAATGTCCTTCTCCATCCTTTTTTACTGTTGTTTTAAATTCTTAATTTCTGGTACAAGATGTGATGGTTAATACCGAGTGTCAACTTGATTGGATCGAAGGATGAAAAGTATTGATTCCGGGTGTGTCTGTGAGGGTGTTGTCAAAGGAGATTCACATTTGAGTCAGTAGGCTGGGAAAGGCAGACCCACCCTTAATCTAGATGAGAACCATCTAATCACCTGTCACCAATCCAGGATATAAAGCAGGCAGGAAAATATGAAAAGGTTAGACTGGCTTAGCTGCCCAAGCTAAATCCTTCTTCCATCCTGGATGCTTCCTGCCCTCGAACATCAGACTCCAAGTTCTTCAGTTTTGAGATTTGGATTGGCTTTTCTTGCTGCTCAGCTTGCAGAAGGCCTGTTGTGGGACCTTGTGTTCATTTGAGCTAATACTATTTAATAAACTCATATATATACACTATATATATATATATGTATATATGTTTTTCCTCCACTTGGTACACTGTTTCCTTTCAACCCCCACATCCTCACCACCTGTTTGTTGGTTTGAGCACCGATAAATAGTGTGGGCTCCCAGAGCTTGGGGCCTTTGCAGCCTGCACAATTGCGATTGCCCCCACTTTCTCTCTCAAACTGTCTTTTTCTGATTCCTTTGACTCTGCTGGACTTTGTCACCCCCATGACCTGGTGTTAGGTCTGATCACCCCAACAGAGGATGACACACACAGATGGCTTCCAGGTTACAAAACTGTCCCTGGCTGCAAGTCTCGCTGCCCAGGGGAAACCTCAGCTTCAACAACTCTCCTCCCACTCCAGTCCTGTGATGGGAGACAGCATAATTCTAGTGGCTAAGTATAGGTGCTCTTCACACTCACTACTAAATTCTGGCTGTGGAATCCCTTCCTTCACCTCAAAGCAAATGGTCTAATTTCTGAATCAAGGCTAGAATGCCTTCAGTGGCTGCCACTGTAAGGCTGCCAAAACAATGACCAACTTTGTATGAGCCTCAATTAAAAATGGTGTTCGCCTCTCAGCCCCAGGTCTGGGAAAATTTCTGCAGATTTTCCCAGTGTCTTTCCCTCTCTTTTTTTCTCAGCCTCTCCCCAAGTTAGCCCCAGAGCTTGGGAGAAACATGTTGCTCTTCCTTGGCCTGAGTTGCATAGATCCCTATTGGAAAGCTGAGCTACATAGGGAGACTGAGTGGCTCTCTCATGTACTGGAGAGTCACTCAATTTTATCAGCTGAATTCTGTTATGGGAACTGCCTGATTAACTTTTCCTCTCCAAGGTCTGGGGTGTTCTCACTATTCCAATAAATTATTATTTTCCTTCTTGTATTAAGGTTCATAGAGTTGATCTTTATGTGCTATTTTGCTATTTCCAAATGGTGAAGACATGATAAAAGTCTCTAATCCACAGTTTAAGAAAAAAATAATTTGTAAAAACCTGATGAGTTTCTTGGTATCAGAATATGTGTTGTATTTATCTTTGTTTTCCCAGGATATATCACATTATCTAGCACATAGTAGACCACACTTGTTGGTCAATATTATTTATACTTTATTTTATCAATTCATGATTGTAACATAATCATAATCTAAGAGGAAAGATGTTGAGAGACTAAAAGCTGATATGAGGGTGGGTTGTCATAGGCTGCCTGTACTAAAGCAAAACAAAAACCAGTAACAACAATGAAATACATGCAAAAGGGGGAACAGCTAGCAGCAGTAAGAATGTGTAATGTTCTGCATGGAATCTAAGGACATTTGGGGAATGGTTAGCATACTATATAAAATTATTATTTTTAAATACAACACTATATCCCAGAGATAGCTTTATAAGAATATATAGAGATCTACTTCACTGCTTTATATAGCTTCATTATACTCCATTGTGTTGACTTACCACACCCTGTCTTTTTTTTCTTTTTTTTTGAGATGGAGTCTTGCTCTGTCGCCCAGGCTAGAGTGCAGTGGCCAGATCTCAGCTCACTGCAAGCTCCGCCTCCCGGGTTCACGCCATTCTCCTGCCTCAGCCTCCCGAGTAGCTGGGACCACAGGCGCCCGCCACCTCGCCCGGCTAATTTTTTGTATTTTAGTAGAGACGGGGTTTCACCGTGTTAGCCAGGATGGTCTCGATCTCCTGACCTCGTGATCCGCCCGTCTCGGCCTCCCAAAGTGCTGGGATTACAGGCTTGAGCCACCGTGCCCGGCCCACACCCTGTCTTTAACCTCCATCCTGCTGACAAACATTTGAGTCAGTGTTTCACTGGTACAAATTATGATTTAATGAACACCCTTCACATGGAAATTCAATTTTAGGTGTTTCTGAAAACAAACCTACTAACTGAGAAACAAATAATAACAAGATATATTGTATCTACATTTGACTAAAATACTCACACTTTGGAAAATATTTAACAATTGTTTAAGGCTATCTAAAGTACTTCTTTCAGTTATTAACTCCATCATCCTATGCCTAGACTGAGAGATAAAGCTGGAGGATTTTTCCAAAACTGAATCAATGTGGAATGAACTTATTTGAAATATTTACATCAAAACAAGTTTTCAAAATACATAAATACAGGTAATTTAACGTTAGAGCCCAATATCTTCTTACAAAACATCTTGAATGAGAAAAATCTAAAAGAAGCTAAAACAGGCTCTAACTATAATAGAACAGAAAAAAAGAACAATTTCATTACTTAAAACTCTGAAAATATGTCTATCTTACAGAAACATAGTTCCATCAGGAAAATGGAACAATAGGTAGATTCCCAACTTCATTGTAAAATCAATTTTTTAAGAATAGATCATGAAAGACCTCAAAAATGCAAATAATTGGTCCAGGTAGCTTTAGAGACTCTCCATACTAATTGGCCTATGCATTTGGCTGGAGGTTCTCTTCTGAGGATCTTACCTTACTATTGGATCCTCTACTAAGGATCTTGCCTTAGTATTGGAAGTGTCCTTCTGAGTGTTGTAAAATCTGGATGAAGGAGGTTATGCCAAGAAGGGAGCAGTAACAAATACATTTATGAAAACTAAAAGTAGAACTCTCATTCTATCCAACAATCTCACTACTGGATATCTACCTCAAGGAAATCAATATGTCAAAGAAATACCTGAATTCAGATATTTGTTGCAGCACAATTTACAATAGCAAATACATGGCATTAATTTAAGTGCCTATCAGTGGATGAATAAAGAAAATGTGGCATATATACACAATGAAATGCTATTCAGCCATGAAAAAGAATGAAACCATGTAATTTGCTACAATGTGGATAGAACTGAAGGTCAATATCTTAAGTAAAATAAGCCAGGCACAAAAAGACAAATATCACATATTCTCACTGGAGATAGAGGGTGAAAAGATAGTGAACAGAGACTGGAAAGAATCAGTGGGCAGATAGTGAGAGAATGAATAAAAATGAGTTAAAGGGCAAAACGTATAGTTAGATAGAAAAGCAAATTCAATATTTGATAGCAGTGTAGGATGACTATAGTTAAAAAGGTATCATACTCAGAAGATGGACACCTTAAATGTCCTGATTTGATCACGATGCATTATATACATGTAACAAAATTTCACATGCACCACATAAATGTGAACAAATTTTTTAAAGTTGGGCTGGGTGTGGTGGGCCATGCTTACAATCCCCAGGCTTTGGGAGGCTGAGTTGGGAGGGTTGTTCAAGGCCAAAAGTTTGATAACAGCCTGGGCAAAATAGTAAGACTCCATTTCAACAAAAGTAATAAAATACTTTTAAAATTAGCTGGATGTGGTGGTGTGCACCTGCAAGTAGTCCTATCTACTTGGGAGGCTGAGGCTGGAGAATTACATGAGGCCAGTTCAAGGCTGCAGTGAGCTTTGATCAGGACAGATACTGTCTGTAAAAAAATAAAAAATTAAAAAATAAAGAAAAGAAAAGAAATAGATTTGTGAACTGAGGCATTAAAAAGAAAAGCCTCATGTGTAGGTGCTAGAAAAGAATGAGTATAAGTTAATCTAGTATTTTTATACTTATTTCAGAAATCTTGGTAAATCACTACACTTATAGTTAAATATTTGCCTTATCAGGAATAATTTTGTGATTCTAATATTCTCTAGTTTACTAATGTTTCTGAATTCCTGAATACTTCATTGCTTATGAGCCCTTTCACTAAAAAACATAGTTTGCTGTTTGTTTCCCCCTTAACCCACATACATATAAAACCATATATATAACCCCCCCCCCCAAAAATATA
>NW_016815879.1:92615-98927 GCF_001698545.2 Rhinopithecus bieti | reverse complement strand
TTTTGCACATTCAGTATGATATTGACTGTGGGTTTGTCATAAATGGCTCTTATTATGTTGAGATATGTTCCTTCAGTAGCTAGTTTATTGAGAGTTTTAACAAGAAGGAATGTTGAATTTTATTGAAGACCTTTTCTGAGTCTATTGAGATAATCATGTGGTTTTTGTCTTCCATTCTGTTTATGTGATGAATTATGTTTATTGATTTGTGTATGCTGAACCAGCCTTGCATCCCCAAAATGAAGCCAACTTGATCGTGATGAATAAGTATTTCAATGTGCTGCTGTATTTGGTTTGCCAGTATTTTATTGAGAATTTTTGCATTGATGCTTATCAGGGATATTGGCCTGAGGTATTTTTATTTTATTTTTTTTCTTTACCAGGTTTTGGTATCAGGATGATGCTGGACTCATATAATATGTTAGGGAAGAGTCCCTTCTTTGTAATTGTTTAGAATAATTTCAGAAGTAAGGGAGTCCTACTTCTGTTAGAATTCAGCTGTAAATTCATCTTGTCCTGGGCATTTATTACTGCATCAATTTCAGAACTTGTTATTGATCTATTCAGAGATTCAGTTGTTTTCTGGTTCAGTTTTGGGAGGGTGTGCATGTCCAGAAATTTATTCATTTCTTCTAGATTTTCTAGTTTATTTGCATAGAGGTGTTTATATTATTCACTGATGGTTGTTTGTATTTCTGTGGGGTCAGTGGTAATATCTTTAACATTTTTATTGTATCTATTTGATTATTGTCTCTTTTCTTCTCTATTAGTCTAACTAGCGATATATCTATTCCATTAATTTTTTCAGAAAACTATCTTCTGGCTTAGTTGATTTTTCTGAAGGGTTTCTTTTTTCTTTCTTTCTTTCTTTCTTTCTTTCTTTCTTTCTTTCTTTCTTTCTTTCTTTATTTTTTTTATTATACTTTAAGTTCTAGGGTACATGTGCATAACGTGCAGGTTTGTTACATATGTATACTTGTGCCATGTTGGTGTGCTGCGCCTATCAGCTCGTCAGTACCCTCAATTCATCATTTATATCAGGTATAACTCCCAGTGCAATCCTTCCCCTCTCCCCCCTCCCCGTTATAGGCCCCGGTGTGTGATGTTCCCCTTCCCGAGTCCAAGTGATCTCATTGTTCAGTTCCCACCTATGAGTGAGAACATGCGGTGTTTGGTTTTCTGTTCTTGTGATAGTTTGCTAAGAATGATGGTTTCCAGCTGCATCCATGTCCCTACAAAGGACGCAAACTCATCCTTTTTTTGAAGGGTTTCTTAGGTCTCTATTTCATTCAGTTTCACTCTGAGCTTGGTTATTTCTTGTCTTCTTCTAGCTCTGTGGTTTGTTTGCTCTTGTTTCTCTAGTTATTTTAGTTGTGGTATTAGTGTCACTTTCTAGCTTTTTGATGTAGGCATTTAGTGCTATAAATTTCCCTCAACACTGCTTCATCTGCATCCCAGAGATTCTGGTATGCTGTTTCTTTGTTCTCATTAGTTTCAGAGAACTTCTTGATTTTACTTAAATTTAATTATTTATCCAGGAGTCATTCAGGAGCAAGTTGTTCCATTTCCATGTAGTTGGGTGGTTTTGAGACAGTTTCTTAATCTTGAGTTCTAATTTGATTGCACTGTGGTCTGAGAGACCGTTTGTTATGATTTCAGTTCTTTTGTATTTGCTGAAGAATGACTTACTTTCAATTATGTGATCAATTTTAGAGTAAGTCCCAGGTAGCACCAAGAAGAATGTATATTCTGTTGTTTTGGGGTGGAGAGTTCTGTAGATATCTATCAGAACCACATTATCCAGAACTGAGTTCAAGTCCTGAATATGTTTGTTAATTTTCTGTATCAGTGATCTGTCCAATATTGACAGCGAGGTTTTAAAGTCTTTCACTATTATTGTGTGAAAGTCTAAGTCTCTTTGTAGGTCTCTATGAACTTGTTTTATGAATCTGGGTGTTCCTGTATTGACTGCATATATACCTACAAAAGTTAGCTCCTCTTCTTGAATTGACCTCTTTACCATTATATAATGCCCTTTTTTTGTCTTACTGATCTTTGTTTGTTTAAAGTCTGTTTTGTCAGAAATTAAGATTGAAACCCCTGCTTTTTTCTGTTTTCCATTTGCTTGGTAATTTTTTTCTCTATCTTTTATTTTGACTCTATTGTGTTTTGCATGTGAGATGGGTCTCTTGAATACAGCATATCAATGGATATTGCCTCTAATCAGCTTCCCATTCTGTGTCTTTTAACAGGGCATTTAGACCATTTACATTTAAGGTTAATACTGTTATGCATGAATTTAATCCTGTAATCATAATGTTAACTGGTTATTTAGCAGACTTGTTTATGTATTTGCTTCATAGAGTCACTGGCCTGTGTACATCAGTATGCTTTTATACTTGCTGGTAATGATTTTTCCTTTCCACATTTAGCTCTTCCTTCTGGAGCTCTTGCAAGGTAGGCCTGGTAATGACAAATTTCCTCAGCATTTCCTTGTCTGAAATAGACTTAATGTTTCCTTCACTTATGAACTTTAGTTTGGCAAGATATAAAATTCTAAGTTGGAAATACTCTAAGAATGTTGAGTATTGACCCCCAATTTCTTCTGGCTTATAGGGTTTCCACTGAGAGGTCTGCTGTTAGTTTCCTGGGCTTCCTTTTGTAGGTGACCTGGCCTTTCTCTTTGGATGCTTTTAACATTTTTCCCTTCATTTTGACCTTGGAGAATCTGATCACTGTGTCTTTGGGTTGATCTTCTCATGGAGTGTCTTACTGAGGTTTTCTGATTTTCTGAGTTTGAATGTTGTCCTGTCTTGCTAGGTTGGGGAACTTCTCCTGGATGATATCCTGAAATGTGTCTTCCAACTTGGTCCTGTTCTCCCCATCTCTTTCAGGTACCCCTATCAATCATAGGTTTGGTCTTCTTACACAATTCCATAGCTCTCAGAGGTTTTGTTTGTTTCTTTTTATTCTTTTTTCTCTAGTCTTGTCTGCTGTCTTATTTCAGCAAGATAGTGTTCAAACTCTAATATTCTTTCTTCCACTTGATGTATTTGGCTATTGATATTTATATTTGCATTGTGAAGTTATCGTGTTGTGTTTTTCAGCTCCATTACGTCATTTAGATTCCTCTGTAAACTGGTTGTTCTGGTTAACAGCTCCCATAATGTTTTAAAATGATATTTAGCTTTCTTGCAATGGGTTAGAACATATTCCTTTAGCTGAGCAAAGTTTATTATTATCCATCTTCTCAAGTCTACTTCTGTCAATTCATGCATCTCAGCCTCAGCCCAGTTCTGTGCCTTTGCTGGAGCCATGTTGCCATCATTTGGAGGGAAGTGGGCATTCTGTTTTCTTTCTTGAGTTTTCAGCATTTTTGCATTGATTATTTCTCATATTCATGGGTTTATCTTGTTTTGATCTTTGAGGCTGCTGACATTTGGATGGGGTTTTTGTGGGATCTTTTTTATTGATATTGTTGTTGGTTTTGTTTGTTTTTCTTTTAGTAGTCAGGCCCCTCTTCCACAGGACTGCTGCGGTTTGCTGGGGGTCCACTCCAGACCCTATTTTCCTGAGTCCCTCCACCCCTGAAGGTATCACCAGTACAAATTGCAGAACAGTAAAGATGGCAGCCTGCTCTTTCCTTTGGGAGTTCTGTCCCAGAGGGACACTGACCTGATGCTGGCTGGAACATTCATCTATGAGGTGTTTAAATACTCCTGTGGGAGGTCTTACCCAATCAGGAGGCGTGGGATAAGAGACCCACTTAAATAAGCAATCTGGTTGCCTCTTAATGGAGCAAGTGTGCTGCACTTGGGGGAATCCCTCTTGTCTGGGCTGCCCTGACTCTTCAGAGCTAGCAGGCAGAAAAGACTAAGACCACTTATCCATGATACCATAGCCACTCCTCCTCTTAGGGGTTCCTCTCAGGGATATCAGTGCTCTGTTCACAAACCCCAGGCTAAAGATGCAGAAATTCCTGATGTGAGGCCAGGGAGGAGGAGTGAATTGGAGTCCTGCTTAAAGAAGCAGCCTGGCTAAGAACTGTCCCAACTTCAATGCTGCATTTTTGGGAATTGCTCCCAATCCAAACTGCCCAGTTTCACTGCCACCAGTGGCAGGGGAAAATGGCCGACTGGAGCTGCAGTGATGGCCCCTGCCCCTCCCCACCCAAAACTCAGTCTTCTTAGGCAGTCTCCAGCTTGCTGCCCTGGCTAGCGGGGATTCCAAGTCAGTGGATTTTTGCTTATAAAGTTCCATGGAAGTGGGGCCTGCTGAGCGAGGCTGCTTGACTCTCTGGCTTCAGCCCCATTCCCACAGGAATGGATAGATCTCCTGCCTCACTAAAGTTTCCAGAGCCAGAGTATGCAAAAACTCCTGTGTCTCAGTGGCTGCTTGAGAGACCACCCGCCCTAGCAACTGTCATTAATTTGCACAGCTCTGTGCTTGGTACCTAAGGCCCTGATGGTATGGGCTCATAAGGAGACCTCCTGATCCACGGGTTTCAGAGAGCCATGGTAAAAGTGTGGTTTACAGGGAGGGGTAGCACAATCTCTCACCACCTCTCCTGGCTGGGGGAGATGGCTACCTTTGCCCTGTACAGTTCCCGGGAGGTCCCTCACTCCACCCTGCTTTTCTTCACTCTCTGTGGGTGACACCAACCACCTAGTCAGTCCCAGTTAGAAAACCTTGGTACCTCAATTTAAGATGTAAAATTCACTTGCTATTTTCATACTGCTCAGTGGGAGCCACAGAGCAGAACTATTTTTATTTGGTTATCTTGGCTCCTCCCCACTTTCTTTTCTTTTCTTAAACTAGAATATATCTTCACTTTTCAATTATTCCCATTTTGTCAGTAAATGGTACACATTTATGCAATTAACTTTTGGCTAATGAAGTGCAGAATATTTTCATTAACCTTATTTTGCAAAAGTCAATTAATACTTATGGTAGAATTTGTGGTATATTTGGAGGTTGGCATTTGTCAAAGGGAATACAATGAGTTTTTATGTAAATATAAAGCATGATTAGAATATATTATTCAAAAAATACATGATTGTGATAAATGGTGTTTACAGTTATCTACATAAAACAATTTTTTAACAGAATTAAGTAGATGATAGATAATATTGCTACATTTCTGATGCTCTGTAGTCTAACCAGTAGTGTGCTGGCAAATGATTAACAACTACCTCTTTGGGGGATGGGGAAACAAAGTACTGGTTGTAGTGTTTGTTGATTTCCTCCATTTTCGTATTCTCAACATAGACAATTTTAGAATACCAACATAGCATGAACTGACTCACAAAATTCCTGAAAATTTAAGTTATATCAAGCTGGTATAAGTTGGCTCCAGAACATCAGTGATTCTAACAAATTCAGGCACTACTAGATCTTAAATTCATCTGGGTCTTTCTAATTAATTAGCTTAATACTGGAGCTACCAAACAATACTCTACACTGCAGCTTGCTCTTCATTTCTGCGCTTTGATGCATAATCTGTAAATATCTAGACAAAACTGATCAATTAGTTTTAAGTAACTAGCTCCTCAGCTAATATTCTTTGTTAGCTGAGGAGGAGTCTGCCGTGTACATTGTAGGATGTTTGGCAACATCCCTGGTCTCTACTCACTCAATGCCAGTAGCATCTCTTAGGTATGATGATCAAAAGTGTCTCCAGACATAGCTATGTGTCCCCTGGGAGGGGTCACTTTCTGCTTTTCTGTGATAGATAGAAAGGTAGGTAGATAGATAGATAGATAGATAGATAGATAGATAGATAGATAGATACAGAGATACAGAGATACAGAGATACAGAGATATATGCATAATATTGGTGAATTATAAGAAATGCTCAAAGGAAGGCTCACAGACTGTTTATATGGCACAAACCAATTGCAAGGAAACTAAAGAATGCAGTTAATCATTTGGATATTTCCAAATATCTAGACATGTATCACCAAATAGGCAAAACATCTGTGAGTCAGACTGAATTTTTCTAGTTTTCATCTGGAAGATTATCATTCTGTAAATATGTTTCATATCTCATTGGTCAAATGACTATGTCTGCGCAATAGATAACACCAGTGCAGACAGAAATCTGTTGATATGGTATTTTAAGCTGTCTTACAGTCTAATTTGAATCAAAGCTCAGCTGCTCTGACTTAGTATGCAAATTGAAATGATTTACAATAAAAAATTCTGTATTGAGTTTTTAGTCACATTCTGATACTACAGGAAAGATTATATTAATTTAATGAGAAAAAGCTAAAAGTCGTAAATTTTAGACATTAAACTCATTTCTCTCTCTCT
>NW_016815879.1:58061-91923 GCF_001698545.2 Rhinopithecus bieti | reverse complement strand
AGCCTAACTTCTACATTTTTTTATTTTGAAGTTAACATATGTGACATATTCTTTAGAATAAAGCACTATCTATTGTATACTTCTCTTTATTTTTGCACTTTTGAAATTTCCCCATCAATTATCTCACAGAACTTGGCAGAGCACCAAATTAATCATAATCTGTGTTGTGGGCTCTCTTATCTATTTTGGGGGCATCCTGTTTTACTCTTTTCCATGGGAGATTGCATTTTCTTTAATTCAGAAGACTATTACAGATTTTATATTCAACTTGGTGCTTCATAGTGACTCATTGTGTACACCATCTGAAATGCATGGCCAGAAATTTAATAAATAAAGAACAGAAATGTCAAGCTTAATTCTAAGTCATCATGTCTGACAAACATTTAACAAACTTTGCAAGATGATTATGCTTCATTGTGTTCTACGGAAACAGATGAATTTATGATTTAGTCTCTTTTGCATTTTAGATGCTTCTATAATAAACTTGGCAGACAAGTAATTGCTACCGTTTGACAATGGATATAATGCACAGTTGAGTTGCGGTATAAGAATAATAAATACATAAAATAAACTCACCAGCTGAATAGTGTATTACTGAGTCCAATATAAATATGCCTCCTAGAAGAAAATTCCTTTTGGCATGAATATTCCTAAAGAGTATGGTCAATCACAGAAATTAAATGAGAATACTGAATTTCCAGATGTATAATTGAGTAATTTTCTCCCCAAATTACTCTGTGCATCTTAACAAGATGCAATTAGTATATTCTCAACTCATATTTTCAGATAAATTCACTGTTACAGTCCCTAAAAGTATAAGACAATTAACTATTTACTAGTCAATATTGAATATGTCCTTTTCTTAATGACACATTTTACAGGAAGAGAGAAATTCATTCATGCCTTTAACATACTTTAAAAATTATTTTTAAATAGCAACTTTTATTAGTTTAATATAAAAGTAAAAATATAAGATATAAATCATAGCTGCTGCAGAATAGTTTTGAAAAATTATACATAATTACATCTTGAAAAGAAAAAGTTTTAAAAAATCATCCTTTTGAACGAATAAGCAGGATGCCAGTTTATAGATAATTACACCTCGAAAAGAGAAAGTTTTAAAAAATCATCTTTTTGAGGGAATAAGCAGGGTGCCACTTTATAGATAATTGATTCATCTATGCAAAAGAATGTACCTTGAAGCGACTAGCCATCAGCCACAGTCAGCAGTCACTCATAAGAAAGAACTCTTAACAGATGTCTCTTCTCTTTCTTTTCAAATAGGAAGACAATCCTTCCAATCCTCCTTTTTCGACTCATATTTCTTCAACACCATGCTATCTGCCAGACACTATAGTAGGCACTGAAAAACCTTTTTCTCTTCCTATTCTTTCTCCATGTCAGGTCCCACAGAGTGTGGCCATAAATGTGCTGTTTACTGCTTACGACTGCGCTGCAAGTTAAAACCGTTTCTTTGAATTCATGTTGTGTTATTTGGTAGAATTATAGACAAGTATATATGAAGGGAATGCATAGCACTATATTTCATTATGTGGTGTTAGAGTTCTTAATGTTGTCATTACTCTCTGTATAGCAATGCTTAAAGAAAGTGTAAAACAAATGCTCATCTTACATTCCTAGTCTTGCAAAAAGGCTCTCTAAAAGAGAAAATATTTATATTTGTTTTGTTCTCACCTCTGACATCATCCATGATTTTCTACTTGGTTGAAGAAATCTATTGATCTTGTTTCTTACAACGGCACTGTCTTAGTCCTTTCAGGTTGCAATAACAGAATACCACAGACTGGGTGACTTATAAACAGTAGTAATGTATTTCTCACTGTTGTGAAGGCTAGGGAAGTCCAAGGAAAAGATGCTGCCATGGTTGGTGTCTGGTGAGGATCTGCTTCCCAATTGATAGCCACCTTTTTTACTGTGTCCTCAGATGGTGGAATGGGTGAGGAAGCTCCCTGTAGTCTCATTTATAACAGCACTAATCCAATTCATGAGGGCTCTGCTCTCACGACCTATCACCTAACAAAGTCTTCATCTCCTAATACCAGCACATTGGGGGTTAGGATTTCAATGTATTAATTTTAGGGGTCACAAGCATTCAGTCTATAGCAAGCACCACAAGTCAATCTGTTTGATTCATCCCAAAGGGCTCCCCTGATTATCCTTTGAAAAACTATTCATTTGGGTTAAGAGAAGGTTCTTACAATGGGTTCAGAGACATTTTAATATGAGCATGCAAAGGCATAAAAATCATATAATGGATGTGCGGGACTCAGGGGGAACTGTGGAAGGGGAACAAGGGATAAATGACTACACATTAGGTACAGTGTACACTACTCCGGTGATGGGTGCACCAAAATCTCAGAAATCACTGCTAAATAACTTATCCATGCAACCAAAAAACAACTGTTCCCCAAAAAAACCTATTGAAATAAAATAAAATAAAAATCCAGGGTTAAACGGAGGTTGTAAACAGGAAGTAATGTCAGGACAGGAATAAATCAGTCACATTTCTAACCAACGTTTGGTTCTCTGAAAATCGGAATCAAAGGGTTATTTTCAGTTTAGGAATATTACAAATAGTGCTGCTATGAACATTCTCATATGTGTCTTTTGGTGAACATATGTAATATGGTTTAGCTCTGTTTCCCCATCCAAATCTCATATTGTAGCTCCCATAATTCCCATGTGTTGCGGGAGGGAACTGGTGAGACATGATGGAATTATGGGAGCGGGTCTTTCCCATGCTGTTCTAATAATAGTGAATGGATCTCATGAGATCTTATAGTTTCAGGAATGGGAGTTTCCCTGCACAAGTTCTCTCTGCCTGCTGCCATCCATAAGTCCAATAAACCTCTTTCTTATGTAAATTGCACAGTCTTGGTTATGTCTTTATCAGCACTGTGAAATGGACTAATAAAATATGTAAGCATTTTTCATGCTATAATACATACCTAGGAGAAGAATTGATACATTATAGTGTGTATGTATGTTCAGTTTTAGTAAACACTTTTCAAAGTTATTGCACCAGTTTATACTCCCACAGATAAAGATGAAAAGTTCTGGTTGTTCTAAATCCTTACAAACAGTTAGTATGGTTTGTCTTTTTTATGGCTATTTTCACAGATATTTATTGATATCAAATTGTGATTTTGTTTTACATGATCCGCAGGTCTAATGAAATAGGGTATATATTTTTTTAACCTAAATATCCTATCTTTGAACTATCTATCCAACTACATTGTTAATTTTTTACTTTTGAACTCTGCTTTTCCTTGATAGATTTTTAGGAGTTGTTTTTTTTGTTGTTGTTGTTATATACTGTATGTGAGTTCTTTTTTTTTAAATATGCTATTGAAAATATCTTCTCCCACTTTGTAGCTAGTATTTCCACTGTATTAATAGTTTTTTGGATAAAAAACATTTTTTAATTTCTGTATAATCTAATTTATTATTTCCTTTATATTTGATGCTTCTTTAACATTTATGTTTTTTTAATTTTTATTTTTATTTTAAGTTCCAGGGTACATGTGCAGGATGTACAGGTTTGTTACAGAGGTAAACATGTGCCATGGTGGTTTGCTGCACATATCAACCCATCACCTGGGTATTAAGCCCAGCATGCATTAGCTATTCTTTCTAATGCTCTCCCTCCCCCAACCTCATCCCCTGACAGGCCCAAGTGTGTGTTGTTCCTCTCCCTGTGTCCATGTTTTCTTATAGTTCAGCTCCCACTTACAAGTGAGAACATGCGGTGTTTGGTTTTTCTGTTCCTGTGTTAGTTTGCTGAAGAGAGTGGCTTCCAGCTCCATCCATGTCCTTGTGAAGGACATGATCTCATTCCCTTTTTATGGCTGCATAGTATTTCATGGTGTATATGTACCACATTTTCTTCATCCGGTCTATCATGGATGGGCATTTGGGTTGATTCCAGGTCTTTGCTATTGTGAAGAATGCTTGTGCTTTTGATGTCTGAGAATAATAGTGAACAGCATCAGTTTTACTTCTTTTATTTATTTCCTTTGTCTGATTGCTCTGGTTAGGACTTCCAGTACTATATTGAATAGAAGCAGTGAAAGTGGGCATCCTTGTCTTGTTCCCCTTCTCATGGGAAACACTTTCGACTTCCTAGTTTAGTATAATGTTGACATGTTTTCTTCTTTTGACTTGGATATCCAATAAAAGATGACTTTTAATATCGTAAGGTGTTTTCCTTTGTGATCCTAGAAAATCTGAGACAGGTCTCAGTTAATTTAGAAAGTTTGTTTTGCCAAGGTGAAAGACGTGCCCATGACACAGCCTCAGGAATTCCTGACAATATGTGCCCAACGTGGTCAGGGCACAGCTTGGTTTTATACATTTTAGGGAAACATGAGACATCAATCAATATATGCAAGATGTATATTGGTTCAGTCTGGAAAGTCGGGACAACTTTAAGCAAAGGCAGGAAGACACAAAGCTTGGAGGGAGTTTCCAGGTAACAGAGAGGTGATACACAAATGGTTACATTCTTTTGAGTTTCTGATTAGCCTTCCCAAAGGAGGCAATCAGATATGCGTTTATCTCAGTGAGCAGAAGGGTGACTTTAAATAGAATGAGAGGCAGGTTTGCCCTAAGCAGTTCCCAGTTTTTGTTTTTCTTAGTGATTTGGGGTCCCAAGATATTTTCTTTACACACCTTCTATTTCAATTTTGCTGAGAGTTTTAATGATAAAATGATGCTGGATTTTGTCAAATGCTTTTCTGCATCTATTGAGATAATTATGTAATTTTGTTTCTAATTCCATTTATGTAGTGTATCACATTTGTTGACCTGCAGATGTTAAAACATCCCTGCATCTCTGGTATGAAACCCACTTGATTACGGTGGATTATCTTTTGATATGCTATTGAATTCAGTTAACTAGTATTTTTTTTGATAATTTTGCATCTATGTTTATCAGGGATATTAGTCTGTAGATTTTTTTGTTGTTGTTATGTTCTTCCTTGTGTTGGTATTAGGATGATATTGGCTTCATAGAATAATTTAGGGAGGATTTCTTCTTTGTCTATTCTTTGGAATATTATCAATATATTTGGTGCCAATTATTTTTTGAAAGTCTGATAGAATTCAGCTGTGAATCTGTCTGGTCCTATACTTTTTTTGTTGGTAATTTTTTAAATAACCATTTCAAACTTGCTGCTTGCTATTGGTCTGTTCAGAGATTCTATATCTTCCTGGTTTAATCTATGAAAGTTGTATATTTCCCGAATTTTTCTATCTCCTCTAGGTTTTTTACTTTGTGCTTGTAAAGGTGTTCATAGTAGCCTTGCATAATCTCTTGTATTTCTGTGGTATTGCTTGTAATATCTCCCATTTTTTTTCTAATCGAGCTTATTTGGATTTTCTGTCTTCTCTTGGTTAATTTCAATAATCCTCTTTCAATTTTATTTATCTTTTCAAAGAAGCTGCTTTTTGTTTCATTTATCTTTTGTAAATTTTTTTTTTGTTTCAATTTCATTTAGTTCTTCTCTGATCTTGGTTATTTATTTTCTTCTGCTGGGTTTGGGTTTGGCTTGTTCTTCTTTTCTTTGTTCCTGGAGTTTTTTACCTCAGATCGTCTATTTCTGCTTCTTCAGACTTTTTGATATAGGCGTTTAACACTGTGAACTTTCCTCGTAGCACCTCTTTTGCCGTATCCCAGAGGTTTTGGTAGGTTGTGTTACTATTACCATTCAGTTTAAACGATTTTTAAATTTCCATCTTGATTTTCTTATTCACTCAATGATCATTAAAAAGCAGGTTATTTAATTTCCTTGTATTTGCATAGTTTTGAGGGTTCCTGTTGGTGTTGATTTCCTTGATTTCCAATTCTATTCCACTGTGATCTGAGAGAGTACTTGATATTATTTCTATTTTCTTGAATTTATTGAGACTTGTTTTGTGACCTATCATATAGTCTATTTTGAAGAATGTTCCATGTGCTGATGAATAGAATGTACATTCTGCAGTTGGTGGGTGGAATATTCTGTAAATATCTGTTAAATAGATTTATTCTAGGGTATAATTTAAGTCCACTGTTTCTTTGTTGATTTTCTGCTTTAAAGACCTCTCCAGTGCTGTCATTAGAGTATTGGAGTCCCCCAATATTATTGTGTTGTTGTCTATCTCATTTTTTTAGTTCTAAGAGTAATTGTTTTATACATTTGGAAGCTCCAATGTTAAGTGTATATATATTTAGGATTGTGATATTTTCCTGTTGGACTAGTTATTTTATCATTATGTAATGTCCCATCCCTAGGGGAATGGGGAGAACACCACATCAAGGAAGCACTCCGTGGTACAAAAGAATCTGAACAGCAACCTTGAGCTTCAAATCTTCCCTCTGACATAGTCTACCCAAATGAGAAAAAAACAGAAAAAGAGTTCTGGTAATATAACAAAACAATGTTCTTTAACACCCCTAAAACATCACACTGAGAATAGGAGCAGTATTATTTATTTCTTTTCATAGAACTTTATTTTTATCTCTTGCTTTACTGCTGATGAACGTATGAAACATGCAATAAGAGATTCAGTAGAATGGATGTGTTAACAACAAACATCTTTATCTCATTTTCAATCTCAGAGAGAAATTTTTACTAATTCAATGTTAAATATAATAGCTACTGAAGAATTTATATGGATTATTACTGAGTTAAGAATGTTACCTTTTATTCTTTGTTTGCTAAGAGTTTTGTGCATAAATGACACATTTATGTTTTAATGATTTTTATGCTTATATTGAAAATTGTCTCCTAACATAAATGTGTTTAGAAAAAGATGACTCTAAAAATGGAATACAGTATGTTAAAAATAACTGTTCTTATTTTATTCAATTATGTTGTTTCACAATATTGATCCTGAGTCCCAAATGATATAAAAGCTGGAAGATTAGATGACTTAAATGAAAATCATGGTCTAACTGAAAGATTTGTGGATACTAAAATATTATTGATTATTTTCTTAGGTTTAACCATTCAGGAGAGATGGTTATCTCTTTGTATTCAATAAAGCTATCCCTGGAAGATTTCTGGTCTTCCTTTGGTAACCTACAGTTGTAGAAATTTGTATAAAAATGGCTGAAATTGTTTCCTTCCCTGCAACCATGCCCATTTGCAAGGTGACTTTGTGACTCTTTCCATCAGGAGGAGGAGTTTATTTCCCTGTCCCTTGAATGTGAACATTCCATCGAATTCTTGGACTTTGATCAATAGAATGTGGCTGAAATTATACTGTGTCATTTCACAGCCTTGATCTTGAGAGGTCTTGAACAATCTTGCACTCTTTTAGAACTCTGCTCAGCTATCTGGTGAATAGTTTGACAGCTTTCTGGATGATGACAGGCATATAACCCAATTGCCTGTTTTCTTCCCTGAGAGCCAGCCAAATGCAAAAAGTAAAACTACCTACCTGATTTATAGTTGACTGCCGAGGGCAGAAGAACTGTCTAGTTTGAATTCAGTCAAAATTGCTAATCCATAAAATCATAAACTAAATAAATAGTTGTTATTTTAAACCACTAAGTTTGGGGGTGGTTTAATATGCAGAATAAGCCATATGCTACATCTGTATAAAATATCAGTTTGTTTTTATCCCAGAATTTACTCATTCAGCCAGTCACTTATTTGACTAATGTGAAAAAAGCATCTCTTATGTACTAGTCACATATTTATGTACTGGGATTGAGTGCTAAGCAAAATTGAAACAGTACCTTCATCATTCTGAGACTTGTGAACAGAGGCAGAAAATAAAGAACATAAAAAGTAAAATATTTAATATCCTAGATGGTTGTAGGTGCAATTATTGTATTAGGTGGTGAGGATAGATTTTTGTAAAATTAAAGAGAAAAAATAAACATAGAGTAAGAAGTGAGATCAGGAAAATGTTTTCTTCCTTTGAGAGAAATAGCAGCATGTTTAAATATTAGTTAGGGAGCTCTAGTAGAGAGACAAAAAATTGGTGACACAAAAAACATGACACTAATTTATCCCCGCTGTAGTAAGAATGCAAGAGGAGCCTGTTTTCCACAGAATACTAATAGGAGAAGTGCACTTCTGGCCTGGTCAAAATGGCCAACAGCTATTTCGTTTGTATTTCAACTGTGCTCATGTAGAAAGAGAGAATAAAGTTTTTAAAAAAGAGGTGGAAAAGAGTAGAAGAAAATCCCTCACACACTTGCTTTTCATACTACTTGGCAGTTGCAAAATATGTGCTCAGTCTATATGCTGCATTCAGAGCCTGTGTGCTCAGAGGGGCTCTAATGACATGGCAAATAATTATATGACTATGCAGCTGTCTGACTTCATCCATACTCTCCCTTCAGCTAGCTTTCAGTCTTACTAATCTGTGATTATGATCAGCAAATACTTTGAGACAGAATGGTCTCTCTGGAGCTGCAGAGTAATACTATAATAGGAATAATATCACCTTACCCAATCTGCCCCAGCAGTGCCAGGGACACAAGATGAATCCATTAGCTTGGGAAATAAGATGTCAGCCTGCTAAATTAGTAAGACAGGAATTGGTTTCTTACTCATCCACTGACTCACTCTGCCCTCAGCAAGTCACATTGTCTCCCTTGGCATTATCATCATTACAAAGAATAAGATGGTTTCTGCCTTCTCAGAGATATTGACAATTTACACATATTCAGAAGCTCTAAAATGTGAGAGAAAATACCTTATACTTTAAGGTAATAAAGTTAATGTTTTTTGTTTGTTTGTTTTGCTTTGTTTTGTTATAGCAGTTTGTTTTCATGTTAGGCAGATGACAAGTGGATAAAATTCCCCGTTTTCTGGAATGACATCAAGCCATTGAAACATAAAACTCTCAGGGGCGGGGCCAAGATGGCCAACTAGAAACAGCAGCAATCAGAGACTCCCATTGAAAAGAACCATAACAGCATGCAAATCCTGCACCGGCAACCAAGGTATCCAGGTTCTGTCATCAGAACTGACTAGGTGATTGGCATGAACCACGCACAGGAAGGAAGAGCAGTGTGGTGTGATGGCCCACCTGAGAGCCACATGGGGCAGAGGAGCCCCCATATCCCAGCCAAGAGAGATGGTGAGTGAGCGTGCTATCCAGCCTGGGATAATGTGCTTTTTTCACGGAACTGTGTAACCCATGCATTGGAAGATTCTACTCGTGAGTCCATGCCACCAGGGCCTGGGGTCCCAACTGTGGAGCCATGCAGATTCTCAACAGCCACTAAGCTAGAATCTGCTTAAGTCTGCTGAGCTCCCAGGGGGAAGAGTGGCCAGCACCACAGCTGTGGCTGTCTGCTGTCTAAGTTGTTTGAGCTTCTTGGAAGAGAGATGACAGCCAACCCTGGGACTGATAGCCACCCAACACTCTAATCTCCCAGGACACGGGCAGGGCAGCAGCCATCTCCATAGCTCCAGGCTGCGCTTTTCCTCTGCTGGAGCAGGGGATGCTGGATGGCTTGGTCCTAAGAGGTATCCCCCACAGTCTAAAACACCTGCTGTGGCAGACTGCAGACAGAGTGCCTCTTCAGGCCCGACCTTGACCCATCCCTCCTCACTGGGTGGGGCCTCTTTTCAGGAACTCCAACAACTCCAGCCAGGGGATCAGGGACAGAATTCTGATCTCCATGGGCCTGAGCCCATAGGCGGAGAGGCGGCTGCAGTCTCCACAAACCAGCAGACTTAGCCTTTCCTCCTGCTAGTTCTGAGGAATCCAGGGAACCCAGACAAGTGGGTTCCCCCAGTGAAGCACACCCCCCTCCAACAAGGGACAGTCAAAGTGCTTTGTTAAATGTGTCCTTTTCCCCCTGCCATCTAACTGCGTGAGACCCTCCAACAGGGGTTGCCAGACACCCTATACAGAAACATACCTACTGGCATCATGTCTGTGCCCCTCGATGTCAGACATCCCAGAGGAAGGAGCAGGCGCTCATCTTGACTGTTCTCCAGCCCCCTTGAATGACATCTCCAGGTACAGGAGTGAAGCAGATGAATAGGGCCTGAAGTAAACCCCCAGAAAACCGCAGCAGCCCTACAGAAGAGGGACCTGACCATTGCAATAAATAAATAAATAAATAAATAACAGAAAGCAACAAAATAGCATCAACAAAAAAGTCCCCATAAAAACCCAACCCAGGGTCAGCAGCCTCAAAGATTGATACTACACAAACTCATGAAGATGAGAAAGTATCAATGAAAAAAATGCTGAAAACCCAAAAGTCCAGAGTCCCTCTGATCCGGCAAATGATTGCAATCCCTCTCCAGCAAGGGTGCAGAGCTGGACAAAGGATGAGGTGGATGAATGGACAGAAGTAGGCTTCAGAAGGTAGGTGACAGCAAACTCTGCTGAGCTAAAGGAACATGTTTTAACCCAGTGCAAAGAAGCTAAGAACCTTGATAAAATGTTACAGGAGCTGCTGACTAGAATAACCAGTTTAGAAAGAAACATAAATGACCTGATGAAGCTGAAAAACACAGCATGATAACTTTGTGAAGCATACACAAGTATCGAGAGATGAATCGACCAAGTGGAAGAAAGGATGTCAGAGCTTGAAGACCATTTTGCTGAAATAAGGCATGCAGAAAAGATTAGAGAAAAAAGAATAAAAAGGAATGAACGAAACCCCTGAGAAATATGGGACTATGTAAAAAGACAAAACCTACAATTGATTGGACTACCTGAAAGAGATGGGGAGAATGGAAGCAAGTTGGAAAATACACTTCAGGATATTATCCAGGAGAACTTCCCCAACCTAGCAAGATGGGCCAACATTCAAATTCAGGAAATAAAGAGAAAACTACTAAGATACTCCACGAACAGAATAACCCCAAGACACATAATCATCAGATTCTCCAAGGTCAAAACAAAGGATAAAAATGTTAAGGGCAGCCAGAGAGAAAGGCCCGTTCATCTACAAAGGAAGCCCATCAGACTAACAGCAGACCTCTGAGAAGAAACCCTACAAGCCAGAAGAGAGTGGAGGCCAATATTCAACATTCTTAAAGAAAATTATTTTCAAAGCAGAATTACATATCCAGCCAAACTAAGCTTCATAAGTGAAAGAGAAATATAATCTTTTCCAGACAATCAAATGCTGAGGGATTTTGTGATCACCAGGCCTGCCTTGCAAGAGCTCCTGAAGAAAGCACTAAATATACAAAGGAAAAAAATGGTACTGGCAACTGCAAAAACATACCAAAATATAAAGACCAATGACACCATGAAAAAACTGCATTAACTAGTGTGTAAAATAACCAGATAGCATCATGATGACAGGATCAAATTCACACATAACAATACTAACTTTAAATGCAAATGGGCTAAATGACACAATTAAAAGACACAGACTGGCAAATTGGATAAAGGGTCAAGAACCATCTGGGTACTATATTTAGGAGACTCATCTCAAGTGCAAAGACACACATAGGCTCAAAATGAAAGGAAGGAGGAAAACTTACCAAGCAAGTAGAAAGAAAAAAAACAAAAAACCAAAAACAAAATGCCAGGGTTGCAATCCTAGTCTGTGACAAAACAGACTTTAAACCAACAAAGATCAAAAAAGACAAAGAAAGGCATTACATAATGGTAAAGAGATCAATTCAACAAGAAGAGCTAACTATCTTAAATGTATATGCACCCAATACAGGAGCACACAGACTCATAAAACAGATACTTAGAGACCTACAAAGAGACTTAGTCTCCCACACAATAACAGTGGGATATTTTCACACCCCACTGTCGATATTAGACAGATCAACAAGACAGAAAATTAACAAGGATATTCAGGATTTGAACTCAGCTCTAGATCAAGTGGACCTGACAGACATCTAGAGAACTTTCTAACCCAAATCAACAGATTATACATTATTCTCAGTGCTACATGGTGTTTATTCTAAAATTGACCAAATAATTGAAAGTAAAACACTTCTCAGCAAATGCAAAAGAACTGAACTCATAACAATCTCTCAGACTACAGTGCAATCAAATTAGAACTCAGGATTAAGAAACTCACTCAAAACTATACAACTACATGGAAATTGAATAGCCTGCTCCTGAATCACTCCTGGGTAAATAATAAAATTAATGCAACTATCAAGGAATTCTTTGAAACCAATGAGAACAAAGAGAAAATGTACCAGAATCTCTGGGACACAGCTAAAGTCGTGTAAGAGTCTCAGGATACAAAATAAATGTCCAAAATCACAGGCATTTATATATACCAACAATAGACAAGCAGACAGCCAAATCATGAATGAATTCAAATTCACAATTGCTTAACGAGAAGAAAGTAACTAGGAATATAGCTAACAAGGGATGTGNTGCAATCAAATTAGAACTCAGGATTAAGAAACTCACTCAAAACTATACAACTACATGGAAATTGAATAGCCTGCTCCTGAATCACTCCTGGGTAAATAATAAAATTAATGCAACTATCAAGGAATTCTTTGAAACCAATGAGAACAAAGAGAAAATGTACCAGAATCTCTGGGACACAGCTAAAGTCGTGTAAGAGTCTCAGGATACAAAATAAATGTCCAAAAATCACAGGCATTTATATATACCAACAATAGACAAGCAGACAGCCAAATCATGAATGAATTCAAATTCACAATTGCTTAAAGAGAAGAAAGTAACTAGGAATATAGCTAACAAGGGATGTGAAAGACCTCTTCAAGGAGAAATATGAACCACTGCTCAAGGAAATAAGAGAGGACACAGACAAATGGAAAAACTTTTCATCCTAATGGATAGCAAAAATCAGTATCATAGAAATGGCCATACTGCCCAAAGTAATTTATAGACTCAATGCTATTCCCATCAAACTACCATTGACATTCTGTACAGAATTATAAAAAAAACTACTCTAAATTTCATGTGGAACCCAAAAGGAGCCTGTATAACAAAGTCAATCTGAGGCAAAAAGAACAAAGTTGGAGGCATCATGCCACCTGACTTCAAACTATACTACAATGCTACAGTAAGCAAAACAGCATGGTACTGGTACCTAAAAAGACATATAGACCAATGGAACAGAACAGAGACCTCAGAAATAACATCACACATCTACAACCAGCTGATGTTTAACAAACTGGACAAAAACAAGCAATGGGGAAATAATTGTCTATTTTAAAATGGTGCTGGGAAAACTGGTTAGTCATATGCAGAAAACTGAAGCTGGACCCCTTCTTTACACCTTATACAAAAATTAACTCAAGATGGATTAAAGACTTAAATGTAAAACCCCAAATCATAAAAACCCTAGAAGAAAATCTAGGCAAAACCATTCAGGACATAAGCATGGGCAAAGTCTTCATGATGAAAATGCCAAAAGCAATTGCAACAAAAGCAAAAATTGACAAATAGTGTCTAATTAAACTAAAGAGCTTCAGCACAACAAAAGAAACTGTCATCAGAGTGAAAAGGCAACCTACAGAATGGGGGAAAAGTTTTGCAATATACCCATCTGACAAAGGTCTAATATCCAAAATCTACGAGGAACTTCAACAAATTTACAAGAAAAAAAATGAAAAAAGTGGGCAAAGGATATAAACAGACACTTCTCAAAAAAAGACATGTATGTGGCCAACAAACATGTGAAAATAAGCTCAGCATCACTGATCATTAGAGAAATGCAAATCAAAACCACAATGAGATATTATCTTACACCAGTTAGAATGCCGATTATTAAAAATTCAAGAAACAATAGATGCTGTCAAGGCTGTGGAGAAATAGGAACGCTTTTACACTGTTGGTGGGAATGTAAATTTGTTCAGCCATTGTGAAAGACAGTGTAGCAATTCCTCAAAAATCTAGAACCAGAAATACCATTTGACCAAGCAATGCTATTACTAGGTATATACCCAAAGGCATATAAATCATTTTACTATAAAGGCGCATGCACATGTATATTTATTGCAGCACTATTTACAATAGCAAAGACATGGAACCAATGCGAATGCCCATCAATGATAGACTGGATAAAAAAGATGTGGTACATATACACCATGGAATACTATGCAGCCATAAAAAGTAATGAGATCATGTCCTTTGCAGGGACACGGATGAAGCCAGAAGCCATCATCTTCAGCAAACTAACACAGAAACAGAAAAGCAAACACTGCATGTTCTCATTCATAAGTGGGAGTTGAACAATGAGAGCACACGACATACATCCGAACCAGTTGGGGGGTGAGGGATGAGAGAAGGGAGAATATTAGGACAAATAGCTAACGCATGTGGGGCTTAAAACCTAGAGGAGGGTTGATGGGTGCAGCAAACCACCATGGCACATGTATACCTACGTAACAAACCTAAATGTTCTGAACTTGTACCCTAGAACTTAAAGTAAATTAAATAAAAAAATAATAAGTTGCTTCCTTAAAAAGATAATTGTAAGGTATGGAGGAAATATACAGAGGAGGAACTAGAAATGAGGAAAGAAGCTAGAAAGTATTGATAAGAATAGCGTGTCAATGGATAAATGGAAAAGCAGAGTAACTTTTATATTTAAGTTCATTGATGTTCTATCAGGGATATAGTTATAGTTCTGAGATTGTTTATCAATAGAATCATATAGAAACATTTTATTTCCATTAAAAATATAATTACAAGTGTTTATAAGTTAAAAGAAATATAAAACTCTCAAGTGTTACCTTCAAAATTTTCTTTTGGTGGGTTGGTACTAAAGTATAATGTGGGAGGCGTTGGCCTAGAAAGTTTTTCCCTCCTGGTTCTGTCATCTCCACCAACTCTAAATACCACTAGAAACAAGAAGTTTTATTTTAATCTGATTGATTTCTCCTCAGTTCAACAGAACACAGCCATGTCAACTCAAAGCAAAACCAACCACTTTCCAGGGGCTCAGGTTGTTAAATTTACATCTGAGCCCTGCTATAACTTTATAGAGCCTTCCATCAATTCGAAGTTCCTCTATTTATACTTTTCCAAACAAAAAGGAAATATGCTGTGCATGTAGCATATTTATGTTTATTTCTTCATTCATTAATTAAACAATATTTCTGAGCAGCTGCTATGTTTAAAGCATGATGCCAAGGACAAAATAGTAAGACACACATTGCCTTATCTTCTTAGAGCATACTAAGCTAGCAAAGTGAAGACTCGAACTAGATTTATTAGTATTTTTTTGCATGTGGAAGAAAGGAAAATAAACATTCAGAGGAGTGTATATGCCCTCTCATTTCCATATGACTTTCAATACCTTTCTGTGAAGAAGGTACACTTCCTTGCCCTATTGACATCACTTTAGGCTATGTGATTTGCTGTGGCTGAAGAAATATGTGTAGTACGGACAGTTTGCCAAATTTTAAATAAAAGCTCTAGAAGCCAGCATGTGGTTTCATCAGTTCTCTTGCCTTTCCCTTCCACCATGAGAGTAGTAGGTCCTGGTTAGGGCCGCTCCTTAGCCTGGATTCAGAAAGGAAGAAATCATGTGGAACAGAAGCAGAATTGCAGTCAACGTGCAGCCAACATGTAAGGCAAGTGAGAAGTAAATGCTTGTCATCTCCATGAATCTATAAAAGATATTTGTTTTCATTCATTTGTTTTCTAATTCAAGAATTTCTTTATGCTTTTGAAGTGAAATAACCTAATTTACAATAAAGAGAAAAAGACATTGAACTATGAGTGGTGAAGTTTGATGTGTGTCTCTTTATGATACAAATTTTCATAAGACAAAATTTATCATGTTTTGTAACCAATGAGAAATGTCAGAAGGGTGGTATAACCTGCAATGAGAATAAAGATATTAAGGGAGCAATATTAGCAATAGATTTTATGGTTGTCATGATAAAATTTTTTTCACAGTACTCCTTATTAGGTAAAATCTAAGTTTGGCCTAGAATTTAAAACTATTTATTAATAATATTTTTCTGAATTTGCCCTTATTGTGGAATATTGTAGGCGTTACTCAATGTTAGAGCCGAAAGAAACACTAGAGATTACTTAGTTCCAGCCTTTCATCTGATGATTAAAGGAACTGGTGGAGGGTAGTAGAATAAGTTACTTACCTAAAATTGCACAGTCATTTATAACAAAGCTACAATTCTAGACCTACTGACCCCAAGTCTAATTTTATTCTAACTACACGTACTGCCTTCATCACAGAGTGTCATAGTTGGGAGCATATGAAAATAAGAGTACTATATGCCAGTACTGTACTAAACTTTCCCACTGAATCCTTAAAATAACTCATTTTACCAAGGAGTGGAGAGATTAATGAGGTTAATTACCAAGCCCAATAACTGATAATTAGTCGATGTCTGAGTAGAGATAGAAAGCTTGGCAATCTAACTCTTGAATCAGTTTTCTAAACCACAGGGAAAGAAAAGAATATAATAATATTGAGATGAGGGAAAGACTGGGTACAGAATTGGCAATCAAAACAGTTATTATTTTTTAAAATTGGCACTTGTATAAAAGGATCCACAGTCCTAAGTTCACCTGTAAAATATCACACATAATATATTAGACTCCTTTGAGGCCCTGGCACTCAGTTTACAAGAGCCAAGCCTATTTTAGACCCATGAGGTACTGAGCTGACAATGGTAAATTATGTGAAACTCTGAAAGGCAAATTTCTCTAGAGCCCCCAGCTCCCTATCCCGGGAAGAGCTGCACTATAAGCATATTCTGAGTGCTGCCATCCTCTAAATACTTTTACCGAATGAAACAAACATCTAGCAAGGATTTATAGCAGAATTACTAGGTCGCAGTAGTTTTGTGGAAATTTTGTGAATATTTTCAGTATACTCTCTGCCCCTTAGGCTGTGATAGAAGGTGGAACCCAGCTGAAGGGCGTGCTGAAGGCTTAGTCTCAGTTGATATTATCACAGTTTCCATTTCTCAGGGCTCTTTTGCCCAGAGGACTCTGCCTAAACACTCTCATCATGGCTTGGCATGAAACTTCAATAAATATTTATTAATGAAATGACTCTGTACCTTAGGCAGTTGGAAATATTTTATTTCACTTGGCCTAAGTATCATTAGCACAATTGTGCAGAGTAAATGAAGAAGAAAGTGTAGGTTGACAGTAAAATCCTTCAAGGATGTCTTTCTCCCATTATCCAGGAAAGGCCATGTGAGAAATTGACAATCTGAATGGCACAATTTTGTCACTCAGCTGCTTTTCCCACTTGCCTGCCTTATTCTAAGGAGAGCTATATTCAACTTCCATGACAGTTACTGATTTTGCGTCACAATTACCTTTGTGCCTAAGAGATATGTATACACAGGTTAGCATGGCTTGTACTATGTTACGAATGCCATGAAGTCATTTAGTGTCTAAAGCTTAGATCATAAGCTTTAGAGTTTGCCAGACCTAGGTTTAATTCCCATCTCTATCCCTTATTTACTTTATTACCATGAGGCAAATTGTTTGACATACCTGAGCCTTTGTTCCTTTTGTGTACAATGGGGAAGAAGTAACACCTACATCTCAAGAAATTGTTCATTCATTCAACAAAATTTGAGACTCTGCCCAGTACCAGATACACAGAAGAACAGAAAGATAAATAAATTGTATAGTGTATTAAGAGATGAAAACTGCTATGGAAAAATAAATTATAGAACAGTGTAAGAGATGGGTAGTGCTAGGGTGGGAGTTGGAAATACAGAGTTCTTCTTTACAATAAGAAAGTCAGGGTGGGCCTTTGGCGAATAAAGACAGAAGCTATGTTCTTTACTTTTAATGAAAAAAGTGAGGCCAGGCACGGAGGCTCATGCCTGTAATCCCAGCACTTTGGGAGGCCGAGGTGGGCGGATCACGAGGACAGGAGATCGAGACCATCCTGGATAACACGGTGAAGCCCCATCTCTACTAAACATACAAAAAATTAGCAGGGCGTGGTGGCGGGTGCCTGTGGTCCCAGCTACTCGGGAGGCTGAGGCAGGAGAATGGCGTGAACCTGGGAGGCGGAGCTTGCAGTGAGCCGAGATCGCACCACTGCACTCCAGCCTGGGTGACAAAGCGAGACTGTCTCAAACAAACAAAAAGAAGTGAGCCAGTGTTTGGTACTGAGCAAGGGAGTGACATGGACAACTTTACCTTAAAAAATTAATTCTGGCTCTTATGTTGAGTATAGATTGTAAGAGGGAAGAGTAATAAGGAAATCAGTGAAGAGGCTATTGACCTAACACAGGTAAGAGATGATAGTGGCTGATAACATTGGAACAGGTTGGTAGTAGTGGATACTATAGGTGGTCAGATGATAGATACTTTTATAGGCAGAAGAAGACACTGAGTGTTTTGATCTGAGCAACGGGAAGGATGAAATTTCTATCAAATGAGATAGGGAAAGTTATGGGTGGAACAGGTGTATGTGTGGAAAGAAACAACAAGAGTTCAGTTTGGAGGCATTGAGTCTGAGATCTCTACTGAACATCCAAAGGCAAAGTACAGTAGGCAGCCAGCTGAATGGATCTGGAGTTCAGATAAAAAAATTTTGCTGAAGATATAAATTTGGAATGTTAGGAGGATTAAATGAGACAGCATGAGTAAAGCACTAAAAGCAACATGTGATTCATAATAAAAACGCAATATATATTAGATTAAAAGTGTGTCATTATAGCATCAAAAATTATAATTCCCACTACTTGTCTAGCACAGTGACTGGTACTTATTAGGTGTCATATATGTACACGAAGTAACCAAAGAGTAATATTTTAAACTATGGTATATATGGGTGATTTTGGGGAGTGCAACACAGGAAGTAACCATAATGTATGTTTTTACTTAAATGCAAATTTATTAACAGGTCATTTATATTTTTAATTTTTATTATTTTTTTCATCTTTATGGCTATATAGTAGTTTATATATTTATGGGATACATGAACTATTTTGGTATAGAGATGCAATGTATAATAATCACATTGTGGAAAATTGGGTATCCATCTCCTCCAGCATTTATCCTTTGTGCTACAGACAACTCAATTATAATATTTTAGCTATATTAAAATGTACAGTTTACTTATTATTGATGATAATCCTCCTGTTGTGCTATGAAATACTAGATTTTATTCATTTTAACTATTCTTTTGTACCCATTAACCATTTGCATCTTTTTCCCATGCCACCTCCGTTTACTACCCTTCCCTTCCTCTGGTAACTATCCTTCTATTCTCTATCTTTATGAGTTCAATTGTCTTAATTTTAGATTCCATAAATAAGTAAGAATTTGTGACGTTTTTCTTTCTGTGCCTAGCTTACTTCATTTAACATAGTGAACTTTAGTTTCATCCACACTGTTGCAAATAACTCTTTGTCATTCCTTTTTAGGGCCGAATAGTACTCCATTGTATATATGTACCACATTTTCTTTATCTATTCATCTATTGATGGACATTTGTGTTGCTTTCAAATCTTAGCTATTGTAAACACTGCTGCAACAAACATAGGAGGGTAGATATCTCTTTGATATACTGATTTCTTTTTTTTTCTTTTAGGTATAGACACAGCAATGGGGTTGCTGGATCATATGGTACCTTTATTTTTGTTTCCTTTTGAGAAATCTGTAAACTGTTCTCCATAGTAGTCGTACTAATGAACATTTCCACTGGCATTGTATGAAGGTTCCCTATTCTCCACATCCTTACCAGCATTTGTTATTGCCTGACTTTTGCATAAAAGTCATTTTAACTGGGGTGAAGTAATATCTTATTGAAGTTTTGATTTGCATTTCTCTGATGATCAGTGATGGTAAAAACACTTCATATGCCTCTTTGCCATTTCTGTGTTTTATTTTGAGAAATGCCTATTCAAATCATTTGCCCATTTTAAAAATTGGATTATTAGACTTTTTACTATAGAATTGTTTGAGCTCCTTATATATGCTGGTTATTAATCCCTTGTTAGTTAAGTAGTTTGCAAATATTTTCTCCCATTTTGTGGGTTGTCTCTTAGCTTTATTGATAGTTTTCTTCCCTGTGCAGAAGCTTTTTAACTTGATTTAATCAAATTTGTTCATTTTTGCTATGATTGCCTGTGCTTGTGGGGTATTACTCATGTAATTTTCACCCAGGCCAATGTTCTGGAGGGTTTTCCCAGTATTTTCCTGTAAGAGTTTTATAGTTTGAGGTCTTAGATTTAAGTCTTTAATTCTTTTTAGTTTGACTTCTGTATAAGACAAGTGATATGATTTACATTTGTGTTCCTGCCCAAATCACATGTCGATTTGTAATTCCCAGTGTTGGAGGAGGGACCTGGTGGGAGGTGATTGGACCATGAAGGCAAATTGATTTCCCCCTTGCAGTTCTTGGGATAGAAAGTGAGTTCTCATGAAATCTGGTTGTTTATAAAGGTGTATAGCACCTCTCCCTTCACTCTCTCTCCTCTGGCTATGTAAGTTATGTGTGCTTCCCTTTGCCTTCTGCCATAATTTTAAGTTTCCTCGGGCCTCCCCAGCTATGCTTTCTGTACAGCTTGTGGAACTGTGAGTCAATTAAACCTCTTTTCTCTATAAATTGCCCAGACTCAAGTAGTTCTTTATAGAAGTCTGAGAACGGACTAATACAGTGAGAGATGGGGATCAAGTTTCATTCCTCTGCATTTGGATGTTTAGTTTTACCAACATAATTTATTGAAGAGACTGTCTTTTCCCCAACATATTTTCTTGACACCTTTTTCAAAAATGAGTTCACTGTACGGATGTGGATTTGTTTCTGGGTTATCTATTTTGTTTCATTGGTCTATAGGTTTGTTTTTAGCCCAGTACCATTGTGCTTTGGTTACTACAGCTCTGTAGTATAATTTGGGTTTTTTTTTGTTGTTGCTTGTTTGTTTGTTTTTGAGATGGAGTCTCGCTCTGTCGCCCAGGCTGGAGTGCAGTGGCCGGATCTCGGCTCACTGCAAGCTCCGCCTCCCGGGTCCACGCCATTCTCCTGCCTCAACCTCCCAAGTAGCTGGGACTACAGGCGCCCGCCATCTAGCCCGGCTAATTTTTTGTATTTTTTAAGTGGAGACGGGGTTTCACTGTGTTAGCCAGGATGGTCTCGACCTCCTGACCTTGTGATCCGCCCGCCTCGGCCTCCCAAAGTGCTGGGATTACAGGCTTGAGCCACCGCGAGTAGAGATGGGGTTTCGCTGTGTTAGCCAGGATAGTCTTAATCTCCTGACCTCGTGATCCACCCACCTGGGCCTCCCAAAGTGCTGGGATTACAGGTGTGAGCCACCGCGCCCAGCCCATGTAGCATAATTTGAAAGTCAGGCAGTGTGTGTGATTCCTCCAGTTTTTCTCTTTCTGCTCAGGGTAGCATTGGCTATTCTCAGTCTTTGTGATTCCACATAAATTTTAGGATGGTTATTCTTATTTCTGTGAAGAATGTCATTGGTTTTATTATAGTAATTGCATTGAATCTGTAGATTGCTTTGTGTAGTATGAATGCTTTAACAATATTGATTTGTCCAATCCATGAATATGGAATGTCTTTGCATTTTTCTGTATTCACTTTATTTTCTTTCATCAGTGTTTTATAATTTTTATTGTAGAAATCTTTCAATTTTTTGGTTAATTACTAGGCATTTAATTTTATTTGTGGCTTATTTATTTATTTTTTGAGATGGAGTTTCACTCTTGCTGCCCAGGCTGGAGTGCAATGGCACCATGTCGGCTCACCGCAACCTCCACCTCCTGGGTTCAAGTGATTCTCCTGCCTCAGTCTCCTGAGTAGCTGAGATTACAGGCATGCACCACCATGCCCGGCTAATTTTATATTTTTAGTAGACACGGCATTTCTCCACGTTGGTCAGGCTGGTCTCAAACTCCCGACCTCCAGTGATTCACCCACCTCGGTCTCCCAACGTGCTGGGATTACAGGCGTGAGCCAGCGTGCCCGGCCATTTGTGGCTATTTTAAATGGAATTTTTTAAAATTTCTTTTTCAGATTGTTCATTGTTTACATATAAAAATGCTAATGATTTTTGTATGTTGATTTTGTATCCTGCAACTTTCCTGAGTTTGTTCATCAGTTATTACAGTTTTTGTGTAGTCTTTGGAAAATAACTGGTGTAACTCCAAGAATCCAAAAGCAGAAGGAAGTAGAGTCTGATGTTCCAGGGCAGGAAGCATCCAGCACCAGGATGGGAGAAAGATGAAGGCCAGATTCAGAGAGTCTGCTCATTCCACTTTCTTCTGCCTGCTTTACTCCAGCTGCCCTTGCTGCTGATTAGATGGTGCCCACCCAGGTTGAGGGTGGTCTGCCTCTGCCAGTCCACTGACTCAAATGTTAATCTCCTTTGGCAA
This sequence comes from Rhinopithecus bieti, assembly GCF_001698545.2. Classification (NCBI taxonomy): domain Eukaryota; kingdom Metazoa; phylum Chordata; class Mammalia; order Primates; family Cercopithecidae; genus Rhinopithecus; species Rhinopithecus bieti. The sequence goes on along the minus strand of NW_016815879.1, from coordinate 69,642 downwards.
CACCCTCACAGACACACTCATTAACAATACTTTGCATTCTTCAATCCAATCCAGTTGACACTTAATAGTAGTCATCGCATGTATTATTAAATTCAGTTTGCTAGTATTTTCTTGAGGATTTTTGCTTCAATTTTCATCAGATACATTGGCCTGTAGTGTTCTTTTTTGACGTGTCTTTGTCTGGTTTTGGATTTGGGTAATACTGGCCTCATAGAATAAGTTTGGAAATATTTCATCTATTTTTTGGAACAGTTTGAGTAATATTAGTACTAGTTTTTCAAATGTGTGACAGAATTCAGCGGTGAAGTCATCAGGTCCTGGGCTTTTCTTTACTAAGAGACTTAATTACAGTGTCAATATTATTCCTTGTTATTGGTCTATTCGGGTTTTGGATTTCTTCCTAGTTCAACCTTGGTAGGTTGTGTGTCTCTAAGAATTCATGAACTTCTTCTAGATTTTCCAATTTATTGGCATATAGTTGCTCATAGTAGCCACTAATGACCCTTTGAGTTTCTGCAATATCAGTTGTAATGTCTTCTTTTTTATCTATTATTTTATTTATTTGAAATTTCTCCCCCACCTTTTATTTTTTAGTCTGGCTAACGGTTTGTCAATTTTGTTTATCTTCAAAGAACCAACTTTCTGTTTCCTTCACCTTTTTTATTGCTTTCTTCATTTTAAATTTATTTATTTTTGCTCTGATCTTTATTTTTTTTCTTCTTATTCTAAATTTGGGTTTGGATTGCTCTAAATTTTCTAGTTCCTTAACATGCATAATTAGGTTATTTATCTGAAGTTTTTTCTCTCTTATTTGATATAGGCACTTATAACGATAAAATTTCCTTTTAGTACTGCTTTGGCTGTATCCCATAGGTTTTGTTGTGTTGTGTTTTATTATCATCTGTTTCAAGAAATTTTCAATTTTCTTCTTAATTTCCTGATTGACTCACTGGTCATTTAGGAGCATATTGCTTAATTTCCACATGCTCGCATAGTTTTAAAAATTCCTCTTATTTATTTGTAGTTTTATTCCATTGTGGAGAGAAAATATGCTCAATAATATTCCAAATGCTTTGAATGTTTTACAACTTGTTTTGGGATCTAACATATGGTCTATTCTTGAGAATGATCCATGTGCTAAAGACAAAAATGTGTATTCAGCAGCTGTTAAATGAAATGTCTTGTAAATATATACTAGGTCCATTTGTTCTTTAGCGCAGATTAAGTCTGATGTTTCTTTGTTGATTGGTTGTCTGAAAGATCTGTCCAGTGCTAAAAGTGTGATTTTAAAGTCTCTAGCTATTATTTTATTGAGGTCCATCTTTCTCTTTAGGTCTAACATTTGCTTTATATATCTGAGTCTTCCAGTGTTTGGTGTATATACATTAAAACTGTTTTATCCTCTTGTTGAATTGACATATTTATCATTATATAATGACTGCTTTTGGTCTCTTATTACAATTTTTGTCTCGAAGTCTGTTTTGTGTGATGTAAGTAGCTACTCCTATTTTCTGGTACCCATTGGCGTGAAATATTCTTTGCATCCCTTTCTTTTCAGTCTATGTGTGTCTATATGCTAACTGTTTTTCTTGTAGGCAACAGATAATTAGGTCTTGTTCTTTCATTCATTCAACCTATGTCTTCTTATTGAAAAGTGTGATTCATAGTCAATGTTATAATTGATAAGTAGGGACTTACTCCTGTCACGTTGGTATTTGTTTTCTCATTGTTTTATTATCTGTCTTTCTTCTTTTCTTCCTTCTTGTTTTCCTTGTAGTGAAGATGATTTTTTTTCTGGTGGTATGCTTTAATTACTTTGTTTTTTAGTTTTTTATGCATTTTTTATTGTGTGTTTTCAATTTGAGGTTACCATGAGGCGAACAAATACTTTCATATAACCCATTATTTAAAACTGATGACAACACTTACTGCAGAAACAAATATACAAAAAAAAAAAAAAATAAAAAAAAAAAAAAAAAAAAAATAACTCTCAATANGTATTTGTTTTCTCATTGTTTTATTATCTGTCTTTCTTCTTTTCTTCCTTCTTGTTTTCCTTGTAGTGAAGATGATTTTTTTTCTGGTGGTATGCTTTAATTACTTTGTTTTTTAGTTTTTTATGCATTTTTTATTGTGTGTTTTTCAATTTGAGGTTACCATGAGGCGAACAAATACTTTCATATAACCCATTATTTAAAACTGATGACAACACTTCCGCCAGAAACAAATATACAAAAAAAAAAAAAACTAAATTTTAATTCTCCAATTTATTTTTTGCCACTATTTAACTTTTGCTGTTTCTTGTTATAACCTATCGTATCGTCTATTATTTGAAAAGTTGTTGTAGTTATTATTTTTGATTGGCTCATCATTTCATCTTTCTACTAAGAGATGTTTACACACCACAATTACAATGTCATACTATAATGTGTGTTTCTCTCTGTGCTTATTATTACCAGTGACTTTTGTACCTTCAGATAATTTCTTATAATTCATTGTCATCCTTTTATTACAGATTTAAGATTTCCTTTTAGTATTTCTCATAGGTCAGGGCTGGAGTTGGTGAGATCTCTCAGCTTTTATTTTCCTGGAACTGCCTTTATTTCTCTTTCATGCTTAAAAGATATTTTACTGGATAAATTATTCTGGGGTAAAGAGTTTTGTTGTTGTTGTTCTTATTATTTTGTGTATATTTTTAAGTTCAGGGGTACATGTGCAGGTTTGTTACATAGATAAACTTGTGTCATGGGGGTTCGTTGTACAGATTATTTTATCACCCAGATATTAAGCCTGGTACCCATTGATTATGTTTTCTGATCCTCTCCCTCCTCCCACTCTCCACCATCCAATAGGCCCTCATGTGTATTGTTCCTCTTTATGTGTCCATGTGTTCTCACCATTTGGCTCCCACTTATAAATGAGACCATGTAGTATTTGGTTTTTTGTTCCTGTGTTAGTTGCTAAGGATAATGGCGTCCAGTTCCATCCATATCCCTGCAAAAAACATGATCTTGCTCTTTTCTTATGGCTCTGTGGTATTCCATGTTTTATATGCACCACATATCCTTTATTTAGTCTATCATCGATGGGCATTTAGGTTGTTTCCATGTCTTTGCTATTGTGAATAGTGCTGCAATGAACATGTGTGTGCACGTGTCTCTATAATAGAATGATGTATATTTCTTTGGGTACATACCCAGTCATATAAATATTTGGTTGAATGGTATTTCTACTTTCAGGTCTTTAAGGAACTGCCATGCTGTCTTCCACAATGGTGAAATTTTACACTACCACCAACAGCGTATAAGCATTCCTTTTTCTCCACAACCTCGCCAGTATCTGTTATTTTTTGACTTAATAGTAGCCATTCTGACTGGCATGAGATAGTGTCTCATTGTGGTTTTGATTTGTGTTTCTCTAATGATCAGTGCTGTTGAGCTTTTTTCATATACTTGTTGACTGCATGTATGTCTTCTTTTGAAGTGTCTGTTCATATCCTTTACCCACTTTTTTTTGTTTGTTTGTTTTTTGTTTTGTTTTTGTAAATTGGTTAAGTTCATTATGGATGCTGGATACTAGACCTTTGTTGAATGCATACATTGCAAAAGTTTCTCTCATTTTGTAGTTTGTCTGTTTACTCTGTTAGGAGTTTCTTTTGCTGTGCAGAAGATTTTAGCTTAATTAAATCACATATATCAATTTTGCTTTTGTTGCAATTGTTTTGGCATCTTTATTATAAAACCTATTCTTGTGTCTATGTCCTGAATTGTATTGCCTAGGTAGTCTTCCAGGGTTTTTATAGTTTAGAGTTTTACACTTAAGTCTTTAATCAATCTTGAGTTAATTTTGTATATAGTGTAAGGAAGGGGCTAATTTTAATCTTCTGCATATGGCTAGCCAGTTTTCTCAGCACCCTACTGAAAAGGAAATCCTTTCCCCATTGCTTATTTTCATTAAGTTTGTCAAAGATCAGATAATGATTGGCGTGCAGCCTTATTTCTGGGTTCTCTATTAGTTCCATTGGTCTATGTGTTTGTTTTTGTAATACTACCAATTCGGTTTTGGTTACTGTAGTTCCATAGTATAGTTTGAAGTTGGGTAGTGTGATTCTTCCAGATGTGTTCTTTTTATTTAGGATTACTTTGGCTATTCTGGCTCTTTTTTTATTCCATATGAATTTTAAAATTATCTTTTTCTAGTACTGTGAAGAAAGTCAATTGTGGTTTAATAGGCATAGCATCGGATCTATAAATTGCTTTGGACATTTTAATGATATTGATTCTTTGTATTCATGAGCATGAAACATTTTCTATTTGTTTATGTCTTCTCTGATTTCTTTGAGCAGTGGTTTGTAGTTCTTGTAGCAATCTTTCACCTCTCCAGTTGATTTTTGTATCAACTTTGATTTTGTATCCTGAGACTTTGCTGGTGTTGTTGATCAGCTTAAGAGGCTTTTGGGCTAACAGTATGGGGTTTTCCAGGTATAAGATTATATCATCTTCACACAGGGATAGTTTGAATTTCTCTCTTCCTATTTGGATGTACTTTAGTTCGTTCTCTTGCCTGATTGCATTGGCCAGAACTTCTAGTATTACGTTGAATTAAAGTGGTGAGAGAAGACATCCTTGTCTTGCACTGGTTTTCAATGGGAATGCTTTTAGCATTTGCCCATTCAGTATGATGTTTACTGTAGGCTTGCCATTTATGGGTCTTATTAATTTTAAGTATGTTTCTTCAACACCTAGTTTTTCACATAAATGCATGTTGAATTTTCTTGAAAATCTTTTCTGCATCTATTGAGATAATCATCCTTTTATTTGTCCTGAGTTCATGTTATGTGATGAATCACATTTATTGATTTGCATATGGTGAACTTACCTTGCATCCCAGGAATAAAGCCTACTTTATCTTGGTGGATACGTTTTTTGTTGTGCTTCTGGATTTGGTTTACCAGTATTTTGTTGAGAATTTTGGCATCGATGTTCATCACAAGTATGAAGCTAAAGTTTCCTGTTTGTTTTTCATTGTTTTTTTGTTTGTTTGTTTTTTTTTTTTTTTGGTTGTTGTTGTTGCTGTTGTTTTTTATCTCTTCCAGGTTTTGGTACCAGGATGACACTGGCCTCGTAGAATGAGTTAGGAAAGAGTCTCTCCTTCTCAATTTTTGGAATAGTTTCAGCAGAAATGGTACCAGCTGTTATTCGTACCTCCGATAGACTTCAACTGTGAATCTGTCTGGTCCTTGGCTTTTTTTGTTTGGTAGGCCATTTATTACTTCCTCAATTTTAGAGTTTGTTATTGGTCTGTTTAAGGATTCAATTTGTTTCTGGTTCAGTCTTAGGAGGGTTTGTGTGTCCAAAAATTTACCCATTTCTCCTAGATTTTCTAGTTTAGGTGCATAGAGTTGTTCATAATATTCTCTGATATTTGTTTGTATTTCTATAATGTCAGTGGTAATATTCGTCTTGTTGATTCTATTTATTTGAATCTACTATTTTTTTTCATTAGTCTAACTAGTGATTTATCTATTGTATTAATATTTCTCAAAACCAGCTCCTGGATTCATTGATCTTTTAAAGGGCTTTTAGTGTCTATTTCCTTCAGTTAAGCTTTTATTTTGGCTATTTGTTGTCTTTTACTAGCTTTGGAATTTGTTTGGTCTTAGTTCTTTAGTTATTTTTGTTGTGATGTTAGGTTGTTAATTTGAAATCTTTCAGATATTTTTGATGTGGGGATTTAGTGCTATAAATTTCTCTGTTAACACTTCTTTAGCAGTGTCCCAAAGATTCTGCTATGTTGTATCTTTGTCCTCATTAGTTTCAAAGAATTTCTTGATTTCTTTTTAAATTTCATTATTTTTCCAAAAGTCACTCAGGAGCATGTTATTTAATTTCCATGTATTTCCATGGTTTTGAGTGAATTTCTTAGTATTTATTTATTTTATTTTATTTTATTTTATTTTATTTTATTTTATTTTGTTTTGAGACAGAGTCTTGCCCTGTGGCACAGGCTGGAGTGCAGTGGCGCGATCTCCACTCACTGCAAGCTCCGCCCCCCTCTCCCCCCACCCCGGGTTCATGCCATTCTCCTGCCTCTGATTTTGTTACCCTCTGGTCTGTGAAACTGTTGGATATGATTTCAGTTCCACTGAATTTGTAGAGGAGTGTTTTACTTCTGATTATGTCGTTGATTTTAGAGTAAGTGCCATGTAGCAATGAGAAGAATGTATATCTTGTTGTTTTTGAATGGAGAGTTCTGTAGATATCAGGTTCATTTGAGTTAGTGCTGAGTTCAGATCCTGATTACTTTTGTTAATTTTCTGTCTCAATAATTCATCTAATACAGTCAGTGGCATGTTAAAATCCCCTACTATTATTGTGTGGGAGCTTCAGTCTCTTTGAAGGTCTCTAACTTGCTTTATGAATCCGGTTTCTCCTGTGTTGGGTCCATATACATTTAGGATTGTTAGATCGTCTTGTTGAATTGAACGCTTTACCATTATTCCATATTCTTTTTGTCTTTTTAGATCTTTCTTGGTTTAAAGTCTATTTTGTCAGAAAGTAAAATCGCAACTCCTGCTTTTTTCCGTTTTTCATTTGCTTTGTAGGTATTTCTTCGTCCTTTTATTTGAGCCTGTGTGTGTCATCGCATGTGAGATGAGTCTCTTAAAGATAGCACAGCAATTGTTCTTGGTTCTTTAGCCACCTTGGCGTCTGGTGTCTTTTAATTGAGGCATTTAGCCCATTTGCATTCAAAGTTATTGATATGTGTGAATTTTATTCTGTCATCATGGTGTTAGTTATTTTGCAAACTTTAGGTGGTTCCTTTATATTGTTAATAATCTGTGTACTTCAGTGTGTTTTTGTAGTGGTTGGTAACGGTTATTTTTTCCCATATTTATTGCTTCCTTCAGAAGCCCTTATAAGGCACGTCTGGTGGTAACAAATTTACTCAGCATTTGTTTGTCTGAAAAGAATAATTTTTCTCTTTTACTTATGAAGCTTAGTTTGACCAGATATAAAATTCTGGGTTGGATTTTTTTGTTGTTGTTTAAGAATGTTTAATATTGGCCCCCAATCTATTCTGGTTTGTAGAGTTTCTGCTGAGAAGTCTGCTGTTAGACTGGTGGGCTTTCCTTTTGAGGTGGCCTCGCCTTTCTCTCTCCTGCTTTTAGCATTTCTTTCTTTCATTTCGGCCTTGGAGTACCTGATAATTATGTGTCTTGAAGATGATCTCGTGGAGTATCTTACTGGGGTTCTCTGCAATTTCTGAATTTTAATGTTGGCCTCTATAGCTAGCTTGGGGAAGTTCTCATGGATGATATCCCGAAATATGTTTTCCAAGTTGGTTTCATTCTCCCTTCTTTCCAAGTTCGTTTCATATTATAACTTTGAATAATCTTTCTACCTCTATCTCTTTCTCTACCTCCTCTTTAAGGCCAACAACTCTTACCTTTGCATTTTAAGGCTATTTTCTACACCTTGAAAGCATGTTTCCATGCTTTTTTTCCTTTTTTAAAATTTTCTGACTGTATATTTCCAAATACCCTGTCTTCAAACTCACTAATTGTTTTTTTCTGCTTTATGAATTCTGCTACTAAGAGGTTCTGATGCATTTTTCGGTATGACAGTTGCAGTTTTAAGTAAAAAAAATCTGCTTTGTTTTAGAAGTTATTTTAGTCTCTTAGTTAAAGTTATCTGATAGAATTAGGAATTCCTTCTCTATGTTCTATTTGTTTTACTTGAATTTCCTCAACATAGTTTTCTTTTGTTTTCTGTCTGAAGGGTCACACATCTCTCTGCAGGACTAATCCTTTGTGCATTATGCAGTTCATTTGGTGAGGCCATATTTTCCTGGATGATGTTGATGCCTGTAGGTATTCATCAATGTACAGGAATTGAAGAGTTAGGTATTTCTTGTAGTCTTTATAGTCTTTATAATCTGGGCTTCTTTATGCCAGTCATTTTTGGGAAGGCTTCCCAAGCATTTGAAGGGACTTGGGCCCCAAGCGCAACAATACTGTGGTTTCTGCATACGTGTAGAGGAACTACCTTGATGACTTTGTTTAAGATACAGAAGAACTACCTGCATTACCAAGCAGAGACTCTTGTCCTTTATCATTGCTTTCTCCCAAAAACATGGAGTCTCTCACTTTGCTGACCTACCTGAAAATGGAGGTGTGGTGATGCGAGCATGCTTTTGGCCACCACCCTGGGATTTTGCTGAGTCAGACCTGAAGCCATCACAACACTGGGCCTTGCCGAAGGATGTTTCCTTCAGGCTGGCAAATTTCCCGAGGCCTTGGGCATGTCCAGAGGTGCTGTCTTAGAGTCAAAATCCTTAACAATTTACCTCATATTGTATTCTACTTCATCTAAGCTGGCACACAAATCACAATACAAAGTCCTTCCCACTCTTTCCTCCAATTACCACAGGCACAGGTGCCTCTGCCTGTGGCCACCACAACACTGGTCCTAGGGGGGGTTCTGCCAGGCTACCACAGATGTTCACTTAAAGCTCAAATGTTGTTTTGACACCTTATGGTGCATGCTGCCAGTCCTGGGACTCACCCTTCAGGGCAGTGGGTTCCCCTTTGGCCTAGAGCAGGTCAAGAAATGCCATCCTAGAGTCAAGTCCTAGAATTGGACATCCCGGGAGCATTCTTGCTGCTCTGCCCCACTGTGGTTGAGTTGTGGTTGGTTGTGGTTGTGGTTGATTTTGTGGCTGATTTTGTTTTCATGATGGTGCTTTATTTTGTGTGCAGATGGTTGCTAAAAGTTGGTGTTCCATCGGGGGATGAACAATGAAATCTTCTCTTCCACTATTTTGCTCCAGCCCGTTTAGTTGATTAATTTTAATTTCACAAGTAATTTTAAAGAAATAAATAGGACTACTATAAGCTCACACACAAATCCCTGCTCTAGGTTTGTTAGTGTTTCTTACACAGAAGATTAAAACTTGATTTTATGGGTTTTGTTTTGATTTTAATTTTGCAAACAGACAGTACTTCTGTTTATAAGTTCAAAAACCAAATTATGTAAAAGTATGGCCACGTAAAGAAGTCTTGCTTTCCCTGTCTTCCTACCCATTCTCCCTACATTATAGCTCAGGTGTTGGCAAAATATTTCTATAAAGGGCAAGAAGTAAATATGCTAGACTTTCAGGTCATATGTTCTCTATTGTGGTTATTCAGTTTTGCTGTTGTAGTGAAAAAGCAGCCATAGACAATACAAAATCAAATGGGTATGGCTGTGTTCTAATAAAACTTTATAAAAACAGGCATTAGATTCATGAATGTGGAAAAAATAAAAAAGAAAACAAGCAATAGGCCTGCTGGCCATAGTTTTCTATCTTTGATGTTAGTAATAGATTTTATTAGTTTATGTCTTATTTCAGGCTGATGTAGTAAATTACTATAGACTGGGTGGCTTAAACAACAAATATTTATTTCTCATAGTTCTGGAGGCTGAAAGTTCAAGATCAGAGTGCCAGCATAATTGGGTTCTGATGAGGGCTCTCTTCCAGGTGGTGGGCAGCTGACTTTTCTTTCTACTATATCCTCCCATGAGGAAAAGACAGCCAGATATTTCTCTTGTCTCATATAAAGACACTAATCCCACTTATGAGGACTCTACCCTCATGATCTAATTATCCCCGCCAAAGGCCCCATTTGCAGTTACCATCTAGGATTAGATCTCAACATATGATTTTCTGGAAGTCACGAACGTTCAGTACATAACAGTTTATTTATATGCAAATACAAGAATATGACTATACATTCTCATGTCACATTTCTTATTCAAAAGTTAAGATATACCACTGCTCTATACCCTTAAACAGTATAGATTATATTGTATATTTTGGATATCTTTCTATACAATACATAGAGAGCATTCTCTTTTTTTTCAGTCTGTATTCTATTCCATTGTATGAATACGAAACAGTTGATTTAATCAATCTTCTGTTGATAGATTTTAAAGTTTTCTAACACTTTACAATTAAAACAACACCTGGTGAAAACCTTGGAAATACATTATTCATATGTGTATAGCTGTATCTGATGGACAGAATTCTGAACTTGAGATTGCTGAATCAAGGGGTAAGTAAACACATTTGCAATTTTGGAAGCTATTGCTAGATTAACTTTTATGGAGTTTTACCATTTTCACTTTCAGTACAATATATGAAAGTACCTGTTTCTAATTTATAAAATATATCCAAGAATCAATGTGTCATCTTTGTGCAGAGGACATGGTAATCTTCTCTAAATTATTCCAATTATAGTATATATGCTGCTGAAGTGAGCACCATGAAGTAGTTTTTCATTTAATAATGGATGAATGCTTTTGAGTGGCATGCAGTCAAATACAGCGCATACTATAAGACTCCTTCTTTCCACTGAACCTGGAGCAGACACAGAGGAATGGTTTTGCTGGAGAGTTGTAGCCTTTTTTTTTTTTTCCCCAGAGTGTTAATTGAAGGGAAGCCACTTCACCTTAAGCTCCAGCAAAACATGTATCTGTGCACTATCTAATAGGGATAGAAGTAGTCAGAGAGTTGGAAAAATTTCATGAAGGTCTAACATTTGAGCAATTGTGCACAAAGATAGAGTTCTCTGCTGACTGTGTATCAGCCTTAACATAAGAAAGTGGCTTGTCCATTATGAACCAACATGGACTGTGGTAAAATTCAGCAAAGGACAAGCAATGATGCAATTGATAAAAGATAAATTTGGGAAGCTATTTGATAAAAGACAAAAATTTGATGGAACAATAATAATAATAATAATAATAATAATAATGAAGACAATGTTTTTTTTTTATTTTTTTTATTATACTTTAAGTTCTAGGGTACATGTGCACAACGTGCAGGTTTGTTATATATGTACACTTGTGCCACGCTGGTGTGCTACACCCATCAACTCATCATTTACATCAGGTATAACTCCCAATGCCATCCCTCCCCCATCCCCCCTCCTCATAATAGGTCCTGGTGTGTGATGTTCCCCTTCCTGAGTCCAAGTGATCTCATTGTTCAATTCTCACCTATGAGTGACAACATGCAGTGTTTGGTTTTCTGTTCTTGCGATAGTTTGCTGAAAATGATGGTTTCCAGCTGCATCCATGTCCCTACAAAGGACACGCACTCATCCTTTTTTATGGCTGCATAGTATTCCATGGTGTATATGTGCCACATTTTCTTAATCCAGTCTGTCACTGATGGACATTTGGGTTGATTCCAAGTCTTTGCTATTGTAAATAGTGCTGCAATAAACATACGTGTGCATGTGTTTTTATAGCAGCATGATTTATAATCCTTTGGGTATATACTCAGTAATAGAATGGCTGGGTCATATGGTATTTCTAGTTCTAGATCCTTGAGGAATCACCATACTGTTTTCCACAATGGTTGAACCAGTTTACAATCCCACCAACAGTGTAAAAGTGTTCCTATTTCTCCACATCCTCTCCAGCACCTGTTGTTTCCTGACTTTTTAATGATTGCCATTCTAACTGGTGTGAGATGGTATCTCATTGTGGTTTTGATTTGCATTTCTCTGATGGTCAGTGATGATGAGCATTTT
>NW_016815879.1:20199-55289 GCF_001698545.2 Rhinopithecus bieti | reverse complement strand
TGGCCCCCACTCTCTTCTGGCTTGTAGAGTTTCTCAGTTGGAAATGCAGAAATCACCCGTCTTCTGTGTTGCTCACGCTGGGAGCCAGAGGCTGGAGCTGTTCCTATTCGGCCATCTTGGCACCACCTGGCTTTTGATTTCTACCACAGGTAACTTTCCACATAAAATTAATGCATTTTAACTAAGGTTATAACTTAACCATGGACACATAAGGTGTCTCAAAGCAATGGTAAGCAGTTTCTCTTTTTTTTTTTCCTTTTTCTTTTTTTACAAGATTTAGAATCTCCCCAAGGGTAGTTTAGACAAAGGAAATTCCAAGGCCACAAATCAGAAGCTATCCATGGGGGAAAATAAACCCTTCATAAATGACAAAGTTACACAAATAACAAACCAGAAAGGAATTATTCCACAATCCAAGAATTAAATGTGGGCTACCATTGTGAAAAGACAGTCTTAGCAACTGACCTGCATACCATTTAGCAATTTCTCCTGCTTTTCCCAGAAAAAGTCTAGAGCAACCAATTTCAAGCTTGCAAAAGCTCTTTACTGCTCAAAATAATTTTTAGGGCTAACTCTGATATGAACCCCAACTTTTCTGTCCTCTGGGTGGTAGAAACCAATAAAAAGTATTCTCGCATGGTCACAAGGTTAAGCTTTTAAGGACACAAACCAAGACAGATGAATTTAACCCTGTATTGGTTTCAGGGACCCATAGCAAAGGTTGTAACTGACCAGCCTGCTGAACTGGCTTGAAAAGCAGGCTTATAGGGGTCCCTAACCTAAGTTCTATCCTGTGATACCCCTCTCTCCATTACAAAAGAACACAGAAATACAAATTCTTAGCACAAAGTACACCAGATTTGCTACAGCCTAAGATTAGTATCATATATCCTTTTTTTCTACTAATTAAACCCTTGCAGGGAAGACAAATAGTGATGCTTTCCATTTACACAGATGCATGCACACATGTGCACACACACACACACACACACACAGATTGAGAGAAAGAGAGAAACCAGAAACGTGGCTTGTAAGAATTTTGTACCCTTCTGGCTGGCATACCAGTTTTCTGGGTTCTCTTTCTCTTCAGCTTCCAGAAGAATCAAGCAGATTTTGATGACCCTGTTTGCTCTGCCAAAGCTGTGGGGTTCAAACCACTTTACAAAAGAAAATTAACCTTTTCTGTTTTATGGAACCATAGGCAAAAGATTCTCAATTTTGCAAGATGTTGCCTAATGGGCTGCATAAGGAACAGAATTAACATTTTCCATCCCAGAAAAATACACATAACGAAACAGACACTAGTCACCTCGATCAGCACCCAATATCAACCTAGCAAGGCAAACAGTTTCTCCTGTTAGTTCATGTTGTATTTGATCCACTCTGGGTTTGGAGAAAGACCTTCAGATGGTAATTCACATTGGGGTCTCTAGGCAAGGCGAAGAGAAGATAATCACCCCGACACAGGCCTGTTGAGTTTTCTTTAGGACTCACTGAATGTGACCAGACAAATAAAGAGGGTTCTCTGAATTAGGCCTGCTTGACTTCTATCAGCAGTTCTTTCTGAGATCCCCTTCACATTTGCAAACTCACACAAAGATAAGACAGACAGAAGGCCTTCCAAATTAGATTCCTAACCAAGAACTTCAAGAATATCCCTTCCAAACTATCCTCCTGTTCTCTATCTGAGAAATCTCCCCAAAATCTTCCTGATTGAAAAATCTCCTGCACCAAGACTCTTCCTATTAGTTAGGGAGAGCCAACCAAGATCCCCAGGACCCAAACCTAGAGAGACACCCCACAGTGGGGCTACAGACAAACTGAGATTTCCAAAGGAGCTGAACTGAGATGGACACCCCATGGCGGAACTACAAATACCCCACAATGGGGCCACAAACACACCCTACCATGGAACTACAGACAGACATCCTACCATGGGGCTATAGAACCAGTCAGGAGAAGGAAGGAGGTGTTGGCAGTGCCTAGGATACTCACCAATCCAGACAGCCTGCAATGGGGCTACAGACGGACACCCTGTGATAAGGTTACAGTTACAGGACATCTCCCCAGGACTATTTCTCTATTGCAATTAAATCCCTGCACATTGGGTCACAGCACCCCATTAGTAGAGAGAGTGTCAGAGTCAGCCCCTAGTCCAAGATAACTAGGCAGGCACCTGGGCTGGCCTCTGGATTTATCACTGGAGGGGATCTAATGAACCATGAACAGGTAGCCACAAGGGCAATCCTGGATGAGACCCCAAATTTGTAACTGACCAACAGGTTCACTTTGCTCCTTGCCTAGACAGAGCTGATTTCTCAAGATAGGGGAATTGCAATAGAGGAAGAGTAATACACAGAGATGGCTGTGCAGGAGACCAGACCTTTACTATGACTCAAATCAAGTCTCCTTGAGCATTTAGGGATCAGAGTTCTTAAGAATAACTTGGTGGGGGGGGCGGGGGAAGCTAGTGAGCCAGGAGTGCTTGTTGATTAGGTAGGAAATGAAATCATAAAGAATAGAAGCTGTCCTCTTGCACTGAGTTCATTCCTGGGTAGGGGCCACAAGATCAGATAAGCCAGTTAATCAATCTGGGTGGTTCCAGCTGATCCATCAAGTGCAGGGTCTGCAAAATATTTCAAGCAGTGATCTTAGGAGCAGTTTACGGAGGGTCAGAATCTTGTAACCAACAGTTGCATGGCTTCTAAACCATAATTTCCAATCTTGTGGCTAATTGGTTAGTCCTACAAAGGCAGTCTAGTCTCCAGGCAAGAAGGAGGGTTGTTGTGGGAAAGGGCTGTTATCATCTCTCTCTCTCTTTTTTTCAAGGTGGATTCTCACTCTGTCACCCAGGCTGGAGTGCAGTGGCACAATCTCAACTCACTGCAATCTCCACCTCCTGTTTTCAAGCAATTCTCCTGCGTCAGTTTCCTGAGTAGCTGGGATTACAGGCGCACACCACAAAACCCAGATAATTTTTGTATTTTTAGTAGAGACAAGGTTTCACCATGTTGGCCAGGCTGCTCTCAAACTCCTGACCTTAAGTGATCTGCCTGCCTCGGCCTACAAAAGTGCTGGGATTACAGGTGTGAGCCACCATGTCTGAGCATGGCCTCATCTTTGTTTTAATGGGTTGTAGGGATGATTACCCTTATCTCGTCTCCTGCTAAGTCATGGAGTTTTGGGGGTTTCTTTTAGACCCCCCAATAAAACTTGTTGTAGATGTCCTGGGAGTTTCTTCAGACCTCCAATAAAATTTATTCAATCCCAGCTGGGCACAGTGGCTCACACGCTTGTATTCTCAGCACTTTGGGAGGCCGAGGCAGGTGGATCACCTGAGGTCAGGAGTTCGAGACCAGCCTGATTAACACAGAGAAACCCCTCCTCTACTAAAAATACAAAATTAGCTAGGCGTGGTGGCGCATGCGTTTAATCTCAGGTACTCTGGAGGCTGAGGCAGGAGAATTGCTTGAACCCGGGAGGCGGAGATTGCAGTGAGCCGAGATGGCGCCATTGCACTCCAGCCTGGGCAAGAAGAATAAAACTTCACCTCAAACAACAAAAGCAAAACAAAACAAAACTTTTTCAATCCTAAACGGGTCCTGTTAAGAATTCCTTTGTTATCTTCATGGCCCAGGAAATGCCTAGGGAAGACTTTTGGTGGGCTTTTGTTATTCCAGTCTTTGTATAAGGGCACTGGCTCTTTCAGGTTTTGTTTTCTGGTTTTTTGTTTCTTTTTTTTTTTTTTTTTAAGACGTAGTTTCGCTCTTGTTGCCCAGGCTGGAGTGCAATGGAGCGATCTGGGCTCATCACAACCTCTACCTCCCGGGTTCAAGTGATTCTCCTGCCTCAGCCTCCCGAGTAACTGGGATTACAGGCATGCGCCACCATGCCCAGCTAATTTTGTATTTTTAGTGGAGATGGGGTTTCTCCGTGTTGGTCAGGCTGGTCTTGAACTCCCCACCTCAGGTGATCCGCTCACCTCGGCCTCTCAAACTACTGAGATTACAGGCTTGAACCACTGTGCCCAGCCTCAGGTTTTAATATTTAATCTAATCACTCAGTGCTTAAGCAGTTGTCATGGAGTCCTGCCTGCTCATTTGTGAGTGGAACCTGGCCTGCCACAATCCCCATTGTCAATTTGTGAATGGTTTTCATTATGCTTGTATATATATATATATATATATCTCATGAGAATTGTAGGGAGATGGGGTGTCATAATCTTTCTGGTCACTTCCTGCTGAGAGGGATCATCATTATGGGGCCCAAAACACAGCATTGTAGTGGAAGAGGTCAATTTGTTCCTGGTAGTACTCTCTGTTTTGGGGGTTTAGAGACAGTGCCCGCTGAAACATAATAGTATGAGCTCAAGGGATGTTTTGAAACAATATGCAACAGCAATACATTCCACAGCATAAAATTATGCCCATGCCTACAAGGATGGCCAGGACTGAGAGGATTTTCTGCCACCAGCAAAGCCTTCCACTAAACCATGATGCAATCCAGTCATTAAGTGATAACCTAGGCCTGGAGATTGCCTGAATCTGTTGGTGCATATCCTTTAATGCCAGAGTCACTCCCAGAATCTTCAGGTATATACACACAGCATTGGGTTTTGACAAGGGTGCAGGATCCCCCCTGGGCCGCTGTTAGAATGTCTAGGCTCCTTTGATTTTGCAAGATACCTTTTAGCATATGATACATTTTAGCATAAGAGAAATACTTTGGAGACTGTTCTTCAATGCTCAGTGCATGAAATTAGCTAGTGCCTCTGTGTGTCGTATGACAGTTTCTAAGCCTATTGAGGGAATAAAGATTATGGCCAGATGATTATACCAGTGAAAGACTGACCTGGTCTACCTGTTAAGCGCATGCATGAGGTTAGCTGGGTTTTGGATGGTTTTTATCCAGCGTCCGTGTGCTCATGGGAGACCTAGAGAGTAGGGTCCTAACCAGTCCAAGGGCAGCCATGGTCATAAATTGGTACCACAAAGCCACTGGATTCCCATAGGGGCATACCAATTTAGGCCAGCTCATTGGGACCAGTGGTGGCAAGCAAATCTATTTGTTGTAGCCCCGTAATATGTCAACATTGTTCATGTGGAATTCATCCCATGACTTGAGTTATGTCAAGGGAGTGGCGGCATTGCTTCCAGCATGAAGGGACTAGTTTATTCATGTGGAGGCAGTCAGCCAAACAAATGTATCCTAAATTTGAAGAAAGTCATTTTTATACTGGACATTTTGTGATATAGTCTAGTTGTACATCTTCACATTCAGCAAGGGAGTAGCTAAAGCTTTTATGTCATCCCTTGTTTTGTTTACTTAGAATGGCTTTTTGTGCCCTGGGTCTTCTAAAGTTTTGTTTATGGGCCACTCTGAGACATTTGCCCTGGTTACTCCTGTCATATGTGACCCAGTCCAAAATTTGAGATTTCCCAGAAAAGTTTGCTGGTAAATCCAGTCCTTCCCTTGGATGGGTGACAAACACCAAGGCAATGCTGTGGTTCTACAAAGGAGTTATAGGCCACAGACCCAGCAGGAGCCTTGTTGCAGATTATCTGCATAGTTCTGTGCTCATTGTAAAAAATGATTAGAGGTAAAAGCAGAAACAATGAGAGGCACAGCAAGAAGGAGCATTCATTATAAGAGCAAGTCTTATTGTTTTCTGAAGAGAAACTTCAGGTCTTCTAAGCGTTCTATATCCCATCTGCTGGCTTGGAACTCTCCTCTGCCACAGGGTTCTCAGCTGGCGGGAATCTTTTTGCTCACACATTATGGACCTAAGGCTTGATGCCTGCCAATTTCAGTGCTGTGCTTGTGGTCATTAGCACACCGTAAGGACCCTTTCATTTCTCCTGCAGTAGTTGAGCAGGACTGGCGTCCTTCCATTCCTTCAGCAGCACTTGATTGCCAGGTTGGAAAGGTTGGGGGGCTTCTACAGAATTCACAGTGTTGCTGTTGGAAGCAAACTTATGCAAAATGCTAAGAGTTGGTCCTAAGTGAGCAACCTAATTCTTAATATCTGACTCCCTATCTAGGGGCACTTCAGTACCAGAGAGATTAGCTGCAAAGGGTCCTCTGAAGACAATTTCATAGAGACTTATTTTAATTCCATTTCTGGGGGCTATCCTGACCCAGATCAGTGCAATAATAAGTACCTGCATCCACTTCAATTGAGTATCTTGATACAGCTTGGCAATTATTATTTTTAGGGTGTGGTTCATTCTCTCAGTTTGTCCAGGAGATTGAGGTCTCCATGCTGAGTGCAGTCTCCATTTTATTCCCAATGCTTTGTTTACTTGTTGAGTTATCTCAGAATTGAATGAAGGTCAATTATCACTTAGGATTACATCAGAGAGCCCATATGGTGTATGATTTTTTTTTTTCTGTAAAACTTTAAGCATATTGGTTGCTTATTGGATGTGACCTGAGTATGCTTCAGAGAAAGTGTCCACTAGAACTAGGAGGTATTTGTATCTCCCAGGGGCTGGTGGCCTTTGTGTAAAATCTACTTGCCAGTTTTCTAGGGGGTGCCTTCCTCTTTTTTGTTGCCTAGACTGCCTTTGGCTGTGATTATTAGGCTCATTCCTGGCACACAGATGACAATGCTGAATTATATCCTCTAAGTGGGCTTTTAGTCCTTTCCTTTTCAAATAATTTTGTACAAAGGACAGTGAAATGTCTCACCCAAAATGCGTACTATTGTGAACGCACTTTAACAGTGGGTAGACAAGATGCACTGGTTCCTAGACTGGGCCTGCTCTGCTTACTCTCTACCCTTCCTTGTTTAGTTTGAATCCCTTATCTTCTGCGGCTTTCTTATCTTGAGAAGTGTACTGGGGCTTGGAGGCTGTTAAGTTTATTTGTGGAATTAAGGACACCTGGATTTCAATGCTGGCACTAGCTAAATATCTTGTGGTAAGGTCTGCAAAAGCATTGCTCCTTGCCGTTTCAGAATTATTGCATTGATGGCCAGGGAAATGCATTACAGCTATTTCCCATGTGACCTTTATCTCTTCTAACAATTCTAACACTTGTTTAGCATATCAAACTTTGATGTTATCCACCTTTAGCAGCCCTCTTTCCCTCCAGATAACTCCATGTGCATGAATTATCATGAATGCTTGGTACTTGGAATCAATGTATATGTTGGCACTCTTACCTTGGGACAGTTGCAAGGCTCTCCTGAGGGCGTTTAACTCTGCCTTGTCTGCCAAGGTTCCTGCCAGCAAAGTTATTGCCTCTATTACTTCTGAGGAGGTCACCACAGCATATGTAGCATTTCTCTTCCTGTCAAGGACCAGGCTGCTCCCGTCTACAAACAAGGTCCGGTCTGAGCATGGGAGGGCCACTTCCTTTAGGTCCAGGTGGCTGAAAAACACTTGGTCTATGACCTCTAGACAATTATGTGTGGGTTCTTCTAGCTCCTCAGTGGTAGGTAATAGTATTGCAAGGTTTCAAGTTCCTGTAGTTTGCAACTTTACTGTGGGGTCATCTAAAACTGTGGCTTGATAATCTGCTTAATTGACCTGCTGTCTGCCAGTAGCCTCTTTTTTTGTTGCAGTAACACCAACACTTGATTGGGCACATATATTGTGAAAGGCTGCCCCAAGGTCAGCTTTTCACCTTCTTCAAGTAGTAGTCAAGTAGTAGCAGACTGCTCTAGACAAGGGTGCCAGCCCTTGGTTACCATGTCAAGCTGCTCTGAAACATATGCTATGAGTTGTAGTACTTCACCTAACCTTTGCATTAGAACTCCAGTGCTAAACCCAGTGTCTAGTGCACATTACGTTGGAAAGGCTTATGAGAATTTGGAAGCCCTGAGGCAGGGGAGGAGATTAACATATACTTCAGTTGCTCCAATGAATGTTGGTGCCTTACTTCCCACTCAAAAAAATTACAGTTGGCTCTTTTTAACAGTTCATATAAGGGCTTTCCTATTAGTCTGTAGATAGGGATCCAAATCTAACAAAATCTGGCCATACCTAAGGAGACCCTTATCTGCTTTCTGGTGGTGGACGTGGCAATAGAAGCAACTGCATTTCACCTTCCCATGGTCAGGGCTCTGGTTTCTTTCTGTACAAGAACCCCTAAATATTTCACAGTTTGCCTGCATCCTCGAGCTTTTTTGCTTGAGACCTTGTACCCACAAGTTGCCTGATGGTTTAAGGTTTTAATGGTGTTATCCTGGTACTCTTGCTCAGAGGAGCTAGAGATTAGCAAATTATCCACATATTGCAACAATACCCCATTTTTTAATTGTAGGTTTTTTAAGTTCTGAACCAAAGCCTCTTGGAATATAGTTGGTGAGTTCTGAAGCCCTTGAGAGAGTACAGCCAAGCAATACTGAAACTGTGCAGTGGTCTCAGGGTCTGTCCATTCAAAAGCAAACGATAGCTGACTCTCTATATTCACTTGTATCTAAAAGAAGGCAGTTTTTCAAGTCTAGCACCATAAACCATTCATGATTCCCAGGTAGTGAGGAAAACATGGTGTATGGGTTAGCTACAGTGGGGTGACTGTCTTCCACAATATCATCAATTGTTGTTAGATCTTCCACAAATCTATACTCATGTGAGTGAGGCTTCTTTACCAGCAAGATGGGAGTTATTGTAAGAAGATTGAAAAGGCTTTATGAGTCCATACAGTAAGAACTAGACTAAATCCGGCTGGATGCCTTCCAAGGCTTCCCTCTTTAAGGAGTATTGTTTCCTTCAGATAGATTGAACCCCTTCCTTCAATTTGACTTTTACCAAACTCATATTAATTGCCCTCCCACTCCCTCCCATGTTAATTGCCCTCCTCAGACCTCTGGTTTTACCTTGTCAAAGACTTCCTGAGGGAACTGCCACTACCTTAGGACATGAGGTCTTAGCATTCATCAGAGGTGCTTGCACTTGCAGTCCACGTTCTGGAGGCACTTGGAGATGCATCTGATGTTTCTCAGGGATGAAGATGATTTGAGCCTACAACTTGCATAGCAGATGTCTGCCAAGTAAAGAAATTGAGCATCCTGGCACATAACGGAATTGGTGAGTTGTTACATTATTGTCCACTTTACATGAGAGGGGGCACAGAAACTGCTCTGATCTGTTTCCTGCTCATTCCAACTATATTAACAACTGTGTCAGAAAGTTCAGTGATCAGTGTATAAACTATCAAATAAGTAGCACCAGTGTTGATTAACAAGTCCAATTGCTGTTTCCCCTCTGTTAACTTTACCTGAGGCTTCTCTGGGGAAATTTTGATGTTAGATAGAATTGGAGCTGCTGGAAGTCTTGGGCACTTCAGTCTTCTTCAGATTCATCCTCAGGCTTAATTGCCATAGTTGGCTTTGGTTCTTTTTGGCTTAACTTTGGGTAATGCTTTTTCCAGTGCCCCATTTCTCCACATTATGCACACTGATTCTTTTCTATTTTTCCTTTCCTCTTTTCAGGTCCCTTCCCTCTTGGGTTTTTTCTTGCTGTGGCCATGAGTATTGCTGCCTACCACAGGGCTTTAGTTTTCTTCACCTCCTTAGTCTGGTAAACTTTAAATGCAATGTCTCAGTTGAGAGACATTTATCCTAATGGTCCCCTCTACTTTCTGCAACTTCTTCCCAATGTTAGGGAAACTTTGCCTTATAAAAGTCAGGTTCACCATCCTGACATTTTCAAGGTCCTGTGGGTCCGTATCTGTATACTTCCCAGAGGTCTGTCAAATACATTCCATAAACTCGGATGGATCTTCATTAGGCCTTTGCTGGAGCCCCTACACTTTGTTTAAGCTTTTAGACTTGGGTACCGCTGACTTAATGCCCTCCGAGCTGCAACTCCTGTAATGCTCCAGGTGGGTCATTTAACCCACATTAGCCTCATTTGGATCCCAATTAGGGTCAGTATAGAGTACTGCTCCATCAGGGTCTGGAGTGTTGTCTGGGTTTTCATTATGAAGGTGTTCTGCATTGCTTCTCTGCCTTTTGGCTAAGATCAAGTGAAGGTGTTCTGCCTCCTCCTTTCCCTTATCCAATACTAGCCAGCTCTTGTCTGCAGTGAGCATAATGTTTATGAGGGCTTGTATATCTGCCCATGTAGGGTGATGAATAGCAAACATTGTGCTAAACAGCTCATTCATTTTCTGGATGTCTTCCCTACAGGGCAAATTAGAATTCTCCCAGTTTAACAGGTCAGATGTAATAAAAGGACTGTAGGCTCAGTAATATCCTGCATAGCCCCTGCTGTTTAACTCCTACAGGGTATTGTGAAAGTGGAAATTGCCCTGCTCCTGGTTCCATAGTTCTCCGGCCAAAAGTAGTGCCTTGTCTGATCCAAGAGGGAAAGACCAGCTTTGCTGCTTCCCCATCCTCTGGGGGTACCAATTCCCTGTACTCTGAGGGTGGTGATTCTCCCCTTTCCTGGCTGGGTGGTTGGGTATTAGCTCTCACTGGATTAGGTGGGCCGCTAGCTCCCACCAAGTTAAGTACATTTATCAATTATTGGCTTCCTAAGTCCCTATCTTCTCTCTTAGAGTCAGATAAAGCCTTGATTGAGCACTGCACCATTAGCTTATCTCCCTTCTCTTTGACATCCTTATTATGTAATAACACACATGTCTCAAGATAGGGTATTTATTCCCATCTTCCCAAACACTTACAGAACGACTCTAACTCATAAATAATGGAATAGTTTCGAGTCCCAAAAATCGGCTATCTCCCGTCAGATTCTAAAATGTACATTTGCCAAATCCTATTACAATAGTAAACTAATTTCCTTTTAGCCATGGAAGGATACCCAAATAGTTTTCAATCCATCAGGATTCTTCCCAGAGGGCTCCCAGCAGGAATGGACTCAACAGCTCCGATTTTCAAGCTTATGTGGTATCAAAAGGGACAAGACAGATACACAAACGAGTGGAGACAGATTTTGGACAAACACAAAGCGACAGGCACTCAGGCAGGAAAGACCCAAAACCAACTCAAAACCTGACTTTAACCAAAGGCAAAGCGGGTGTATAAGCGAGTCTTATTGTTGCCCTGGTGGTACCAGGCAAATGACTTTAAAATCCAGATAGAAAAGAATAGGCTTTCTGCATATCATACAATTTTATCTACCCCTTGAGCATGTCTGATCCTTATCTCTGTTCTTCCCCAGTAGTGAGGGGGAACATGCGGTTTCATGCAAGGGACAGCCCTCCGGAGATTCCTCTTGCTTACTCTTGCTGATTACTCTTGCTTCCCAATAATGAGATGCAGATGAACTGGGAAATAAGAGGGTTTATTTCTGTAACCAGGTACAGGGAGAAAACCAGGGAAACATTGCCAGACCAACTAAAAATTACAAAGTTTTACAGAGCTTATATACCTTCTAAGCTATGTGTCTACGTGTAACTGCGCATTCATCTAAAGATGTAAGTGATTAGCTTCTTCTAATCTTTAACAAAGGTCTAAGTCCTGAAGACCTTCCTCTGGAGTTTCAGTAAATTTACTTAATCCAGATGGGTCCAGGTGCTGGGGATAATTACCCTTATTTTGTCTCCTACTAAGTCATGGAAGTTTGGGGAGTTTCTTTAAACCCCCCTAATAAAACATGTTTGTAGAGGTCTAGGGAGTCTTTTCAGACCCTCCAATAAATTTGCTCATTGCTAAATGGGTCTTGTTAAGAATTCCTTCATTATCTTGTCAAGCTTTAAGGCCCAGGAAAGGCCTAAGCAAGACTCTTGGTGGACTTCTGTTACATTCCAGCCTTTGTATAAGGGCACTGGCTCTATCAGCTTTCAATAATTAACCTAACTACTCAGGCAGTGCTAAACAGTTGTCATGGACATCTGCCTGTACAGGTGTTAGTTAGATCTAGCCTGCCACAGTTAGCCTTTGTGTCCGCATCCAAGTCTCATCTTAAATTGTAATCCCCATTATCTCCATAATCTCCACAAGTCAAGGGAGAGGCCAGGTGGAGGTGACTGAATCATGGAGATACTTTCCCCCATGCTGTTTTCATGATAGTGAGTGAATTTTCACGAGATCTGATGTATTTATAAGGGACTCTTCCCCCTTTCCCTCGGCAGTTTTCCTTCCTGCTGCCTTTTGAAGAAGGTGTCTTTCTTCCTCTTCACCTTCTGCCATGATTGTAAGTTTCCCAAGGCCTCCCCAGACGTGGTGAACAGTGAGTCAATTAAACTTCTTCCCTTTATAAATTATGCAATCTTGGGCAGTTCTTTATTGCCATATGAAAATGGACTAGTACAGTCTGCCTACTCAAAAAAAGTTTAGAGTAATTTTGTTTAGTTCAAAACTGTGTTGAGGTCGTAATTGAGATTGCATTAAGTTGGTAGAGTAATTTGAAGAGCATGCTATATATTTTCATTAATGCCAATATTTTTGTAAAAACGTTCACGTTAGGAGAGATACGAAATTTCTTCAGTATAGTTCACGTGAGTTTCCTTCTTACTGTATATGTAGCTGTATCTCATGTAAGTTTATTTCCAGCGAATTGTCACTGTCGGGGCGGGCGGCTGATATAGTGGAACCTAGAGTGGTATTATGAGATGATTTGGGTGAATTGCGATGCTTTGTCTCGCGCGCACTTCGCACTCGCGCTCGCTCTATGAAGATGGCGGGAAGTATGGCAATTGTTGTAAAATTGGTATTGTAGGTTTTGTGCATTACAACGTGTTTATGAAGAATATTTGAGCGTTTCAGAAGATATACAACGTGAAACAGAAGGTAATATTAATGATACGCTAAGTAAACTTACGTAACGGAGCGCTATTAATGGCAGTGATTAGTAGTTGTGATAATAGAAGCTCAATAATAAAATATTGGGAATAGATGTTAGATAATAAAGAGAGCGAGGTCCGCGATATTCTGACTCCTATAGCTCTGGTAAGACATTGTCAGGAGCGGGTAACTTCTGGAATTCCTGGACTGTGGTCCATTGCTGCAATTGCATCTTAGTTCCGGTATCCCTGGGGAAATCAGTTATCCTAGCGGGTCGTTCTTTCTATAATATTTTAGCAGACATATGTATGTATATCACCTGAACAGATATATCATTTTTTGAACTTTTTGTAAGCTGAGCTCAAACTGTACTGTAGTTCTGTGGCGTGTGCCCTGCTTTCTTGCCGTCAACATTTTATTTCTGACGTTAAAACATTGTAATAAGAAAAAAGTGGCCAACCTTTCAAAGAGCTCTTCAGGAGCCTCTTTCCAAAAAACTGGTGTGATATAAAAGAACACGATGGAGGGGGTTTATTGTAAGTTCACTGCAGAGAAGTGTAAAGATGTAGTGTGAAAGTAATGAGGGAAAAAAGTCTCAAAAAGATCAAAGAAGCCGGAAAAAGCGTGTGGCGCAAAAAGCCGAAGAGATAGAAGGTATATAGCATTGACAAGATAGTAAATGATATAGGGGCCTGGAGTACTGGAACGATGGTTACTAGAAAAGGGAAACCAGGCAAATAACTGAAGCTTTAAGAATTTACACATGATAAAGGAAGACATTTAGGCTAGTATGAGAGGGTAGAAGAAGTGTATTTGTATAAGTAGCATGAGATGTGGGGGTGTATAATTTTGGAAGAAATAAAGTGGACCCCGTACTCGCACCACTTACAGAAACAAGGGATTCGCAGGACGTACAGGTAACGGTAAGTGTAGGTTGGCAATAAATTAAAAGCCAGTTAAACGAGTATTCTGCGAAATAAGAAAGGAAGTATTTACCTTGATGGGCAGGTTAAACTGAAAGAAACGAAAGAAAAAAGCGCGTGAAAGAAAATACGGGTGAGAGTAGGTATTGTGACAGGTAAGAAAGTGTAAAGACTGCGGTTATGAATTTTTTTTAAGTTTGAATAGAATAGTAAAAGCTGAGATGAAAAAAGGTGGGTAAGAATAAATGACAGACAAGTTGGTTAACGGGATGGACGGAGAACAATAGGTGAATAGCTTTAATATATTTTAATGTATTGAAAAAAGAAAAAATGGAGTTCTTATAAATTATTCGGGATAAGTAAGGAAGCATGGAAATATGGAAAATTGGAGGATACATAAAAAGGTTTAACAATGGAGATAAGCTAATAATAGAAATTGAACGGAAGTGGTGATGAAACGAATATGCTCTAATGAAAGTTGAATGTGGGCCCTCTCTCTCTCGTCAAAATATGCTTATTGTACTGTGTTCTATCACTGTTTCTTCATGTAGTTGAACAGGGTAGGAGTGGGATTGTGTGAGGGATTTCATCACACTACTCAGAAACACGCCACCACGAATTTAAAATTTGTGCGCATTAAAGGTAAGTGGCAAAAATATGCGCAATTACTTTTGCCCAATCAATACATTGTTTTTCTTTTTTTCAGACTTTTCCTTTTTTAGAAGTTGTTGCGGGTGGGACGCGGGAGCAGTTGCGGACAGTCGATGTATCTGAAATGCAGGAAAGCGAATCTCGCAAAAGGAAGTGACTTCTGGAATTCGACTCAATGATGGGAAAAAAGTATACACAAAATATTAACATCGACTCTCTCTGGGTTGTGGTAACACAGGTGACTTTTCCTCATTGTGTTTTTCTGTATTAAAAAATACAACATAGTCAGAAAATAGTATTCAAAATATATTAAAACCTGTCTTGTTTCTTTTTCTTTGTCTTAGAATGAATCAGAGTTTTCGAACTGTGTACAAACCTTCATATTTTACCACACATCATATTTTATTGCAATTGTTTCTTTTCTTGACTTGTCCCGCCCCACTGGATTTTGGATTTGTATGGATTAGTAGAGCATACAAATACTGTTGTATGAATATTAAGATCAATTTTAATATTGAGCTCTATTTTTATTATTAGATTATAACGAATCTCCAAATAACATTTTTTTCCTCTTTTAACAGATAATGCAGGGCTGATATAGGAAACTGTGCCTGGTTTTACTGATGAGTTTAATTTTCTATAATTGTTTCACAGCATTTTAACCTAACATTAAAGCTACCAATAAATATTTTCTCTCTAAAATCTTATATTTTTAGGTAAAAACTGGCTGACTTAACATTTGCTGGAAGAGTTGTCAGATCATCCCAGTAAATTTCAATATCTTATTTTTCTACAGGCCATTGTTTTTTTCTCTTTATGTTCATGTATATAATGGAAAGCGAATTTGTACTTTTTTGTATTAAAGATGCATTCCAGTTTAGTACAGTTTTTATGTCTAGATGTTTCTGTCCAGATGATTTCCTTCAAAAGGGTTTCTTTCAGAGTAGTTTGGTAAACTGCTCTAAAAAAATATGTGTGCATGCATGTGCGTGTGTGTGCGTGTGTGCGTGTGTGCGTGTGTGTGTGTACGTAGGTAGGAAGAGAAGAAATAGGGGAAAATCCTCTAGGTAATTATTTAAACCATGTGATACACAATTAAATCAACAATGGAGTGAGGTTCTTATTCAAATTCTAACTAATCATTATTAAATGACAATTTCATTATCTTTTTGATACTGGGTCTGATATTTCTTCATTGTGAAATATGTGTGTAAATCAAAATGGCCACATCTTATTTTTATACCTTGAAGGTATCCTTTAACATTTTGTTCCTAGGGGAGATATCATTATTTTAAGATATATTGCTAATTACAAGACATGTATCTTTATAACATGCATTAAAAAGCTGGTGTTTTCTGGCAAGAAATGTGGTATAAAACCAGCACATTTTATTGCAGCAACTAATTACCTTTTCTTTTTTGTACTTCAAAGTGTAAACTATTTTATTTATTTATTTATTTATTTAATTTATTTTGAGACAAGTCTTGCTCCGTCGCCAGACTGGAGTGCAGTGGTGCCATCTCGGCTCACTGCAACCTCTGTCTCCTGGGTTCAAGCGATTGTCGTGCCTCAGCCTCTCGAGTAGCTGGGATTACAGGCACGCGCCACCATACCAAGCTAATTTTGGTATTTTTAGTAGAGATGGGGTTTCACCACGTCGGCCAGGATGGTCTCGATTTCCTGACCTTGTGATCCGACCGGCTCAGTCTCCCGAAGTGCTGGGATTACAGGTGTGAGCCACTGCGCCTGGCCTAAACTATTTAGTTTTAATCTGTAATAAGAGTGAATGTTTCATTTTTATTTTGTTATGAATGTAGGTCATAAAAGATAAGACTTAAAATAGCAACATTATTAAAAGCAGCAATAGCCTGCAAAATACATGTATTTGGTGTTGATTCTTAAAATTATTTTGTTTTTCTCAATGTACTTTATTAATTTTGATTTTGGTACTTTACTTTTAACCTGGGCTTTTATAGTCTATGTTTGGAATCCTATAAATAAGTTTGACAGTATTGTACCTATATAATCTGTACTTGATAAAAGTTACTTGCTAATTGGAACTAAAAACAAGCAAAACAAAATAAAATACAGTCTGAGCATCACGTATCTCAAATTCCTGGGACCAGAAGTGTTTTGGATTTTGGATGTTTCTGGATTTTGGAACATTTACATTTTAATTACCAGATAAATATCCCAAATCTGGTCATCTGAAATCTGAAATGCTCCAAAGAGCATTTCCTTTGAGTGTCATCTTGACACTCAGAAAATTCTGCATTTTGGGTTTCAGATTTTCAGGTTTCCTATGCTCAACCTGTATAACAAGTGAATATTTAAAAATGCTTTCTTCAACAACCCCACCTCCTGTTGATTAGCATCTAGGTTAGAAAATACACACCGAGACCTCCACATCTGACTCAGTCAGTACTTCTCTTATCTTTGGTAACTGCCAAGATCTGGCCCTACAATTCCCATTTCTTTTCTGGTGAGATTTTCCAACATTACACTTTAGCAATAGGGTTACAATCTGAACACTGCCATTTTCTAAATTTCCTTCAACTTAAAAAAATCCTTTTGTAAGGCTGGGCTCAGTGGCTCACGTTTGTAATCCCAGCACTTTGGGAGGCCAAGGCGGACAGATCATGTGGTCAGGGGTTCAAGACCAGCCTAGCTAACACAGTGAAACCCTGTCTCTACTGAAAATACAAAAATTAGCAGGATGTGGTGGCGGGCGGCTGTAATCCCAGCTACTCAGGAGGCAGAGGCAGGAGAATCACTTGAACCTGGGAGGCGGAGGTTGTAGTGAGCTGAGATCGCACCACTACACTGCAGTCTGGGTAACAGAGCTAGACTCTATCTCCAAAAAAAAAAAAATTTGTATCAATGATATCAAAGAATAACTTATGTATAGTAAACTGCATCCATTAAAAATGTACAATTTAATAACTTTTGAAAATTGTATAAAGTTATGAAACTACCACCAAAGTCAAGATAGAGAGCATTTCTAATATCCCCTCCCCACATTCCTGCTAACTCTCTTTAATCTATCCCTCCTTCATCTCACATTTGTTTCGTTTTTTCAAACTCTAAATTCCAACTCTTGGGCCACAACATACTGTCTTTGCAGTCCTTTACTTGCAGCATACCATCTCACAATTCTCCTGATTGTTAGCTTCCTCCTTGCTCTACTTCTTTCACTGACTAGTGAAAATGGTCAAACACTTCAACTCTATTGCTTCCAGCTGTCTTAATCTTCTGCTGAACTTGCCCTCCCAATCACCAGCTCTGCAACATTCATTTTTTTTTTCTCTACTTCTGCTTCAGGGAAGTAGAGTTCTATTGGAGAAAAAGCACATATCCTTTTAGATTGGATCTATTACAAATTCATGATCTCCAACCTCAGCTGTCAGCACAGCTCAACAATTTTTTTACTGATCCTTAATTGTATCCCTTTCTCGTACCCCACAGTAGCTGTTCTAAACTTTAAAATCTCATTAAAATCTCTCTCCTTACAGGCTTTCCTCTCAGCAGTGTTTAACCTCCTGCCTCAGTGATATTCTTCAAATGTCCCTTCCCTCAGCCTTCAGGTACATCTGTTTTTTTTCTTATTTTTGCCTTAATTATGCCTCCGAGGAAAATGTGTCCCTGCTCCATCCCAAAGATAACCTCTCCATGGTGCTCTTGAGCTCATGCCCTCCCATTCCCATTAAGACTTTATTTCATCAACTGTCCTCTTCTCCCCTATATTTGATCTTGATCTCTGTCTTTTTTTCTTTCTCTTTCTTTCTCTCTATTCCTTTCTTTCCAAATCAACCTGTGTATGCCCTCATCTGCAATGACAGTAACAATCACGATTTATATAAACCTTCTTTAATCCTAACCTCTAATTAGCTGTTAGTCATCTTTTGCAGTCCATTTATTGAAAAAGAGCTCTACACCCAGGACTCTACTTCCTTACGCCCCTCCACTCCTCATCTTATTATGTTGTAGTTTCTGCTCATATCACTCCATCAAAAATGCCCTTGAAGTAAGGCATATCTTTAACAATTTTTTATACTTTTAGGCGCTGTTGAGATACTGGGGTTAGAGCTATGAATGAGACAAAGTCCTTATTCTCATTGAGTTCACATTCTGGAGGAAGGAGACCAACAATAAAGAAGTAAAAAAATAAACGCATGACAATTTGTGTGACACAGCCAAGTCCTATAAGGAAAATAACATATGACGTGACAGAGAATGAGAAAGGGCTAGTAAGATGGAGTGATCAGAGAAGGTTTCTTTGAGAAGGTGGAATTTGAGTTGAACCCTGACTGATGAAAAGGAGCTAGCCATCTGAAATCTTGGAAAAATGTGTTCTGAAAGGAGAAACAGCTTGGGGAATAGACCGTGTGATCATGGTATAAAAAGCCAGGGTGTAATCCCAACATTTTGGGAAGCCAAGGCAGGAGGATCGCTTGAGCCTGGAAGTTTGAGACCAGCGTAGGCAAATAGCGTAACCTGTCTCTACAGAAAATATAAATAAATATTTTAAAAAATTAGCTGGGCATAGTGGCACATGCCTGTGGTTCCAGCTCCTCAGGAGGCTGAGGTGGGAAGATCGCTTGAGTTAGGAGATTGAGGCTGAAGTGAGCTGTGATTTTGCCACTGCACTCCAGCCTGAATCTGTATGACAGAATGAAAGTGACGGAAAAAAAAAGAAAAAAAAAGAAAAGAAAAAGAAAAAAGAAAAGAAAAAAGCCAGAGTAAGAAAGACAGGAAGTGATGGTTAAAATGTAGGGAGAGGTTAGATCAAGTAGGACTTGTGGGTCTGGTAAATGCTTTGTAATTTTCTAAATATGATGAGAAGCTTTGGAAGATTGAGAACAACACAAATTTATGATCCAACTTACCTTTTTGAAAGAGATTATTCTGGCTGCTGATGGATATTTGGCCATAGGAGAGTAAGGAGGAAAGCAAGGATACCAGTTTGCAGACTGTTGCAATAGTATGGATGAGGGGTGGTGGTAAACCAAGTACCTTCTTGCTTCTGTGCCTTCACTCATGCAGTTCTTTCTTTCTGGTGAACTGTGATTCATAATTTAAAACTCAACACAACCATTACATCTTTGGAAAGCCTTCTTCAATTCCCAACCACTGTGTACCAGACAGAATTAATTCCTCCTTTTTATGGGTTCATATAGTGTTTTTCATGAAATGTATCACAGCACATACTTAGCAGAATGGTTAAATGTGCAAACCCTGGAGCTAGATTGTTTGAAATAAAATCTGGTCTTTAACCCTGCTGTGGGTTGAATTGTGTCTCCCCAAAATTCATATGTTGAAACTCCAACTCTCAGTACCTGATAATATGACCTTATTTGGAAACAGGGTCATTGCAGATATAATTACTTAAAATGAGGTCATACTAAAGTTGGGTAGACCTCTAATCCAATGTGATCGATGTCCTTATAGAAAAGAGAAATTTGGACACAGGCATGCATGCAGGAAGAACACTACTTAAAGATGAAGGCAGAGATCGAGGTGATCTTTTGTAAGCCGAATACTGCCAAAGACTCCCAGCAAACCACCAGAAGCTAAAAGCAAGGCAGTGGATCAGTTTTCTTCCTCACATTCCTCAGAAGAAACCAAGCCTGGAAACTCCTTAGTCTTGGACTTCTAGCCTCCAGAACTGTGAGAGACTAGATTTCTGTTGTAAGCCATCCAATTTTTAGTACTGTATTATAGCAGCTCTACAAACTAATATAAACTCATACTAGCTGCACAGCTTCAGGAAGATTGCATAACCCCTCTGTGCTTAAGTTTCTTCATCTGAAAAAAAAAGAATGGTTTGTTCCTGCAACATAAGGTTGTTATTATTATTACATGAGTTAATACACTTAAGGGTTTTTAAATAGTGTCTGGCACATAGAAAGCATTCATTGAGTATCAGCTATTATTCTTCAACCAATCATGAGTGCTCTGAGGGCAGGGATTATCTTTTCTTTATCTTCATAAGCTAAGGGTTTAACAAACTGCCAGGCACAGACTGGAAGCTCAATATTTGTTTTTTGTTTTTTGTTTTTTTTAATGAATTCAGAATTCCCAGATTTTTTTTTTTTTTCTAGAAATGAATCGTTTTACAATTCTGTGGTTTAGAGATCCTGAACACTTACTTCAAGCTCCTTGTCAAAAAACATTATCAGTACCAATAAGATTGTGCTGAATAATTTGGCATCTTGTCTGCAGTTTAGCTAGCACCTTGTCTCTCCAAATCTCAGTTTGTTCATTATTGGATTAGATCATTGAGCCAGATAATCTTTAAGGTCCCTTCTAATTTCAAAATTCTGCAAGCCTTGGTCCCTGAGTATAGTTTAGAAGGGCAGTGCATTTGAAGAATAATTATATTTGATCGTTAAAGAAACAACAGAGTATCTCACAAATGAACAAGAAGGCACTCTCAGGCAATGAGAACTCTATTTGGCAGGGCTCATGGTGCACTTTTTCTAGGCCATTAAAATGAATGAAACCTTATGTGCACATCTCGGTAATTTAATGGTTCCACTTTTCCAAACACCGTTCAAAGAATTGTAAGTCTCTCCCTCTGTAACGAGCTTCCCAAAGCTGTTCCTTTTTTCATGTCTCAAGTGAGTATTAACTATTTCAAGCCTCACACTTTCTATCTATAAACAGAACTCTCTGCTTTATATTTTGCATGCTGCTTCAATTGTGAAGATGTTTTCTAGTCAAAACAACTGCAACTGCATGCCACTTAGGTTGAAGTCAGGAAATAGTTGGATTCATTAATACTGATCTGAACAATAAAAGGAAAATTAAAACAGTGACTTTCAAACTATAGTTTACATAAAAAATGTTGGACGCTTTCTTAAAAATGTAGCTTTCTCATGCCTGTAATCCCAGCACTTTGTGAGGCCGAGGCGGGCAGATCACGAGGTCAGGAGATAGAGACCATCCTGGCTAACACAGCGAAACCCCGTCTCTATTGAAAATGCAAAAACTTAGCCGGGCGTGGTGGCGGGTACCTGTAGTCCCAGATACTTGGGAGGCTGAGGCAGGAGAATGGCGTGAACCCGGGAGGCGGAGCTTACAGTGAGCTGAGATCGCGCCACTGCACTCCAGCCTGGATGACAGAGCGAGACTCTGTCTCAAAAAAAAAAACAGCATTCTGCCACTCACTGCCAGATTCGGATTCAGCAAGTCTAAGGGGAGGGATAGGTGTAAAGTTGCATTTCTAATAAGCATCTCAAATAATTCCTATCTAGTTTGTCCTAGACATACATGTATTTATGAGCTCTTGATAATGGGTATAAAATTATTTTCAAAAAATAACATGTAAATTTTAAACTAGCAAAATTAAACTTGTATTTATTTATTTATTTATGTATTTATTTTGAGATGGGGTTTCACTCTTGTTGCCCACGCTGGAGTGCAATGGCACGATCTTCGGCTCACCGCAACCTCCACCTCCCGGGTTCAAGCCATTCTCCTGCCTCAGCTTCCCAAATAGCTGGGCTTATAGTCATGTGCCACCACATCTGGCTAATTTTGTATTTTTTTAGTAGAGACGGGGTTTCTCCATATTGGTCTGGGTGGTCTCAAACTCCCAACCTCAGGTGATCCACCCGCCTGGGCCTCCCAAAGTGCTGGGATTACAGGCGTGAGCCACCGTGCCTGGCCCAAAATTAAACTTTTAAACCTGGATCTATATCATCCATAGCAAACTATCTACATACCAAATTTTATTTTTTACTGTATATATTTAACATGTACAGCATGAGGTTTCAATATACTTATTAAACCTTTAAAGAAAATAGATGGGGCTGGGCACAGTGGCTCACGCCTGTAATCCCAGCACTTTGGGAGGCTTAGAAGGGTGGATCATGAGGTCAGGAGATCGANAAAAAAAAAAAACAGCATTCTGCCACTCACTGCCAGATTCGGATTCAGCAAGTCTAAGGGGAGGGATAGGTGTAAAGTTGCATTTCTAATAAGCATCTCAAATAATTCCTATCTAGTTTGTCCTAGACATACATGTATTTATGAGCTCTTGATAATGGGTATAAAATTATTTTCAAAAAATAACATGTAAATTTTAAACTAGCAAAATTAAACTTGTATTTATTTATTTATTTATGTATTTATTTTGAGATGGGGTTTCACTCTTGTTGCCCACGCTGGAGTGCAATGGCACGATCTTCGGCTCACCGCAACCTCCACCTCCCGGGTTCAAGCCATTCTCCTGCCTCAGCTTCCCAAATAGCTGGGCTTATAGTCATGTGCCACCACATCTGGCTAATTTTGTATTTTTTTAGTAGAGACGGGGTTTCTCCATATTGGTCTGGGTGGTCTCAAACTCCCAACCTCAGGTGATCCACCCGCCTGGGCCTCCCAAAGTGCTGGGATTACAGGCGTGAGCCACCGTGCCTGGCCCAAAATTAAACTTTTAAACCTGGATCTATATCATCCATAGCAAACTATCTACATACCAAATTTTTATTTTTTACTGTATATATTTAACATGTACAGCATGAGGTTTCAATATACTTATTAAACCTTTAAAGAAAATAGATGGGGCTGGGCACAGTGGCTCACGCCTGTAATCCCAGCACTTTGGGAGGCTTAGAAGGGTGGATCATGAGGTCAGGAGATCGAGACCTTCCTGGCTAACACCGAGAAACCCCATGTCTACTAAAAATACAAACAAAAATTTAGCCAGGCGTGGTGGCATGTGACTGTAGTCCCAGCTACTCAGGAGGCGGAGGCAGGAGAATAGCTTGAACCCAGGAGGCAGAGGTTGCAGTGAGCTGAGATCGTGCCACTGCACTCCAGCCTGGGCGACAGAACGAGACTCCGTCTCAAAAAAAAAAAAAAAAGGACAAAAGAAGAAAATAGATGGATTGGTATAATTTGGAAAACTATCAAATCATTAAGTAATGGTTTATTTCCATTAATAATCTCATTCACAGACCTTGATTAGCATGGTTCACACAGCCATTTTAAATATCGATTTTCTTGTCTGCTGTTTCTTTTGGAAGAAGAATGAGCTTTAATCCCTCTCCACCTCTACTTCAGTGTGTTGATTTCTGAAAATACTAATTTATGTCAAGTGAAATTTGGTAAGAGTCAAGCATAAGCTTTACCATGGTAATAAACAGCCTTCAAATCACAGTGCTCATTTATTTCTTGCTTGTGATGTATAGTGGCTATAGATCAGGTTTGGCTCTGCTCCAATCTGCAGCTCTGCTTCGCTCTGCTGCATATGCTTCTAATTTTCAGACCTTGTTTAAATGAGGAGCCCTTACCTGATATGGGTTGTTCTCATGACAAGGGGAGTGGCAAGAGACAGAGCCAAATGCACCATCACATTTAAAGCCTCTTCTAGAACATGGCATAAATCATGTCTGCACACATCCCATTGACCAAAGCAATTCATATGGCCAGTACTGAATGAGGAAGTGTATTTCACTTACGAGGAGGCATTGCAAATTGCATAGCTAGTGTGGGCATGTACAACTCTGTTACACAAGAGGAAATAATAATTTTGAACAATTTGATTATCTAACAGCTGGTGCAATTAACACTTCTGATTTCAGCTACAAAGTGTTTCTCTTTAGATGAGTCATCTATTTCTGTAGAAGACACCTCAAACAAAATCTATTCAGATGATAATATAATAAGATTTTAAAGTTGAAATGTAAAGTTTTATGGTCAATGGTTACCATTTGGCATATGCATATAAATGATGCCTTGGACTTGGCATGTTGCCATTGGCTTTTTGCCCTTCTTTTGATTACAAGCTCCATTAGGTTCTTCATTAGGTTCTCTCAGTGCCCAGCGCAATGCCTGACCATGCAGCTGAAGCTCAATAGATGTTTGAGTGAATAAATGAATACGAAACGTAGCTTGAATTAACAGGATACATAATAAAGAATGTCTCATCATTGCAGTTTGGATGCATTTTTCAAAGATCCCTGAAACTTTATAGGTTCCTTACTTCCTTTGCTGTTTGTTAATAAGTAGGATTCTTCCTTAAATGCCCAGGGCTTAGTACAATAGATAGAAAGATTTAAGGGACTTGATACTTCATAGCTATCTTTATTCAATTTATCTTAAGGAAAGTAATGTTAAATCTGTTTCATGTGATAAATTCAGAAGCTTTCAATCAGAAGATTGCTGATCTTGGTATATAGGGCACCTTTCTAGATATCTGGTAAACAGTAGGTAAACAGTTGTGCTATTATGTTAAAATATTTATTATATTATTAGGCCACAGGCCGGGCGCGGTGGCTCACGCCTGTAATCCCAGCTCTCAGGGAGGCAGAGGCGGGAGGATAGCTTGAGCCCAGGAGTTCGAGACCTGCCTGGGTTATATAGCGAGACCCTGTTCTCCACGCAAAGGAAAAAAAAAAAAAAAAAAGATTTAAAAAATATTATTAGGCCACAAATGGTCAATACTTTTTTGTCTAGTTTTTTTTTTAATTGCCTCGTCACATCTTCTAGTCTGACAACAAGCTCCCATATGAACTGAAGAACTCAAGCTCTGATATGCTCCAAGTCACATTTCCCCACTGTCCAGAAAACATTGTTTTTGTTTTTGTTGTGTTTGTTTTTTAGAGTTGGGGTCTCACTCTATTGCCAAGGCTGGAGTGCAGTGACACAGTCACAGTTCACTGTAACTTTGAACTCCTGGGTGTAAGGAATAAAACCATTGTTTTGGATGAAGTTTGTGTATTCTAATGCTCTCTCCCCTCAGTGAAAATTCCTTTCACCATCAGATGTCCTGTAATGGAGACAAGATGGGGAACAAGTGACGGTTTTTATTCCCCCAAAGGCTTAAAGATCACAGTTCTGAGGGACAGACTCTCTGCCTTAACACGTCCTGGTATTCTGTTCTGCAAAGAAAGAACAATGACAGGTTGATCTTCCATCTAGAGACTCAGAATAAATCTGAATTTATAGTGAACACACAATTTAGATCACTATGTGGGAATTTCGATACCCAGTTTACTAGTTTTATAAACACATAGGACTTTGAGGAAAGTTATAAATGATTCCTCACTCTAACATCACTTTCTCTCTTATCCCAATTTAGTAATTTCTATATTTAAAAATCCTTGCAGAGTTAGGCACAGCAAGTTTGCATTCAATTTAAAAGCTTGTTAAATATTTGTTTCAAACCAGATTTTCTTATAGGTTTACTTAGTTAAGGGGCTCAAGGTTTTGGTTAGAATTTTTACTAATTTCAAATTTAATAACTGATGGGAATCTTTGATTTGCTAATAAACTTGCTATGTATCAATTTGTAAGGGATAGTGTCTGAGTAAGAAATACTGTAAAAGAGATGAGATCTTTGTACTTGGAATTATACAATTTTTTTAATGTTCTTTATATTGCTTTCAGAAGAAACAATGCTGTCATTCTCAGAAGGCCTCTGCTCTTTCCTCCCAAACGAAAAGTCTGCAAGACACATGCTTTTAATCTCCAATATCAAAAAGTGAACCATAATCAATAATTATGCACCTCTTATATTTATTTACTATCAATATTAGTTTGCTAGGACTACCAGAACAAAACACCAGTGATTGGGTGGCTTAAACAACAGAGGTTTATTTTCTCACACTTCTGAAGGAAGTCCAAGTTCAAGGTGCTGGCAGAGGGTTGCAGATGGCTGCCTTCTTGCTTTCTCTACCAATTGTTGTCCCTCTGTGCGTGGGTTCCCCGATGTCTCTTTCTCTTCTTATAAGAACACCAGTTATATTGGGTTAGGGACCCTTTCTACTGGCCTCATTTTTAACCTAATCATTCCTTTAATGAACTTATTTACAGATATAGTCACATTCTAACATACTGGGGGTTAGGGCTTCAATGTATGATTTTGGGTGGAGCACAACTCAGCCCAAAATACTACCAAAGGATATAAGGCAGGCATGTAATATTTTATTTTTCCTCACAACATTCTAGTGATGTAAGTAGGACTGATTACATGATTTCACATGTAAAATCTGTGCTGTCTATTTGTACTTCAAAGATTCCAGATGCTGATCTTACATGTTTTAAGAAGAATTATTTTTAATAATACAAAAGGGATCATTGTAAGTTGTTGCAAAGTACAGCATAAAGAGTTGCTATTACCTCCTATGCAGAAATATTGTGTTACATTGTTTTGCCTGCATGCTTTCTATTCTTTTCTATTAGTACACCCACTTTTTAAATGTAAAATTAGGATCTCCTTTGTAGCTTACAATATATTACAAATGTTTTTCTGACATTAAATATTTTTAAAAAACAAAGAATATATTTTTATTTGCACAAGATTATATTGAATAGGTGTTTAATTCTATAAATTTCATTTCAAGAAATAAAATTACGATGTCATTGATTTTTTAGTTTTATTTATTGTTTA
The DNA here is from genome assembly GCF_001698545.2 of Rhinopithecus bieti. NCBI lineage: Eukaryota > Metazoa > Chordata > Mammalia > Primates > Cercopithecidae > Rhinopithecus > Rhinopithecus bieti. The sequence continues at coordinate 28,621 of NW_016815879.1, read as the reverse complement.
TTTAGTCACTAGAATGAATGCTTTTTTCTTTTCTTATCTTAATTTTGTGGTACTAATACATAATATGACATCTACCTCTTAAATGTTTAAGTTCACAAGGTAGTATTATTAACTATAGGTACAATGTTGTACAGTAGATCTCTAGAACTTACCCATCTTGCATAACTAAAATATTAAACCAATTGATCAGCAACTCTCTCTTTGCTTCCCTTCCAGCCTCTAGCAACTATCATTCTACTCTCTTTTTCTATGAATTTGTCTACTCTAGATACCTAATATAGGTGAAATTGTGCAGTATTTGTCCTTCTATGACTGGTTTATTTCACCTGGCATAATGTCCTCCAGGTTAATCCATGCTGTAGCATATGGTAGAATTTCTGTTTGTTTTTTTAAGGCTGAGTAATATTCCATTGTTTGTATATACCAGGTTTTGTTTTGTTTTGTTTTTTGTTTTAATCCATTCATTTGTTAATAGACACTTTGGTTGTTTCCATATCTTCGCTATTATGCATAGTGCTGCAATGAGCATGAGAGTTTATTTCTCTCTTCAAGCTCCTGATTTTAATTCTTCAGGATATATATGCAAAAGTGATTGCTGGGTCATATGGTAGTTCTATTTTTAATTTTTTGAGAGAACCTACATAGTGTTTCCATAGTGGTTGCACCATTTTTCATTCCCGCCAGTAGTGTAAAAGAGTTCTAAGTTCTCCACATCCTTGACAATAATTGTTATCTTTTCTAATAATGATAAGCATGAGGTGATATTTCATTGTGGTTTGAATTTGCAATTCCTGGATGATTAGTGAAATTGAGCATGTTTTTATATACTTGTTTGTCATTTGTATGTCTTCTTTGTCAAAGTCCTTTACCCATTTTTCTAATTGAATTATTATTATTTTTTTTACCCTTGAGTTGTAGTGGTTTATTACATATTGTGGATATTAACCCTTTATCAGATGTAGGGTTTGCAAATATTTTCTCTCATTTTTTAGGTTGCCATTTCAATCTGTTGTTTCTTTTGCGGTGCTGAAACTTTTTAGTTTGATATAATCCAAATTATCTAATTTTGCTTTTGTTGATTGTGCTTTTTGTATCATATGCAAGAAAACATTGTTAAGCCCAATGTTATAATAGTTTTCACTGATGTTTTTGGCTAGGAGTTACATAGTTCCAGGTCTTGTTTAAGTCTTTAATCTATTTTGAGTTGAGTTTTATGTATGATATAAGATAGGGGTCAGATTTAATTTTCTCTTTTTTTGCCATGTGAATATTCAGCTTTCCCAACATTTGTTGAAGAGAATATGCTTTCTATCTTGTATATTCTTGATTATTGGAACTCTCATTGAATATCAGTTGACCATACATATGAGAGTTTAATTCTAGATTCTCTATTCTGTTCCATTGGTCTATACATCTGTTTCTGGGTTAGTACCTTACTATTTTAATAACAATAGCGTTGTAATATTTTGAGATGAGGACATGTGATGCCTCCAGCTTTGTTCGTCTTTCTCAAGATTGCTTTGGCTATTTGGAGTTTTTTTCTATTTCTGTAAAAAGCAACATTGGAATCTTGAAGCTGGTCCAGGATACTGCAACTTATTAACTGAAATCTGAATCTCTTGTAAAGCTGTTTTTGTTACTTATATCATTGTTAAATCTGCATTTCTGTGGGAGAATGAGGGCTGGGATTTCTTATTCTTCCATCTTGCTGATATCACCTGAGCTGAGTCCTTTTCACGTATTTATTGGCTCTTTCTATTTTTTTCTGTCAATTGTTTGTCAATGTTCTTAACTCAGTGTTATATCTGAGTAATCGTAGTTTTCTTATTGAATTTTAAGAACTCTTTGTAAAGTAGCAGATATTAACACATTGTCTATAATACATGTTGTACATATTTTTCCAGTTGGTTCTATGACTTGTAATCTTATTATGGAAGAAATGTATCAATATTTTTCTTTGCAAAGGCTTTAGTTGGGTGCTTCGGCCAAGGAGAATGGGGGAAAAGGCTCAAATCCAACTCCCTTAACAACAAAATTCGGGGTTCATATTACAGGGAAAACAGAAATTAGGGAAGGGTAAGGAAGCAATCATGATGGATGAAGGGTCTGGCATTTCACTATCCAGATGTGGTGATCTAAGGAGTTTCAGCTCCTTGCCTGAGGATCAGATTCCTGAGGAAGGAACTCACATGACACAAATGTAAGTTTCAAGTTTTAAGACCAGGGAGGGTGAATTTCTATGTTTATTCAAAAAAAGTAAATATTAATTCTATGAAACAATTGGACCTCTTTCACTGGCATTGAGTTATATTTAAAAATTTAATTAAAATATTGGGAGGCTGAGGCAGGTGGATCACGAGGTCAGGAGATCAAGACCATCCTGGCTAACCCGGTGAAACCCCGTCTCTACTAAAAATACAAAAAAATTAGCTGGACGTGGTGGTGGCCACCTGTAGTCCCAGATGCTCAGGAGGCTGAGGCAGAAGAATGGCGTGAACCTGGGAGCTGGAGCTTGCGGTGAGTCGAGAACGCGCCACTGCACTCCAGCCTGGGTGACAGAGCAAGACTCCGTCTCAAAAAAAAAAAGAAAAAAATTAAAATAATACATTACCATATTATGTCTATAGCTAATATATGAAGTTGGCAAGAGTTCTTCACTAGTGTTCTTGATTCCTGGTCCTTTAAAATGCCCTCCATTTCACTGACAATAAATAAAAACAAGAGGTGTCTTTCCACTGGGATAGCATCACCTCTGAAGTGTTTCCTCCTGACATTTACCATCTGTCTGTTCAGTTTCATGGATTATCTACTTCTTACTCTTCTGAGATGGGTAGTTTATTCAAGACCTTCCCTTACTTACTCTGCCACCCAGAGATCAGGTGTAGAATACTCAAATATGTTTTTTAATTTTTTTCTAAATAAAAAGGATGTCTTAACTTCTTTATCTCAAGGTTGCCATCTTTCTTCTCTCCTCAAGATGCAATACCTGCCATACTACATTGCTAAAGTTTTTGTTGGAAAGTCACATCTAACTACTTTTGAAGCCTTCAACTTTTCGAGAATCTGTTGACTCTTTTTTCTATCTCATATTACGTTACCTACATTGTGTAATGTCACTGGGTCATTGTAATTTATTGACATGCAGCACCCAATTAAAGAATTGGAGAAAAAAAAAAAAAAGCATAGCTGTATGAAGACACTAATGGACACTTGATTGGAGTCTTTTTCTGTAATAGTACTCTTTTGAGGTATAATTTACACAAAGTAAAATGTATAGTTCTTAAATGCACAGGTCAATGAATATCAACAAACATAAATATGTGTTAAATTAAGTTTAGCCTAAAACTGCCTCCTTACGTATTTTAAGATCAGCCTAAAGGAATTTCCATATATAGTGAATTAACTCACTGGATTTGTAAACAGGGTGTAACCTATTCTTGTGCCAATCACCAAGTTTTGGCCAATGAAAAGCAGCCACATGTTCAAATTCTATTCAAATAAGGCAAACACTGAGCTGTAACCAGTACAGATGTGTCTATACCTCATTTTCATTTTATATACATTACTTTCCTTTTTCTGTTCATAAATCTTCTTCCACCATGAAACAGAGATGGAGTCTCTGAATTGATTCTGCTTTGAAGGCTACCCAATTTGTGAATTGTTATTTACTCAATTAAATTATGTTAAATGTAACTTGTATAAAGTTTTGCTTTTAACACACCCATGCAACCATTAACCAGATTGAGATGAAGAACATCTCTATTAATCACAGAAAGTTTCTCTAAATCCCTTCTCAGCTAATCCCTCCCTCCCAAAGGCAACCATTATTCTAATTTCAACCACTATTAGATTAGTTTTACCTGTTTTTCAATTTCATATAAATACATGTATAAATAAATGCGCATGATACGTACTTTCTGGTGTGTGGCTTATTTTGCAAAACATAATGTCTACAAGTGTTTCCATGTTACTTTGTGTTGTTCATTTATACTTATTGCTGACTAGTAATTCATTAGATAAATATACCACTGCTTTTGTCCATTATTCTATATATCTATATTTGAGTAATTTTGTTTCTTGCTGTTACAAATAGAGTTGTTATTAAAATTCTTTTTATTTAAAACTTTATTTTTAGAGCTGTTTTAGAATCACAACAAAATTGAGGAGAAGGTACAGAAATTGCCATATATGCTCTGCCCCTACATATGAATAGCCTCCACCATTATCACATTATCACCATCCCCCCCAAGATTATCCCATTATCACCATCCCCCCCAAGAGAGGTAGATTTGTTACAATCAATTAATCCACATTGACACACTGATACAGTTTGCATTTGTGTCCCTGCCCAAATCTCATATTGAATTGCAGGAGGGGCCTGCAGGGAGGTAATTAGATCATGGGGACAGATACTCTCCTTGCTGTTCTTGTGATAGTGAGGAAGTTCTCGTGAGAGCTGATGATTTAAAAGTGTGTTGCATTTCCACGTTCATTTTCTGTCTCTCCTGCAATCATGTGAAAATGTGCCTACATTCTCTTTGCCTTCCATCATGATCATAAGTTTCCTGAGGCCTCCCCAGCTATACTCCTGCACCTCTTTTCTTCATAAATCACCTAGTATCAGGTAGTTCATTATAGCAGTGTGAGAACAGACTAATGCAGAAAATTGGTACTAGAAGGGTGGGACACTGCTACAAAGATACCTGACAATGGGGAAGTGACTTTAGAACTGGGAAATGGGCAGAGGTTGGAACAGCTTGCAGAGCTCAGGAGAAGACAGGAAGATGTGGGAAAGTTTGGAACTTCCTAGAAACTCGTTGAGTGGTTTTGACTAAAATTCTGATAGTGATATGGAAAATGAAGTCCAAGTTGAGGTGGTCTCAGATAGAGATGAGGAACTTATTGGGAACTGGAGTAAAGGTCACTCTTGATATATCCTTCAGCAGAGACTGGCAGCATTGTGCCCCTGCTCTAGAGATCTGTGGAACTTTGAACTTGAGCAGGATGATTTAGGGTATCTGGTGGAAGAAATTTCTAAGCAGTAAAGCATTCAAGATGTGACCTTGCTGTTTCTAAAAGTGTATGTTCGGCCGGGCACGGTGGCTCAAGCCTGTAATCCCAGCACTTTGGGAGGCCGAGGTGGGTGGATCACGAGGTCAGGAGATCAAGACCATCCTGGCTAACATGGTGAAACCCCGTCTCTACTAAAAATACAAAAAACTAGCCGGGTGTGGTTGCGGGGCGCCTGTAGTCCCAGCTACACGGAGGCTGAGGCGGGAGAATGGCGTGAACCCGGGAGGCGGAGCTTGCAGTGAGCCGAGATCGCGCCACTGCACTCCAGCCTGGGTGACACAGCGAGACTCCATCTCAAAGAAAATAAAAAGATAAATAAAAAAAAAAATAAAAGTGTATGTTCATATGTGTGAATAAATAGATTATCTCAAACTTGAACTTACATTTAAAAAAAAAAAAAGTAGAACATAAAAGATTGGAAAATTTGCAGCCTGATCATGTGGCAGAAAAGGAAAACTTATTTTCTGGACAGAAATGCAAGCTTGCTGCAGCAATTTGTATAAAGAGGAGGTGAAGGTTAATAGCCAAGGCAATGGGGAAAATGCCTCCAAGGCATTTCAGGGATCTTCACGGCAGCCTCTATCATCATAGGTGTGGAGGCCTAGGAGAAAAAAAACTGATTTGTGGGCCAGGCCCAGGGTCCAGCTGCTCTGTGCAGCCTTGGGACATGGTCCCCTACTTCCCAGCCACTCCAGCCCTAGCCTTGGCTAAAAGGAGCCAAATAACAGCTTAGTGCATGACTTCATATCATGCAGGCCCCAAGCCTTGGTGGTTTTCACCTGGTGCTGGACCTTCAGGTGCACAGAAGGCATGAGTTGAAGTTAGAGAACCTCTGCCTAGATTTCACAGGATGTAGGGAAATACCTGGATGTCCAGGAAGAAGTCTGCTGCAGAGGCAGAGCCCTCATGGAGAACCTGTACTAGGGCAGTAAAGAGGGAAAATGTGGGGTTGGTGTCCCCACACAAGTTCCCACTGGGGCACTGCCTAGTGGAGCCGTGAGACGAAAACAACCATCCTCCAGATCCCAGAAAGGTAGCTCCACTGTCAGCTTGCACCAGGCACCTGGAAAAGACTAAGGAATTCAACACCAGCCCATGAAGGCAGACATGGGACTGTTCTCTGCAGAGCCACAGGGGCAGAGCTGCCCAAGGCCTTAGGAGCTCATCTCTTGCATCAGCATTCCTTGGATGTGAGACATAGAGTCAAAGGAAATTATTTTGGAGCTTTAAGATTTAATGCCTGCCTTGCTGGGTTTTGGATTTGTACAGGGCCAGTAGCCCCTTTGTTTGGCTAAGTTTTCCCATTTGGAATAAAATAATTTACCCAATGCCTGTACCCCCATTGTGTCTTAGATGTAACTAACTTGTTTCTGATTTTACAGTCTCATAGGGAGAAGGGACTTACCTTGTCTCAGATGAGACTTTGGACGTGGACTTTTGAGTTAATGGTGAAATGAGTTAAGACTGGAGGACTGTTGAGAAGGGTTAATTCTATTTTGCAAAGTGAGAAAGACATGAGGTTTGGGAGGCACCAGGGGTGGAATGATATGGTTTAAATTTGTATACCCACCCAAATCTCATGTCACATTGGAGAAAGGGCCTGATGGGAGGTGACTGGATCATGGGGGTAAATTTCCTCATTGCTATGCTTGTGATAGTGAGCTCTCATGAGATCTGATGGTTTAAAAGTGTGTGGCACTTCCCCCTTTACTCTCTCCTGTTGCCATGTGAAGAAGGTGCTTGCTTCCCCTTCACCTTCTGCCATGATTATAAGTTTCCTAAGGCCTCTAAGTCATGTTTTCTGTTAAACCTGCAGAACTGTGAGTCAATGAAACCTATTTTCTTCATAAATTACCCAGTCTCAGGTAGTTCTTTATAGCTATGTGAGACCACCCTAATATACATACTATGTTTCCTTTTCATATTGGCTTCTTTCATTTAGCAATATGCATTTAAGTGTCCTCTATGTCTTTATATGGCTTGATAGCTTATTTTTTAATGACAAATAATATTCCATGGTCTGGAAGTACCACCATTTATTTATCTATTCACCTACTGAAAGACATCTTGATTGCTTTCAAGTTTTGGCAATTATGTATAAAGCTATTATAAGCATACATGTGCAGATTTATGGGTGGATGAACATTCTTGTACAAGCCCCTCCCATCTTATTTTGTAGGCATATATTTTATTTTTATGAATATGAACCTAGGTGTAGAATTGCTGCATCATAAGATAGATATATGTTTATTTTATTACAATCCGCCCAGCAGCATTCCGATGTACCATTTTCTAGTCTCATCAGCAATGTATAGGAGTTTCTGTTCTTTACATCTTAGTACTGGTTGGAATCTTAACTTTCATTATAAAGCTTATTCTAAGAAACTAACCCTCCTTTAAATGAAAACAACTACAAAGGCAGAACTAAACCAATGCTATTAACTCTTGCCATTTAAACTAGGAAACTTAGTATGAATAATGTTTCTCTCGTCCTATGTAATTTAAGCTTTTAAAGGTATTCAATTGCTCTTATATTCTGCATGAGCATACACTCCTCTCAGTTCTTTGATTCTTCTTCACCCTGTGAAACTAAAAAATAAGGCATAGTAGTTTTAAGTCAATTGCATTCTAAATATGTTCATCATGATGCAAGATTCATGTAAAATGCTAAGCAAAGCTCATGAAAAAAAGTAGATACTAAGAAAAAAAGTGTGTATGAAGTAAGAACTGATGACTCACAGTACACATTTTTTGAGACTTTTCTATTTTCTTGTTTTTAAGATTTTCCACTGAATGATTTAGATTAAGGTCTATAACATTTCGTGCTGTGCATATGAAAAATCTCAGACAGGTCTCAGTTAATTTAGAAAGTTTATTTTGCCAAAGATGAGGATGCACACTCATGACGTAGCCTCAGGAGACCCTGATGATAGGTACACATTTTGGTTTTATACAATTTAAGGAGATGAGACATCAATCAACATATGTAAGATGAACATTGATTCAGTCTGAAAAGATAAGACAACTTGATGCTAAGAGGGGGCTTCCAGAGCATAGGTTGATAAGAGACAAATAGTTGCAATCTTTCGAGTTTCTGATTAGCATCTCCAAAGGAGGCAATCAGGTATGCATTTATCTCAGTGAGCAGAGGGTGACTGAATAGAATGGGAGGCAAGTTTGCCCTAAGCAGTTCCCAGCACGACTTTTCCCTTTAGTTTAGTGAGTTTGGGGATCCAAGATATTTTCTTTTCACATTTTCCCCTTTCTCTTTTTAAAAATCTTTTGGAGAAAGCATTTCAGAAGAAAATGACTCTCTTGTCTCAGTTTTCATCTGATTCTCATGGCTAGG
>NW_016815879.1:14160-15919 GCF_001698545.2 Rhinopithecus bieti | reverse complement strand
CAAGTTTAACAGTATTGATCAAACCCAATGGGAAAAGACCAAAACAACAACAAAACAGAAACAACAATAACAACAAAAAAAACAAAACACAGTTAAGCAAAACAAATGATCACACAATTTATATGATTACCGAGTGCTCTAACGGTAAGGAGAGATTAAGACCAGCTGGTTGTTAATCTTAAGTTTGGCCAAGACAAACTCCAATTCAGTTACTTATCTAGGGATGGAACTCAGGCTGAAGACTGGTCTCTACCATCCTAGAAGCAGGAAAAACAAAACAAAACCCTCATCTTCCCTGTTGGCAGCAAGTTCAAACTCCATAAAGGAGTTACCTGCCTTTAATCATCATGGAAGCAGGAAAAACTTTGCCTTCCTCATGTTAGAAACAAGTAATATTCCAAAGGAAAAAAAAAAAGAGTTATATAGCAAAATAAACTTTAGATCGCGACCAAATTTGGGGAGATCAGGGGTTCTCTGGGCGGGTGGGTGGCGGTGCTTCCAGGCCTCAGCAAATTGTCCTGTTGGTTTGAGCCATAAGGTACCAAGTTGGTACCTTATGGCTCAAGTTCAAGATGGTACCAAGCACTGACAAGAAATTTGTCAAAAGTCAGAGGCATCTCCACTCAGAATCCCTTCATGGTTACCAAAATGTGAATCCTGAATATCTGAGACAGGTCTCAGATAATTTAGAAAGTTTATTTTGCCAACGCTGAGGACACTTGCTCATGTCACAGCTTCAGAAGGTCCTGACAACACGTGGCCAAGGTGGTCAGGACACAGTTTGCTTTTACACATTTTAGGGAGACAGGAGACATCAATCAACACATGTAAGAAGAACATTGGTTCAATCTGGAAAGGCAGGACTAGTCCAAGCAGGGAGGGTGCTTCCGGGTCATAGGTAGATAAAAGACAAATGATAACATTCTTCTGGGTTTCTGATTAGCCTCTCCAAAGGAGGCAATCAGGTATGCATTTATTTATGTGAGCAGAGGGTGATTTTGATTAGCATGGGAGGCAGGTTTGCCCTAAGCAGTTCCTAGTTTGACCTTTCCCTTTAGTTTAGTGATTTTGGGGGCCCAAGATATTTTCCTTTCACAGTATCAATAGAATTGCACTTACTTGGTAATAAGTCAGAAGAGAAAAATGTAGGTCATTCCGGGCACAGTGGCTCACGCCGGTAATCCCAGCACTTTGGGAGGCCAAGGCGGGTAGATAACGAGGTCAGGAGATGGAGACCATCCTGGCTAACACGGTGAAACTCCATCTCTACTAAAAATACAAAACAAAATTAGCCGGGCATGGTGGTGGGTGCCTGTAGTCCCAACTACTCGGGAGGCTGAAGCGGGAGAATGGCGTGAACCTGGGAGGTGGAGCTTGCAGTGAGCCAAGATCAAGCCACACTGCACTCCAGCCTGGGCGATAGAGTGAGACTCCGTCTCACTAAATAAATAAATAAATAAAAATAAAAATATTATCTATTCACTAGCCATCTTGGTACTCTGGCTATAAGAAAAAGGTGACTTCAGTGCTCTCAAATCTGCAATAATTATTATTTCAATAAAAGAGATCAATAGATGAATGAGCATGTTAGGTTTGGAATCCTGGGGTGGGAAAATAATAGCCTTTTCCTGGGTTTGTATATATTGTATAGATAGTCAGGATTTTTTGTTATAACACATGGTTTGAAAAAGTCAGTTTCTTTTAATACATATGTGTTCCTAGAAATTACAGTGCTATAAAAATCGTGCAGTGAAAACCA
>NW_016815879.1:0-10591 GCF_001698545.2 Rhinopithecus bieti | reverse complement strand
AAAAAGTAGATAATGTAAATTTTTTCTTCTGGACTCTAATTTTTCTTCAGGATTCTAATTTTTAGATTTAGTTTGATAATTGTTTGGCCTTTGAAAAATTATATACACTTGGTTTGTTTTCGTTTTCTTAAGTCAAAATAAGGAAATAAAATCACCTTTGCTTTCCAGGAAAAGATAATATTTAAGTGGTTGTTTAGTGTTTTGTGTCTTTGGGGGTGGGAGGGGGTGTGTGGAATACACAAACACACACACACAGACACATACACACAGTCTATATATACTCTTATTGGAGCCATCACTATATTTTGAAAAAATGAAATAATCCATTGAAGCTTAAAATTAAAATTTTGATTAAGCTAAGAGCTATTTTGTAGAAAATAATAAAGCCTCAAATAGTAAACTCATTTGAGGCAAGTGGCATTTATTTCTGTGTATGTATAGGAAATACCATAAATGTCAATGGGATGTAATCTACTCCAAGAGACAAGTTATATTTTCCAAATTTCTACATATCAGCGTTACTCAGTGAAATTGAAAGACCATGGCCAGTGATTGAATTATGGTACTAATCCTTACTATGCTACATGATTTTGGCCAAGTTATTTAACCTCTAGAGTATCAGTCTTGTAAAATGGGATTTTTTAAAAATAAGCTAGGCATCTATCTAGCACAGTGATTGCCTTGCTCTGTGTGCATGGTAAAATAGCCAATAATAATATTATGATTTGTGTTCAATATCAAAAAATAGGAGATATTCAGGGATCAAAAGGAGACAAGTAAAAGGGACCTTTCTCATTTCTCCAGCTTTTTCTCAGGATTCCGAGATTTAATATGTAATAGGAAAATAGTCATTAGTGAGAAAGAAGCAAATGAAGAATTAACTCTGTATGTATATTTTCAGGCATCTTGTTTTGGCTCTGCCATCCATCTTAAGTGAGTCTTCACAATCAAAATAGAAGAGCATCAGACTTAGACATTGTTAAGAAATTCACTGCTGTTTCTGAATATCTTGTATTTCTGAACCTTCTGCTATGAGATTAAATTATCTTTCATTTTTGACAATGAGATTAAATTTTGACAGTTATTAATGAATCAGAGGAATTAAATATCAGGACAAAATAGTGGGTGTTGGAAAAAGGCAAATTCCTGTCTAGGAAAAAATGTATAGCAGTAGAAACAATCCAAAACTTGGGAGAAAAAAAATCAGTAATGTAAATGGTAATTTAGTAGTGATCATTCTTGTTAACAAATTCAACAAATAACACTATTCTCACAGGAGAAAATTTACACAAAATTTACTCTCCAAATAAAATGGATGAAAGAAAACTTCAAGCCTTTTCTGAACATTCAGACATACAAGAAAATCAAATAACAAAACAAACAAACAAATAAATAAATAAATAAAAGGAAAAGAAACACAAAGACACAAAGTTTATTGAACAGTGGAAAAGTTACATCTAAAAAAACAAAATGATAAGAAATTTGACAAGTGTTGAGTGTGCCACTGGGACTTGAAACGTTACTAAGAATGGGGGTGAAATTAATATTAAATTTAAAGTAGAGGAATAACAGGAGTTCTTACTTTTCGTATTAGGTTGTTACATAGATTCCTACCATTAAGAATCAAACTTAGCTTCCCAAGTTAGAACCATGAGATATGTCTTGACTTAAGCTTGATCTGTGCTTGTATAATGTGAATACATATAATTAACTGCAGTATAAAGTCATTCTTCTGTATGACTATTTCTCTCTTGATTATCAACAAAAATTTTTCCCCCAGAGGAAAATCACTAATCCATAGAACCTGAAATGTAAGCATTCTGGAGTTGAAACATGACTAAGATCATATGTAAAATTCCATTGAGTATGTAATCAAAGAAATCAACAGATAATTTACAAATACAAAGAAAAAATCATAATTTAACAGAAAAGAAATTATTTGCTGCAATTGCTTAATTATTAGCAATTAAATAAATGCAAATTAACATCATTTTAAGATATCTTTACATACTTATTAAGCCACTAAGATATATAAAAAATATAAAATTTATACAAATCAGTTTTATCCAACTGAACCTTAAAGTTCAGCATTCCTTAAATCTCCCCTTAGGACCAATTCCAAGGAATGGAATTGCTGTGTCACAGGTCACGGACATGTTTAAAGCTTCTTGAACTTATGTTGAGCCCAGAGAGGTTTGAATTCTAACCAGCCTTGGGTATTTTCATACTTTTCTCACTTTGACAACGTTATGGATGGATAATCTCGTTTTAGTTTGCATTTCTTTGGGACTAGTTCTTGAGCTTGAGCAGAGCTTGAAGACAATTCTACATGGTCTCTGCACTTGGGGAGCTTACCCAGATAACTTGGAGGCAAGTCAGTAAATGTTAAGAGAAACATCATTTCAATATAATGTAATGTATACTTCCTATTTTGTACTGCTACTCTCCTTGCTTCTGGAGGAGAAAAGGTCACAAGGATACTATGAAACAGACCCATCCCAATCTGACAGCAAAATGTTAATTGAAAATCTATTTGCTAAAGAATTCCAAGAGATATGCAAATGCTGAACATGACTCTATTGACATTTCAACATGACTTTGCTTCACTGTTCTTTTTTGTTTTTTTGTTTTTTTAAGTTCTCAGGTTGTACTTTCCCGGATGCATCATGACTAAACCCTATGAAGGGTGGATTGTGGTGGGACTGTGAATAGCAGCCAAGTGAGAAATATTAGATGGTGAGAATGAGGCTCGTGATCAGGCGTTAACCACCCTGGAATTCTCTAGGAAGTGAGCAATGGCCAGCCGCAGTGGCAGTTGCAGTAGCTGTAGAACATCCCAGACTTTGAAATGCCAATTACTAGTAATCTCTACTAGGAATCTCTAGTACTAGAATCTGTAGTAGTAGCGGGCTTTTGCTGAACAACCTATCGACGTGGCCTTTTCTCTACATCTATTGCCCCATTACATTCACACAACTCTGTGATATAGTGATTATCCCCATTATTAAACATGAGAGAACAGAGGTTCAGAAAGACTAAATATTTTGCCTCCACTGCAGAGTGAGTTATACGATTGGGATTTAAAGCCACTTTCATGTGACTACAAAGCCTTTTTCTAGCATGTAGCAGTTACTAGGAGTAAAATAGACAGCCTAGGTATATCAGACTGTCATCTTTGTCCAGACTGTAAGAATTGTACCTTTATTTTCCTCTCCTTTTCCTAGCTATAGAAATCTAATTTTGGATTTTGTTTTTAATGGCGTTAAAGACAAACCTTTATTTTTTTGCAAAGACTTTGACTCACTCTGAGTTCCAAAGTATTTTATTTTTGTGGCAACCGTGAAGGTAAAATTAGAGTGATGAGACCTGAATTAATCAGAGCAGGAAACCTTTGTTAACTAGATCATTGTTCTTATGATAATCTGCATCTCTGGAGGTTCTTGTAGTAAAGCGATGTCTGCAGCACTGAGCTGAAATGACAGTTTGCAATGTGTACTCTGCTAAAGGTTGCCTAGCAATAATTTATTAGAGATAATAATAAAACCTCATTGCTCCCTTTTACAGGATTTCAAGTTTTCAGATGATAATAAATATAATAAAAGGTAGATTGATATAAGCATCTTAACCTTAAATATTAAGCTTAATAAAATGAATAGTCATATAGAGATGATTCAAACGTCTCCCTCATTATAATACTGCCTGAAATGACTGCATTACAGACGATAAAGAAATGGCACACGGAAATGTGAAATCCTCAAACTCAATACTGTTTTCTAATATCCCGAGACTGAGGTGCACGGTGTTCTAATCTGTGACGGCCTCCCTAAGGAAGGTTTTAAAGTATATCGATACTGGCCCCAACCTGCGAAATTCTGCAGCCATAGATAATTTTTTAAAGCACCCCAGATGACGTTAACGTAGGGTTGAATACCACAGCAGTAACTCACATAAGGCGTTATGTAATTTTTGGTCATCAATGGATGCCGCCTAATTGTGTGCTGTAAAGCCACGCAGACTCACTTGCTCTCCGGAAAAATTAGTTACCTCTGGGCTGTTGCCTGAAAAAATCTTGAGTGTCCCAGGCTTTGAAGAGAAAGGGAGCAGTAGTGCGGCCTGAATGTATTGCCCTCTCGTGGTGGCTTCTTTAATAACAACGTAATGTGGTGCTGCTATATCTACACCCTTTTTGGAGAAGAATATTTACTTTTAAAAGACTAAACTTTTAAATTCTAACAGGATTTTCTGGTTGACATTATTATTTAAGCGTTCTTTTTTATTTCATCATGATTAAATTATAAACTCAGGTCATTGCATTCAAGTACAGTCCTCCCATGTTAACCGTGTGGGGTTGGTTCCAGGACCCCAGTGGATAGCAAAACCGTTGGATGCTCAAGTCCCTGATATAAAATGGAATAGTATTTGTGTATAGTCTACACACCTCTCCTTGTATATTTTATATAATATCCAGATTACTTATAATATCTAATATAATTTAAGTGCTATATACATAGTTGTTTATATTGTATTGAGTTTTGTTTGTGTTACTTTGTATTGTCGTTTCATTGTATTATTAATTTCTATTTCGTTCCAAGTATTTTCTCTCTGCTATTGGTTGAATCTACAGATGTGGAACCAAGGAATATAGAGGGCAACTGTATATAATTCCTGTCTCCTGATTGAAACAATTTGGGGTCCTCTCCTTCTTTGCCCTTATTAAAAGCCAAATGAATCAAACATTTGTTACAATGAATCTCAAGTGGTTGGTTTGCTTTTCTTTCTGTTTTGTATGACATGACACCATTTTGGGGGTGAATTAAACATTATAACTTTCTTCTTGGCATTTTTATCTTTTCTTCTCATGCTAATTATTTGTTTTGTTTTCTTTTTACTTTGACTCTGGGATACCCTTCTATGTGAACACCTTTTAAAATGAATTTCAAAATCCACTGGGACAAGGTAGTTCAATTATTAAAGCAGAAAAAATTTCTGCTCTGGTTACTTTTGTGACATAGTCATGGCCTAAATCTCAATTTCCAAACAGAAACAGATACATACAAGTGCAAGTTTCTGGTAAATTACATTTGTTGCTGATTCAGGATAATGAAGCAAAATTAGAAAGATTCTTATTAAATGATGGTATTATGGCTCTGAACATAATCTGAACACGTAATTCAAGTGGGCATTTCAGTTTCTTGGAAATGAGTTTCATGTGTGTGAGCAATTGGAAATTTCCTCCTCCTGTTATTCAGGCTCTTGAGGGCCAGACTTGAAGAAAATGACATCTGCATGGGGACTTCGGACATCATAATCTATCATTTTGTTACTATGTTTTGCCTGCCTTAATTTTTCTTATTACTTCAGCTGAAATCTTTACATAATTCATTGTAATTTCATTTAGTGTTAAAACTTGAGATATTGATGGAGACTGTCAGCTGCTGTATTCTGCATTAGAGATGGGTCTATTCAAAGGGATGTGTAAACAAGAGATCCAACACACAAGAAGGCATCTAAAAAATCTTCAAGGTGACAGAGACTAGTGATAGAAATTCCTTAGCCACTATATAGCAGGCCTAGAGAACAACCAGAATTACAGGAAGAGATAAAAAGGCTCTGGGTGAGAGGTCTTCAGAGCAGCGATAAGAAGAAGATACAAAAATTGTGTCGGAATGTATTGAGAGGATATTTATATAATCAAGGAAGAGTGTTGGTCGAGCTGAAAATGTATAATACATGAAAGTCAAGACAATCTCTAACTAAAATAAAACAAAAAAATCCAGCCTTCTCCAGGGAAGGAAACATAACCAAAAGTAGACTACAAGTTTTGTTGAGACTACCCTTTAGCACAGTCAATATAACATAAACAGTGAGCTGATTTATGAAACAATAATTATCTAATATAACTAATGTTGAAGATAAGGAGAACTATGCTTATATATAAGGATGTGGTGCTGGGTAAGTGAAAAAGTTGAATCCTTCTCTTCCATAAGAAGAAGTCATTAGATAACATTTGCATCAGGCAGAGTCCAATCAGGAGACAGAAACACCCTGTATTTAAGCAAAGAAAACTTAGCATAATTTTTTACTAGTTTATAAAGTTGTTAGCCATGCAATTAACTGAAAGGTTCAAAAGCACATTGTATGATATCATGGAAGTAGAAAATAGAAGATGTAGCTATCCCCGTGGAGCTGATGAAACAAACAGAAGAGGCTGAATGATTAAAACTTCAATGTTTTGAGAAGAGTGCCTTAACTGAAACTCAGCTCTCTGAGGAAGAGGGCACCTCTACTAGTGTTGGTATTCGTGAACTCAGTGTAGCCTTTGTGGCAGCTGTGAAAGTGGACTAATCAAATCTCCCTTCAAGAGAGTACTTACTAATGGGAGCACTGTTAGCTCACAGGCCCTAGTTTGAGACATCTTCAGTAGAAAGTAGAATCAGACTAAGACGCAGCTCTGAGAAAGTCCTAGCCTGCCTCACAGAGGGCTTTCGTGCAAAGGGTGCTCGTAGAGGGGTCCTGCGCTGGTCAGAAATTATGAATTCTTGTACTACTGTCATGTTCAGTCATTGGCTGGGGGCTTCTCAGTAATTCCGCATCCTACAGCATTACATTACAGTACCTTTCTAGATGTTGAGCACGCAAGTGGATATATGCGTCTGGTGTTCGTGGGACGAATATGAAGTGAAGATAGAAATGTGGTAGTTGTCAGCACATGGATGATGCTAGCATCGTGGGACTGGGCTTAGATATAGAAGAGAGATGAGTATCGAGCTCTGAGATAGAGCAACTATATATGAGGGAAATCAGGACAGCATGATTTCAGCAAGCCAGGGGAAAAATGGAGTGGTCCACTCTGTCGAATGCTGGTAAGAGGTGCCATTACAAAAAGGAAAATAAATGATCAATGAGTCAGTTGGAAAGGGATTGAAGGAGAATATAGACCATTCATTGCAGAAAATTTGCTGTAAAGATAATTACTTGGGAGATACCTGGAGAGGGACATGAGGCCAAAGATATTTTGTCTTGTTTTGTTTTGTTTTATTTTTTGCCTGGCATGATCTTGGCTCACTGCAACCTCTGCCTTTCAGGTTCCAGTGATTCTGATGACTCAGCTAACTGCGTAGCTGGGATTACAGGCGCATGCCACCAAACACAGCTAATTTTTGTATTTTTAGTGGGTACAGGGTTTAGCCATGTTGGCCAGGCCTCAAACTCCTGGCCTCAAGTGATCCACCCACCTCGGCCTCCCATACGCTGAGATTACAGGCAAGAGTCACTGTGCCTGACCAGTGCATTTTTGTTTTTTAAATTAAGAGAGGTTCTGGATCTCTGGGGGACTGAGCACAGCACAAAATCAAACAGCAGCCTACAGAATAAAAAAAAATTAAAAAATCATATATTTCACAAGGGATTCATATAAAAAATTATGAGGAACACATACAACTCAATAGGAGAGAAACAATGTGATTTAAAAATGGCCAAAGGACCTGAATAGACATTTATCAAAAGAAGACAAAAATGGTCAACAGGTATATGAGAAGGTGCTCAATCTTATTAATAATCAGGTAATTGCAAATCAAAACCAATATGAGATATACCTCACACTCGTTATGATGGTTATTATCAACATGTCAAGATATATGTTGGCGAGGGTGTGGAGAAAAGGACCCTTGTACACTTTTGATAGGAATATAGATTAGTGCAGCCAGTGTAGAAAACAGTATTGCATTTCCTAAAGAAATTAAAAATAGAGCTACAGTAAGATCTGACAATTCCTCTTTGGGGAATATATTGTGAGGAAATGAAATCACCAGTTCATAAAATATCTGCACCGCCATATGCTCATTCCAGCATCATTTACAATGGAAAAATGAAGGAAAAAACCTGAGTGCCCATTGACAGATGAAGGGATAAAGAAACTGTGGTATGTAAATAATGGAATATTATTCAGCCTTTAAAAAGGAGATTTGCCACAACATGGATGAAACTGTAGGACATTATGCTCAATGAAAAAAGCCATATGCAGAAAGAAAAAAAT
The DNA here is from genome assembly GCF_001698545.2 of Rhinopithecus bieti. Classification (NCBI taxonomy): domain Eukaryota; kingdom Metazoa; phylum Chordata; class Mammalia; order Primates; family Cercopithecidae; genus Rhinopithecus; species Rhinopithecus bieti. The sequence continues at coordinate 2,556 of NW_016815879.1, read as the reverse complement.
ATTGTATGATATCACTTATATGTGGAATCTAAAAGAACAAAATATAAAAAGATAGAGGGTAAAACAGTGGTTGCCAGAGGTAACAGTGGGGATAGAGGTGGGACTAAATGAGGAGATGTAGGTCAGAGCTTGCAAAGTAGCAGATAAGTAGGATGAACAAGTCTAGAGATCTAATGTATAACATGAGAACTATAGCTTGAAAAAAAAGGTACTGTATTGGGATTCCTGTTAAATGAGTAGCTTTTAGCTGCTCTTGCTATAAAATCAACAACAACAAAAATGGGTAACTACGTGAGATGATGGACATGTTAATTTGCTTCACTACAGTAACCGTTTTACTATCTATAAATATATGTATGCCATAACTCATGCCTTAAATATGCACAATAAAATTTATTTTTTTAAGTAAAATGATCCTAGAACAAGAGAACAAGTTTGGATGCTGATGGGAATGGCCCAGCAGGAGGGATAAATATGTGATACAAAGGAGAGAAAAAGATGGTTGCAAAGGAGCCATGTGTGGTGGCCCTTGCCTGTGATCCCAGCACTTCTGGATGCTGAGGCAGAAGAATCACTTGAGCACAGGAGTTTAAGGCCAGCCTGGATGATATAGTGAGACCCCATCTCTTAAAAAATAATAGTGGCAAGACCGTACCCTTGAGTTAGTAGCAGTGTACAAGTGGAACAGTTATTCTAATTTGGGGTAAGAAACTCTTTCACTATAACAGACAAGTCAGAGTATATTGAAACAGATGCAGCAAATGGGAAGATATGATATGGAAAACTTGTGTATGCTTTCCTCTGATTCTTGTGAAGTAGAAAGCAAAAAGGAGGTTTGGAGATTTTAGGAAAGAGGAAATTGGGAATTATCTAGGGAAATCTAGAAAATTGCAGAACTGTTCGGGTGTACCTATTTTGCATTGTCTTTCAAAGATCATTTTACAGAGGTGAAATTGAAATTTGGAAGGTCAAATGCCTTATCCAAGATCAAACAGCTAGGCAATCATTGGATTTCCACTCAAATTCAGTTCCCTTGTCTCTTATTCCAGAGCTCTTTCTGATCAAACATTTCTGTGTATTTCACTTGTGTTTTCAAAATGGCATTTTCTTTCCAAATGCTCAAGCTTCTGCTTAAAATATATCTTTTGATGTGGAGGAGGACTTCTCCCAATGCACTGCTCTTAAGTATGGGCAGTCTTGCAAAAACAAGAAATTCTTCTCTAAGGAGTGGTTCTGTAAGCAGAAACTCAATAACTTGACTTTCTAATGCATTACAAACACAAAGTAGCCCATAGACATTGGAATTAGAATGCATTCTGAAACAGATGAGTGGGCTGATATACTTTATGGGTGGTGAGTTTGACAGTTATTGATTACTACTAAATCATGTGTGAAGGACAGAAGGATGTAAGATAAAAAAAATTCAAATATATGTAATTTCAAATATATTCACTGCCTCAGCATTATTCTGTGTTTTGAAAAGATATGTTCTAAAAATGCCAGGTAGTGCATGTGAAATAGTCCACACTGGGCTTGCAATGATTCAGAGGAATACAGTAGGTGAATATATTTTAGTGTGACAAAAGACTTTAGAAATTACCTAATACCCTATCCTTATTTAACATTGAGATTCATGAAGTCCACAAAATTATGAACGTTAAGGAAGGTCACAAAAGCTAATTAGGAAATGAGCCAGAGCTAAAAACTCGAGTTCAGTACTCTTATTTCAGTGTTCTTAGCACAATGTGCAATGTTTTGAAAAAAAAATGAAATGCATGTTTAGCTACCTGTATGTATGTGTATGCATATGTATGTAGCTCAGAGGCTATGAATACCAGGGTGTTGTGCTGACAACATTGTTTGAATGACTATTTTGTACCATGTTAGCTGTGCTATTGAGAATGGAATACTTACCCTCTCTGAGCATCGGTTTTCTCATCCATTAGTTGGGGTTGGTCATTAATATGGTTTGGCTCTGTGTCCCCATCCAAATCTCATCTTAAATTGCTATCCGCACGTGCTGGGAGAGGAGCCTGGTGCGAGATGATTGTATCATGGGGGTGGTTTCCCCGATTCTGTTCTGATAATAGTGAGTGAGTTCTCATAAGATCTGATGGTTTTATAAGTTTTGACAGTTCCCCTTCACACACTCGCTTTATTTCTCCTGCTGCCTTGTGAAAAAGATGCTTGCTTCCTCTTCCCCTTCCACCATGATTGTAAGTTTCCTGAGGCTTCCCCAGCCATGTGGAACTCTGAGTCAATTAAACCTCTTTTCTTTAGAAATTACCCAGTCTCAGGCAGTTCTTTATTCCACTGTGAAAACGAACTAATACAGTCATACCTAATTGGTAGGCTTGCTGCAAAAATGAAATGAGATTATGAAAAGACTTCTAGCTTGTTATGGGCAAATTTTAGTGTGCTCAGTAAATGTTTGTACCATTTTTTTTCTTTTCCTTTTTCTATTTTGTGTTGAAAGGATGGAGTAGGCAAGAGTTATCAGATGTATAGTGAAGCAGACATTGTATTCCTTTTGTCAAGGTATGTCTGTGGAGAAGT